>NC_073311.1:1670046-1972962 GCF_027595985.1 Sorex araneus | reverse complement strand
CTTTCTTTCTCTCTCTCTTTCTTTCTCTCTCTTTCTTTCTTTCTTTCTTTCTTTCTTTCTTTCTTTCTTTCTTTCTTTCTTTCTTTCTTTCTTTCTTTCTTTCTTTCTTTCTTTCTTTCTTTTTCTCTTTCTTTTTCCCCCCTTCCCTCCTTCCCTCCTTCCTTCTTCCCTCCCTCCCTCCCTCCCTCCCTCCCTCCCTCCCTTCTTTCTTTCTTTCTTTCTTTTCTTTCTTTCTTTCTTTCTTTCTTTCTTTCTTTCTTTCTTTCTTTCTTTCTTTCTTTCTTTCTTTCTCTTTCTTTCTTCTTTCTTTCTCTCTCTTCTTTCTTTCTCTCTCTCTCTTTCTTTCTTTTCTTTCTTTCTTTCTTTCTTTCTTTTCTTTCTTCTCTTTCTTTCTTTCTTTCTTTCTTCTTTCTTTCTTTCTTTCTTTCTTTCTTCCCTTCTTTCCTCCTTCCCTCCTTCCCTCCTTCCTTCCTTCCTTTTTCCTTCCTTCCCTCCTTCCTTCCTTCCTTCCTTTTTTCCTTCCTTCCTTCCTTCCTTCCTTCCTTCCTTCCTTCCTTCCTTCCTTCCTTCCTTCCTTCCTTCCTTCCTTCCTTCCTTCCTTCCTTCCTTCCTTCCTTCCTTCCTTCCTTTCTTTCCTCCTTTCTTCCTTCCTTCTTTCTCTTTCTTTCTGTCTCTCTTCCTCCTTCTTCCTTCCTTCCTTTCTTCCTTTCTCAGTGTTTTCTATACTAGATATTTTTTTGCAAAAATGTGGAGGGAACACTGGGAGTCACCAAACTCAGTCAATACTATGGACGGATAATGGCCAAGCTCCTTCCTCAGTAGCTGTTTGCCAAAATAAGTTTAGGGCTACCACACAGAAAAGTGTTTCCAGTTCAGTGATCCCTTTTGATCTTCACAGCTGTCCACAGGGTTTCTGGTTGCAATATTTTGTGCACAATCCTAGATATTGCAGCCCTAGTCATCCCACTCACTGATACACCAGAGTCTTGCAGAGCTAGTTACCTGTTGGGGTCACCTGGGGGCCTTGATGGATACCCAGAGCTTTAGAGTTTAGATCCAGTTGCTCCTTTCCCCCCCTGAGTTCAGCTTGTTTCTTGCCATGCCAGAGACCAAGAACCTAGACTTGAGAGGCTCATGGCTCTGTTCCAGGCCTGCTGGTCTGCAGGGGTGAAGGCAGGGGAGATAGGAATTAGGGATGTGGCCGTCAACCTCAGGCTGATGATGACAACCTGCGTGGGCAGTGACCTGGCAGTGACTTGGGAAGCCAGGAGCAGCATAGGGGGAAAACAGGGGACTGAACACATGCCCATGAAGGCGAATGGAATCTCCAATGTGGCTCCAGGTGGTGAGTTTTATCACGTTCTTGCAACATGAGCCAGAGCAATGGCTCCTTCTCCATCTCTTGCCCAGTTATAGCTTTTACTGCGAACAAGTCTTGATCATGAGGCTGAAAAGGCCTAGCCCCACCGTCCTGCTGACTCCTCCACTGGGGCCAGCTTGAAGCTTCTAGCACCTCCGTAGCAAGAATCCTGTGTGTACCAGGTGCAGAGGCTGTGAACTTTCCACCTTCTCAGCCTCAGGCTTATCTTTTAGCCTCTTTCACTGATGCTGAGTAACCCCCAGGCGTTTCTGAGGCTCCAATGTGACCACAAAGCCTTGCAGATGCCCTGGTTCCCCCAAAACCTGACCCAGAACCTGGTCAGAGCAGGGGTCTTGGAAGTGCTGGATACTGTGGGCTGCATTGGGTCTTTCTTTCCTCACTCCCAGATTCCTTGGTTGAAATGTCCTGATCCTGTGCACTCTGGAATGTGACTGTCTTTGGAGACAGGAGCTTGGGAAAGGTAATTAAGTGAAAGAAACTTTATTAAGAGAAGCTTGAATCCCATGCGATTCCTAATGGGAGGAAATCAGGGCACAGCAAAGGCACAGAGGAGATGGTCGGAGAGGAACTTGTCTCCAGGCTTGGAGTGAGGCCCACAGGACACCACGCCCGCAGGACCTGGAGAGAATTCGAACCCACAGTCCTAGGAGAAAGGACCTTGTTGTTTGTCCTTGGAGAAAAGAGTCAGGGATGAGACAGTCTTTCTGGGATTAATGATAGAACCATCCAGCTCTGTGTTTTGTTTTAAAAATTTGGGGGGCTATACCTGGTGAAGAGAGCGATGCAGAATCTCGCATGACAGAGCCTGGCAAGCTACCTGTGGCATATTCGATATGCAAAAAACAATAACAATAATGGGCCTTATTCCCCTGACCTTGAACCCAACAGGAACAAATGGAGACGTTACTGGCGCCCACTCGAGCAAATCGATGAGCAGCAGGACAACAGTGATACAGTGATACCTGGTGATGCTAAAGGGTTTCTGGTGGCTCTGCACATTGGAATTACTCCTGATGGTTCTCCCAGGACGATATGGGATGGCAGGGATGGAAGCCATGTTGGCCATGTTCAAGGCAAGCACCTGACCTGTTGTACTATCTCTCTGGCCCCTTTTGTGTTCATTTTCTGTCCTTGATTTTTCTTGGAGAGGACATGTCAGATGGTTCCCAGGGCCAAGATCCAGCTCTGCACTCTGGAGACAGTATTGTGTTGGGGATTAAAGCCAGGGCTTCCCCATGCGCAGCAAGTGTTCCAGCCAGTTGAATTTTTCCTCTGGTCCCAGAGAAGTAAAAATCTATTGTCTGGGGTCTTGTTTGTCAAATTTTCCCCTCAGCTGCAGAGGGTGTGTGGGGACACAATCTGATCTGGGGTGTGACTCTACCTGTTGCAACCTCCATGTCCCAGATGCACCCTCTGCAGATGGGCAGCCTGCTTCGTGAGTCACCTGGTGTGTCTGGGTGTGGGTGGACAGGCTGGGCCCCCACCTTCTCTCCAGAGTCTCTCTAGCTCTTCTCAGTAATGGAGGTACTTTGGGAGCCCCAAGGGTGCTAGCTAGGGTGTAGACAAAAAGACACTAATGGACCAAGTTGCTGGAATGATTGCCACGTGTGCTCAGGCGGGGAGGGAGAGAGTTCCAGAAGGCTGGGCGCAGGCAGTGTTGGGCCCAGAGAGCAGGCCACAAAACTATGCAGGTCCAGCTCAGACTATGCCAGTGACCTTCTCCTCAAGGGTTCTGGGTGAAGAAAGACATTCTAGCTCTTTACAAAAGCCTTTTCTTACCTTAACACTAACCCCAGAATTTCAGTTCTGACACTTGTGCCTCTCCTTTCTTCTGAGCTGCTAATTTTTTGTGCTCCTTCTTGGTTTCTAAGCTTGACTTGGGGAAATAGGTTGGATGGAGGTACCAGAGCCCAGGAATTCTTCCAAGGGACAGTGAACAGACGGCCTGTCTTCCCATAGTGGCCAGGTCCAGAGAGGCTCAGCATCTGTCCAACCCCACCCCTGCCCCCTGGGCTGACTTCCACAGTGGGTTCCTCTATGGCTGAAGTAGGCAAATGACCCCCAGAAGTAAGCAGCTTGTCGGGGCCCAGGACCCTCCTTAAGAAGCTTTTCCTGCCCTTTTGTCTTGCATGGATTTCTGCAGTTGAGTTGATTGAAATAGCGAGTTTCCTTGGTTACTGGAGCACCTCAGAACAGACAGGCTTGGGTAGGGCTGGCCCATACCTGTCACTCACCAGTATCACTTATCTACAATGTCCCCATCTGTGACAGACAAATGCTTGTGCCTGTCCAACCAGCTGATTTCAGGGAGTAAGTGAAACAAGTGATAGTAGAAAAGTGGCTCTTCATTTTTTTTGGTTCTACTTCATTGAAGCAATGTTGAGAATCCTTTCCCCAAGAGGACCAAGTGTTTATTTTCATTGTTGGTGCATAATTGGTCCCACACCAAAGGGAAATAGTCTAATGATCACTCAGTACCTGGACTATTCTTGACAAATGATGCCTTTGTCCACTTGGTATTTGGGCATCAAGGCTTCAGTCACCCTAAGGGGAAGGGTTGGCAATGTATCAGGAGCAATGAGAGTGCTGGGCTTTCCTTGCTCTATCCTGCATGTTGGGATAGTTGATACCAGACAGGGTGGCTGCCTCTCACTGCCCTGCTGATACTCAGGATGTCAGAGCAGGAAGGGGTCTGGCCTGCTACATGGGAAACCATCCAAAGGGAAGCTGGCAAATGGGAGACTATGATCAAAGGGTCAGAGCCAGCCCATGGAGGTATTGAGAAACTTCAAACACATGGCCCCAGAAGCCTGGTGTGGATTGAGATGGAAACAGACAAGACAGTACATACCAGACCTTGGCAGGCAGGCCACAATGTTCCCAGAGAAGCACAGAAATGCCCACGGAATAGAAAGTACATCTGTGCTTGCAACAGGATGGCATGGGGTGCAGAGGTCACCGTGAAATCCTAAAATGTGACCCACCACTCCTTTCTTCTGACCGTCAGGCAGGGCGAGAAGGTGCCTGGTACCATACCAAAGGTTGATTAATCATTTGCCTGCAATTGACGTTCATTAGAGAGGGCAGTCGTGAGTTTAGAGTCCACCACTGAACTGCCTGTGCTGTCCAACCCTTTGTGCCACCCCAGCCCCGCCTGTTCCGGCTGCCAGACCCTTCATCCCAGCTGTGACTCTGAGCTGAGAAGGGCCAGGGGTTTCCTGGAGTCTTCTTGGCTTGCTGAAGTAAGCCAAATAAACCCAGCTTTCATGGGATTTCAAGTACATTCCTGGGCACCTTTGGTTGGTGAAGTTTTATATACATAAAATGGGTACCATGCTACCCTCCAATCTTCTTTGTGGGGAGAGTGTAAAAAAGCCACGATATTATGCAGGTGGGGATGAGTTTTAAAATCAGAATTGCTATCGAACTCTGACTTGGTTATGGTATAGATTTTCACGTGGTTCTATTTCCAAACAACTTTTTTGAGGGGGCCGGGGGTGTTTGGGTGGTGTTCAGGGCTCTGCACTCAAGGGTAACTCCTGGTGGGGCTCAGGGGACCATATGTGGTATAAGCGATCGAGCCTAGGTGGGTTGCTTGTAGGCCAAGCACCTTACCTACCTACAATCTCAGGGACCCCATAACAAGGTACCTTTAAATAGTTGATTCCTATTTAAGCTTCTGTGAATGAGATGTTCCTGCCTCAGTTTCACTGGTCAGGCTCCTTATACCATCTACTTTGGGAATGTCAATTATGCAGGAAACTTCAAGCAAACTTATAGGCGGCAGAAGGGTCTGGGTGTTTGTGGGTTCAGGCTAGGTGGGGTAGCACAGTGGGTGGCTTCTGAGCACTACCCCTGTTTTTCCTGCTGAGAACATTGCTTTGGAGCAGGGAGTGGCTGGGCGATAAAGCCTCCAGCCTCTGCTGTTAGTGAAGGCAGCCTGGTGCCAGGTCTCTGGTTGGAAATCCTTCATCAAAGGTGGCCCTGCTGCCCCGAGGGCAAGTCCTCACCTCTGATCTCAACTTCTTGTGTGTCTCATCCTGGGCCACACAAACTGTCTCAATAATCTGCAAATCTTACTTTCCTTTTCGTTGGGTGGGGACACACTTCCAGGGTTACTTTTGGCTTAGTGCTTGGGGGTTGCTCGTGCCCTGCGGAGCCAGGGATTGAACCGGACCTCCTGCATGCAAACCATATACACTGGCTTTTAAAGCCATCTCCCTACTCCTTCACTAGCCTTTAAAAGTTTTGAAAACCCATTCGATTTTCTTTATTTGTTTTTCCTTTATGACTTATTCAGATGCCACTTCTGGTATAAAGGCTTCTTAGCCTTTTTTACCACTCAGCCTTTTTATACCACTTTTTTATCACTCAGCCTTTTTTTACCACTTTTTTACCAGCCTTTTTTACCACCTTTTTTACCACTCAGCCTTTTTATACCACTTCTGGTATAAAAACCTCTAAGGCCACAGGGACCTGTGACGTTTGACTCTTAATTGGGCTTTTATGACGGGATATAGAAAGCATGGCTCCCGCAGTCTCTGATCTAGGCGTGCACACAAACGCATGCATGCACATATGCACACGCGTGGGTAGACAAACTGACACCCACACACCCACCATCTATCGTCCAGGGCCAGAGACTGTCAGATGGGAATCTCCTTGATGAATGGAAGTTTGCCTTTTCACTTTGAACCCTTGGAATCCATGTTTACACTGACCAATCTCCTGCACTTTGATGTTGCCCTTGCTGGGTTTCAGTATAAGGCACTGTTTTGGTTTTTCCTAGGAAAAAGAAGTGGAAACATTTATCACTGGAAGGTTTATGCAATCACTGAAAAGGCCAGCCCATGTCCACTGAAAATCACAGAAATACCCAGCTCCCATGAAAAGAATTTTCTTGATCCTATTTACAGGTCTGCTGAGGAGTGGTTTAGTATGTCTGATTTATTAGTTATTGCCACCAGTATTTTCCATCATTTACAAGTAATTCTTAGGTTAGAACCTTTTCATTTCAAGAAACACCTTTTTTTCTGCATAATATTTTATTTTGAAGGAATAAATTGTCCCTAACATATTGGTATTTTCTACATGTTAGGATATGGCTAATCCAGAAGGCTGGTTATCTCTCTCCCAGCAGGAGATCAGAAATGAAGTCAGGATGCCCTAGAGTTTTGTCCTTCTCCTGTGTGAAGTCAGGAGGACTGGGTTTCAGTCTGTTTTATTATTAACTTGCTATTTTGTTTTTCTAGTGATTCTCAAGATTTAGTCTTTAGAGCTGCAGTGCTTGGGAACTTGTTAAAAATTCAATGTTCATTTACCTTACGTCACTGACTTAGGCACTGCAGATGAGGCCCAGAAACCTTACTTTAAGAATGTCAATTTTAAAAATAGATGTTTCATAGATGATTAAGATTGAATAAAATTACTTATCTCAAAAAGTCTTTGATAGATATCAATGTTCAAGAACCACTTAGTCAATTTCCTTTATCATATCATTCTAACATAAATGAATTTCTTAATTAAGGGAAAAAAATATCCCATGACATTCCAGAAGAGAAATTTAGATACAACATCAACTGAAGTATTTTTTTGTACCTCTTAAAGTATTGTTTTCCTCAAAGCTCAAACAGCATTGTAACAGACAATTTAGTATTTTTGTTTCACTGTGTGTTGGAACATTAAGCCACTCAGCATTGTCACCTTCATATCTTCATAAGCACTATTTTTCATGGACTTACAACATTCCACTGAACAGCTCTACCACAATATACTTCGTGGTCTCTGGGGGAGAGCCTGTGGACACAGAGCAAAGGAAACGAAGGAGCTGTCCTCCCCTCCCAGGGGCATTTGCTCTTGCTCTCTTACTCTATCCCACCCAGAGCCCCAAACCCCATGGTGGGTAACTATGAACTCTGAGTGTGTTTTGAAATTATGTCCTAAATAGAGAGACCAAGTCAGTTGACAGTTTTGAATTTTCCAGAGTCTTCTAGAAACTTCCAAGTCTGAAGCCCTGGACTGGGTTGTACCTTGTGGATATGTCAGAGAACTGTGCTTCCTCTCAAGAACTGGAGCAGAATCCCTGAATCCTGCAGGGCAGGACCCATGTGGACATTTATCCCCTTGCCCTGAGTTGGTTACTGAGAATGAGTCCCGACTTCCTGCTGCCCCCACTCCTCAGATGAACTGGATGCCTCCCATTGTCTGGCTTTCACAGGGAGGCTCTAGTCTGGCTGCTGGCCTCCAGCCTGCCTGATGGGGTGTAGATGGCTCACTGCTCCTGGCCAGTACCTTCCCCTACCAGCCTGGGCCCTAATTCTCACCTACAAGGGCCCTGCCCTGGAGCAGACGGACACCCGTTTTGGAAGCAATGGGCAGCCCACCCCTGGCTCTGATCAATGCTATTCCTCTGCCTTGCCTGGACCTTATGGACGTTAAGGACACCCTAGGTGGAGGATCCTGGAGGTCACACTCCCTTGGAGATGGTAACTGGGACTGCTCTACCACTCTTGTGGAATGGGCCTAAAAATCCTTGCAAACCTCTGGCTGGGCCAGACCTCTCCTCCTCACCCATTGTGATGAGGACGCAGTGTGCCCTGCAGTGTTGAGGCTGTTAAGAAATGGGGGAGGCGGAGGGGGCAGTGGGATCAAGGGACAGGCAGGTGGCTTCTTGCTGAGTCACTGACTGAGTCACGAGTTTAGTTTCACTCTATGGATCCCATTTTCTTAACCATCAGCGGCCTCTAGCCAATTCCTCTGAGAAGTGAGCTCTTCACCTGGGCTCATGCCGGGCTCCTGGTGAATGTTGGGGTTGACTGGCTGCTGTTTCCTCACTTCCTGGTAGGACTGCAGAGTGGGGAGGTCTCAGGAGAGTTGCTCAGCTCAGACCTGCAGAGGGAGTCTGCCCCTGGAAGGTGCGTGTGGGGTTCCTATGGTTGAGGGCTGAAAAGATTTCCCACACTCCGGGGCATATTTCTAATTCCACGTCTACTCCCAGACTGAGATGGATCTTTGGGTACCCCATCAAATACTTCTCAGGGTGGCCAGGGCGATAGCATAGCAGGTAAGGTGTTTGCCTTGCAGGCAGCTAACCCAGGTTCAATCCCCAGCGTTCCATATAGTCCTCTGAGCACCACCAGTAGTAATTCCTTAGCAGAGTCAGGAGTAACCCCTGAGTATAGCCAAGTGTGGCCCAAACAACCAAAAAAGAAAAATAGTTCCCAGGATTGAGGAATGGATGGACTGGTGGCCTAGCTGAACCCCACCATGAGGGATAATGGAGGTGGCATTCTGAAGGGATTGGGGGACTGGGCAAAGTCTCTTCTAGTGACTCTCTTTGGACCACAAAGTCAGGGCTATATAACTGCAGCCAATCAGGATCTTTCATTTTAATTTAGAGTATTTCCCCTTTACATCTAACTACTTAAAAAAAAAAAAAACCAAAAACTGAACAGGAGCACAACCTTAAAACTCTTATACATCTTTAAATATATTTCTTATCCCTAGAATATATGCATTATGTTTTTTAAAAAGTAGTTGTGGTTATGTAGATAATTTTGTTACCCCACTTTACTGCACCCCGACTTTCCTTACACTGAGTTTTAATGTGATGCGACCAGTTGTCCTTGAATGTTTGTGAAGTTATAGTTCCCTCTGATAAGTTGTGCAAAGTTATTATATCTGTCCCCATGCAAAATGGGCACATGACTTGGCTGTGATCCTGATGGCCTGGAATCCCCTCTCCTTAGAGGTTAAGATCTTGAGTGCTCAACTGAATGTCTGTGGGCCAGCAATACGTCCCTTTATTTCTACAATCCGTCATTATCACCCTCGGAGATTTCTGGATCTTTCAGCAATGGGCATTCAAAATAACATTTTCTTAGAGACAGAAGAACCAGACCACCCACCACTGGGCCATACTGCTGGTTACTGCGTTGTCTTCCGACTTGATTGTGTGGGATTTGGTGTCGCTCTAAACATTTTGCTGGTTTCCTTCTTTCTTTTTTAAATCTTGCTTTTATTATTCTTCCCAGTGCTACATGTTTGGATGGCTCTGGGAATGGGAAGGCCTATATCCTGGATTGGCTCTGCCCTGAACAATGTGCCAGAAAACCCTCATTCTCTTTGGCTCACCTTCCCTCTGTGTGAGTGTGTCTGAGGACAGACGACTGATTAAAGAACCTATGGTATACATCTATACAATAGAAAACTATACAGCAGTTAGAAAAGATGAAGTCATGAAATTTTCACATAAGTGGATGGACATGGAGAATATTTGGCTGAGCAAAATGGGCCAGAAAGAGAAGGACAGACATAGAATAACTGCACTCATTTGTGGAATATAAAATAAAATAATAGAAACTAACACCCAAGGATAGTAGAGACTAGAGTCAGGAGGATTTCTGCATGATTGAAAGCCTGCCTTATGTGCTAGGGGAGAAGGCAGTTGGGATAGAGAAGGGACCACTAAGTCAATGATGGTTGGAGGGATCGCTTGGGATGGGAAATGTGCTGAAAGTAGACAAAGGACCAAATATGATGGCCTCTCAGTATCTGTAGTGCATCTATAATGCCCTAAAGTAGATAGAGAGTTAAAAGGAAAGTGACTGCCATAGAGGCAGGAGTGGAGTGAAGTGGCAGGAGGGATACTGGGGACACTGGTGGCATTGGTGGTAGAAAATGCACACTGGTGGAGGGATGGGTGTTAGATCACTGTATGACTGAAACTGAATCATAAAAGCTTTGCAACTGTATCTCATGGTGATTCAATAAAAAAAAAACCTTATACATTTTTGTGCTCATGTTTCTCCCTTACAAAGTTTGATAACCCATCCCTTCACCAGTGCCCATTCTCCACCACCAGTAAACCCAACATCCCACCCCCCCTTCCCAGTCCCGTCTCCCCCCACCCCACACTGCCACTATGGCAGGGTATTCCCTTTTGTTCTCTCTTTCTGATTAGGTGTTGTGGTTTGCAATAAAGGTGTTGAGTGGCCATTGTGTTCAGTCTCTAGTCTATATTGGGCCCGCATCATCTTTCCCCCACATGACCAACAACCACATTTTACTTGCTGTTCCCTTCTCTGAGTTGCCCAGAATGAGAGAACAGCCTCCAAGCCATGGTGACAACCTCCTGGTACTTATTTCTACTATTCTTGGGTGTTCGTCTTATAGTCTATTATTCTATATTCCACAGATGAGTGCAATCTTTCTATGTCTGTCTCTCTCTTTCTGACTCATTTCACTTAGCATGATACTTTCCATGTTGATCCACTTATATGCAAACGTCATGACCTCATTTTTTCTAACAGCTGCATAGTATTCCATTGTATAGATGTACCAGAGTTTCTTCAACCAGTCATCTGTTCTAGGGCACTCGGGTTTTTTCCAGATTCTGCCTATTGTAAACAGTGCTGCGGTGAACATATAAGTGCATATGTCACTTCGACTATACTTTTTGGCTTTTCTGGGATATATTCCCAGCAGTGGTATTGCTGGGTCAAATGGGAGCTCAACCTCAAGTTTTTTGAGAATCGTCCATACTGTTTTCCAAAAGGGCTGAACTAGCCGGCATTCCCACCAGCAGTGTAGAAGGGTCATCTGTAACTGTACCCTCACGTTGACTCACTAATTAAAAATAAACTATAAAAAAAAAGAAAATATAAGGGAAACTAGCCAGTGAGGAACAATTTTTTTCAATGCAGAAGTCTTTTAAGGTTAGGTCCAGTTTTATGTCTAGAATAGGATGACATATTATTAAATTAGCCTATGGGCTCCTGTAACTTTTTCCACATTTGGGAAAATAAATTACAATATATTGATAAAAAAAAAACAAAACAAAAAACAAAAAACAAAAAAACCCTTTTCCAAACTTCTTGCTGTCTCACTAATAAACCAATAATCTTTCAAAAACAAAAAGTCTGTGTTGTTTCTGTGTTATACTTGTTGATAGTGTGATGGGCATGCTGTTATTTTCCAAAGGGTTGGAATCACTGTATCACTGTTGTACCATTGCTCATCAAGTTGCTCGAGTGGGCACCAGTAATGTCTCCATTCATCCCTGTTGCATTCAGGGACGAAAGGTTTAGAAATAAGAAAAAAAACAGCATGGTACTGGAACAAAGGCAGAGCCGTAGACCAATGGAACAGGGTGGAATATCCCTACACACAACCCCAAATGTATGATCATCTAATCTTTGATAAGGGAGCAAGAGATGTGAAGTGGAGCAAAGAAAGCCTCTTTAACAAATGGTGCTGGCACAACTGGACAACCACATGCAAAAAAATGGGTTTAGACCTTGACCTGACACCATGCACAAAAGTCAGATCAAAATGGATTAAAGACCTCAACATTAGACCACAAACCATAAGGTACATTGAAGACAAGGTCGGCAAAACCCTCCACGATATTGAAGATAAAGGTATCTTCAAAGGTGACACGGAACTAAGCAATCTAGTAAAAACAGAGATCAACAAATGGGACTACATTAAACTAAAAAGCTTCTGCACCGCAAGAGATACAGTGACCAGAATACAAAGACTATCCACAGAATGGGAAAGGATATTTACACAATACCCATCAGATAGGGGGTTGATATCAATGGTATATAAAGCACTGGTTGAACTCTACAAGAAGAAAACATCCAACCCCATCAAAAAATGGGCCGAAGAAATGAACAGAAACTTTACCAAGGAAGAAATACAAATGGCCAAAAGGCACATGAAAAAGTGCTCTGCATCACTAATCATCAGAGAGATGCAGATCAAAACAACCACTAGATACCACCTCACACCACAGAGATTAGCACACATCCAAAAGAACAAAAGCAACCGCTGTTGGAGAGGATGTGGGGAGAAAGGGACCCTTCTTCACTGCTGGTGGGAATGCCGACTGGTTCAGCCCTTCTGGAAAACAATTTGGACGATTCTCAAAAAATTAGATATTGAATTCCCATTTGACCCAGCAATACCACTGCTGGGAATATATCCCAGAGAGGCAAAAAAGTACAATCGAAACAACATCTGCACATGTATTTTCATTGCAGCACTGTTTACAATAGCCAGAATCTGGAAAAAACCCGAATGCCCCAAAACGGATGACTGGTTGAGGAAACTTTGGTACATCTATACAATGGAATACTATGCAGCTGTTAGAAAAAAGGAGGTCAAGAATTTTGTAGTTAAGTGGATGGGCATGAAAAGTTTCATGCTGAGTGAAATGAGTCAGAAAGAGAGAGACAGACATAGAAAGACTGCACTCATCTATGGTATATAGAATATCAGAGTGGGAGACTAATACCCAAGAACTGTAGAAATAAGTACCAGGAGGTTGACCCCATGGCTTCGAGGCTGGTCTCACGTTCTGGGGAAAGGGCAACTCAGAGAAGCGATCACCAACTACATTGTAGTCGAAGGCCATGTGGGGGAAGGGAGTTGCAGGCTGAATGAGGGCTAGAGACTGAGCACAGCGGCCACTCAACACCTTTATTGCAAACCACAACAGCTAATTAGAGAGAGAAAACAGAAGGGAATGCCCTGCCACAGTGGCAGGGTGGGTTGGGGGGGAGATGGGATTGGGGAGGGTGGGAGGGACGCTGGGTTTAGGGGTGGTGGAGAATGGGCACTGGTGAAGGAATGGGTTCCCGAACTTTGTATGAGGGAAGTATAAGCACAAAAGTGTATAAATCTGTAACTGTACCCTCACGGTGATTCTCTAATTAAAAATAAATAAATTATTTAAAAAAAAAAGAAAAAAAGTTCTTAGTGTTAATTTCAAATATGGCAAGTATTTGGAGCTATACTCATGGAGCTGAGTTCTTTGGGATGGCTGAAAAGAGAGGAAAAGAGAGAGAGAGGGAAAGAGAGTGGGAAAAAGAGGGAGAGAGATAGAAGGAGAGAGAGTACAGGGTTAAGGCTCTTGTTTGCCTTGGATGTAGCTAACCACAGTTTGGCCCTGGCACTGCAAAGCACTGTCCCTGAAGCACCAGCAGAAGTGATCCCTGAGTATAGAGCCAGAATTGGTCAAAATACCCCTCACCCTTCAAAAATAAAAAAAGAGTTATTTTGACCCAAATAATCTTAAAATTTTTATTTGTATGTGTATGGGGTTGGCATCACACTTGGCAGTGCTCAGGGCTTACTCTTACTGCCATTGGCTGCATGCAAGGCTGGCGTATTACCTCTATGCTATCCCTCTACTTTTGAATCATCCTGTAATGACCTCAGTGGTGTCTTTCCTGAGTCTAGAAAGTTTGAGAGCCAGTAACTAATGTCCCACCTTTCTGTGACGGGTGCATGCTCATGCATACTAAGTGAACGAATCACTGCATGGACTCCAGATGCTTCTAGGACAGGGAAGCTATTTCTGGGATTGGAGGATCAGGCTTCTGTCAGTAGGGTTGGTGGGGCCAAGACCTGCCTCCCGGATCTGAAGCAGCAACATCATGGAAAGCAACCTTTACTTCTCTGCAGTGCCGAAAGGGTGGGCCTGCACCTCAGCAATAGATCTGGGCTTACATAGGCTCTGTGTTTTGAGAGTTCAGGAGACCCCTCCACTCCATACTCTGTTTCCCTTGCTGTTGAAGGGTGGGGAATGTGGCCCAAATCACCTTTCTGATAAAAGGAAGAGAGCAGAACAGTTTTGGGAGGACCAATGTCTGTCAAATCCCGAGAGAGAGAAATCTGCAACGTTGGTGGAACAGACTGAGTTTCAGGTCATGCTCCTTACTCTGTCCTCAATATTGGTGACCTTGGGCAAGCTGCTAAAGTTGGTGCCCTCAAATTACAGTAAAGTGTGAGCAGATGAGTGAAAGAATGCAGAGAAGCACGTTGGTGCATGAGTAAGAACTTCACAAAGTGACATCCGTAGTCTTGGAGCAGGAGTAGGTCAGGATTATGAGGAAGCAACTTTGAGGAAGTTCTTTCTGGCCCCTGACTAGTTGAAGCTTGCCATGGAGCATGAACTCTCAGCGTTCAAATGCTTGCCATTTGCTTTGGACAATTTATTATGGGAGGGAATCCTATACTTGCAAAATCCTATACCCCAGCTTCCAAACTCCATATGCCAATAGCAGTCTTTCTGGTGATGACAACTGACAAAGTGTCCATATACAGCCAACTAGACCCACTGGACACCACTGACATGGCTTATGATACTTCCCAGAAGAATTGTCCACTCATCGTGGCTATTTCCCTCGACTTTTGCACAAATCCAGTACCCTTGGGAAGTGGCAGCTGACCAATATGAGGTTTGTTGAGATAAAATCTAGACAATATCCCAGTTGCCTGAGGAATGTCCTCACACTTTTCAACCTCAGCCTTAATACCATTACTTTCAACCTTCAAGTTTCCATGAAGATCGTCCACCTGGGTTCCTCAAAGGCAGAATGGCCGAGGAAGAGTGGGAAAAACCACATGATGGAGCATACGGTGAACTGATCTATCACCATCACTGCAGCCCTGGGATGAGTCTTACCAACATAGTTTTGAACCAAGAAGGCAAAAAACTTGTATGGTATGTTTCCATGAGTGAAAAGATCCCTCAGGAAAAATAACCTCTATTAAGGCTCTAGGTACACAGGGAAAGTTATCCTGGGATGCTGGCAGGCAATGAACATTTATCAGATATTTGATACATATGTATACATGGGCCCCTTGGACGGGGGTGGGTTGAGTTTCCCTTCCTGCCCCGAGAGGAGCCCTGGCAGCCAAAGACCTCCGGAACCCAGCCACAGGCATGCTCAAGGCCACTCTCCACACACTTGGACGAGCCTCACACATGAAGGAACTGGCACAGGAACACAAGTGTGTGGGACCGGGGGTGAGATCTCCAAGCCTGCTCAGATTGGGACTGGGCCTCCTCCACCCAGATCCCCCTTTTCCCAGTAGCTAGGCAGTCACACCCACCAACTCTCCCTGGGCACCATGTAATCCCATCAACAGCCAAGATCCAGAGACTTTAAAACAAAACTCCTGGAAGCACGCGACCTCTTATTTTCTAGTTCTCCCTCTCAGAGAACCTGGCAAGCTACCAAGAGTATTCTGCCTGTACAACAGAGCCTGGCAAGCTCCCCTTGGTGTATTCGATGTGCCAAAAACAGTAACAATGATGGATCTCATTCCCCTGACCCTGAAAGAGCCTCTAAAGTGGTACTGTTGGGAAGGACGAGTAAAGAGAGGCTGCTAAAATCTCAGGGCTAGAACAAATGAAGACATTACTGGCACCTGCTCGAACAAATCAATGAACAATGGGGTGACAGTGATACAGTGATATCTATATCTATATTTAGATATATATATATATATAACACAACACAGACAAAAGCAGCATTCTATGCCAAAGAAGCAGCAAAATCCCCATGAAAGCAGGGAGTAAAAAATCATCAGCCATTTTTCTCTTTAGTTCAAAATTATTAAAGTGTCTTTGGACATAGCTTTATAGGTAACATGGCATATACAAGACAATCAGCACAATGCATGTCATACAGACACTCCATGAGTCTTAATGCCTAATATTCAATAAACTATGGACCAACTCAGGATGCCAGACCACTAAACACAAAGCAACAACTCTTTTTCTGAAAAGGGGAGAAAAATGCTGTGAAATTTGCAAGTCTATTTCTGCCTAGTAAATTCCTGATGCTTTGGAGGATTTGCACTCCCACTAAGCCCTAGTCTTAGAGAAAAGACAATCTGAGCCTCTACCTTAGACTTACTAGTGCCTGACAGGTAACCAGCACCAAAATGAAGTCCCAAGAGTTCAAACTGGTTAAACAGTTTGGATCACTTCATGTCTGTCATTATTGATATGACGCAGGATTTTGCCAGAGAACTTAAAACGCAGTTCTAAGCTCTAACTGCATCGAATGTGTGCATTAAAAGGATTTGACCATCCACCTAGTTTAGGAATTTACAGACCAAATGGGCTGACATTCTTTAGCCTCAGAGTAAAAGTGGCAGGAAAAAGAAGTCTCAAATCTGTGCCATGATGTCTTCTTTAAACCTCAAAAAGCAAGACTACCAATTCCTCTCTCATCTGAGAGAGCCTGGCAACTTGAGAAGTTCAGAAAGACAGCATTTTATTGAGAGCACTATTCCCTGATAGCAGATTAGAGGCTAAATTAACTCAAGAAGATTGAAAATGCTTTCAGTGACTCCTCCACAGAAGAAGTCTTAGCATGACTCTTTCTAAATCAGATCTGTGAGTCACTTCAGTGCTGTCAGAGAACTTCTACCCCTGAGTGGCTCCCAACATTTCAGTCTTGCTCACAGGATGCTCTGTACTCTGGGTCTCCTGATGCCACTGCAGAATCACCCAGTTGGCTGGGAAGCCAACTCTGTCCCAGTTTCGAGAACAATTGGGTCCTTTGTGACCTACACTTAAGAAAGACAACTATTGCCCATCTTCAAAGAAGGCAGGCTCTTACCTGATCTTGGGCTTTGTCCATAGGCACTCGATTGGATCCAGAAGCACAAAACCAAAAAAGCAGAGATGCTCCAAGGGCTTTTCATTTCCCCTGCTTGCCCAGACTCCGAGGTCTTCTTGCTAATTTCTGAAGGGAGGAAATCAGATTGTCTATTGATACTTTGTTAGGGAAGAGTGCCTATTAATGATTAACCTTCCAAATATTTAGTGTTCAGATATGTTCCCTGCAACCCCCACCTCCCAAATCATTTATTTAAAAATATTGCCTCTTAATTAAAATAAAATATCTTGTTATGCAGTCTTACCTTGTTGAGCAAAAGCCACAGTTCCAAATAACTCAATTTGAAGTAAATTTATTGTGTTTGGAAATGCTGGCAAAGGTCAGGGTAGGTGACTGTCCCATAGTTGCCTAAGATTCTTCTGGCTGTCCTGCAAAGGGGTGTAGCTTCATGGCAAGTGTATTTCCAATGGCTCCTTAAGCCCAAAGAAAAAGAGTAAAGCTTCATTTGCAGAGTTGGGAGGGTAGGTTTTCTGTTGAGTTCAGCAAAGTTACTGGTGCCTGTGGTCAAAGTGGGGTGGGTGAGGTTTCTGCAGCAGCCAAGAGAGCCAGGAAACCTCTAACCTCAGTGTAAGAAGCCGATGGAACCTTTGTTGGAGTCCCTGGTGAGAGCTGATCCAACTCTTTCCTCTGAATTTATTAATGCTCTATCAGTGTGGAAGACTGGGAGTTAAATTCATCCAGCAAAATCAGGGTAGAGAAATGCCACAGAGTGTGTATCTTGTAATTTTCCTGGCATTTGTAGTTTTATTTAAACTTTTTTTTATTTGTTCAACTCTCCTCCTCCTTCTCCCCTTTTTATTCGCCCTTCTCCTCCTTCTCCCCCTCCTCCTCCCTCTCCCCTCCCCTCCTCCTCATCCCTCTTCTTCCCTCCCTTCCTCCTCCTCCTCTTCTTCCTCCCTATCCCTCTCCTTCTAGGCCCTTGGAATATACAAATCAACAAAATTAGACCAAGATTCTTGTGTTTCTGGTGTTTATGTGTCACTGGGACTGTGAAGGATCAGAGGGTAGAATTTATTAAATAAGAGATTTGTATAGATTAGGAGAATGTAATGAGAGCTATATAAAGGACAAGTGTTGCCAAATTAAGATCATAAGAAGAGGGAGTGATTTTACATGAGTGATCAGGTTGAGCCTTGTTAGGACATTGACCTTTGAGTGAAGCTTTGAGAGAATTGTCCCTATGGACATTTCAGTCAGGAAAACTTCAAGCAACCAGAACTTCAGGCAAGCCAGTGCAAAGGCTCTGCATTGTGCAAAGCTAGGGCAAACATAGTATGTTCTGGAAAATTTGAGCTGGGAGGTGGGGGAATGCACTGAACAGGGAACACCATTATATGAATCCTAGATAGTAGACTGAAACTTGGCTAACAATTCTGACTAGTAGGATGAAATAATCTGTATTCTATTTTAGAAAAGTGGTTCTGGTTTGAAAACTAGGAATAAGTGAGTGAGAATATACAGTTGGTCAAGTAAGAATGAGCTGGGGTGGGAATAAGTTCTCAAAAAGTAATAAAATTTAAAGAAGCTACAATGTAGCACCATCATCCCATTGTTCATTGATTTGCTCAAGCAGACACCAGTAATGTCTCCATTGTGAGACTTGTTGTTACTGTTTTTGGCATATCGAATATGCGGGTAGCTTGCCAGGATCCGCCGTGTGGGCAGGATACTCTTGGTAGCTTGCTGGGTTCTCCGAGAGGGATGGAGGGATCGAACCCCGGTCAGCCACATGCAAGGCCCTACCTGTTGTACTATCGCTCCAGTCTGAAGAAGTTACTATAAAGAAGTTAAAGATTTAAAGAAGTTACTCTTTCACTAGCCCTAAAATAGTCAAAACAATTATAAAGGCTGGGCATAAACAGTTTGTGGGCATAGGATTGAGGGTAGTCAGATCCTAACTGGCACCAGCACGGGCTCAGAGATGTCTGGGCCCCATCTGGATAGGAGAAGCTCCAGCAGGAACAAAAGATAGAGATTTGAATATGAAGGTGGATCACTGCAATGGCCAAATTCTTCCCCTTGACAATGCCTTAGCCATAGACTCTTACCTATGTAAGCCCCAAGTCAGGGGAGTTTGAAAGAAAATCTATCACTGTCACTGTCATCGATTTGCTCAAGCGGGCACCAGTAACATCTCCATTATGAGACTTGTTTGTTACTGTTTTTGGCATATTGAATACGTCACAGGTAGCTTGCCAGGCTCTGCTGTGTAAGTGGGATACTCTCGGTAGCTTGCTGGGCTCTCCAAGAGGGGAGGAGGAGTCGAACCTGGGTCGGCCATGTGCAAGGCAAACACCCTACTGCTGTGCTATTGTAAAGGCAAGTAGTGACTTTTTTTCCTCATTCAGGGGGCCACCAACATCTCAATTTGGGATGTGTAATTCCTTCTTTTTACTTTGTGGGGTTCTGTAAAGAACCTGAGTAAGATTAGGACTGATTTTCTTTTTCTTTTTTTTTTAATTTAATATTTTATTTTTAATTAGTGAGTCAACGTGAGGGTACAGTTGCAGATTTATACATTTTTGTGCTCATGTTTCTCCCTTACAAAGTTTGATAACCCATCCCTTCACCAGTGCCCATTCTCTACCAAAAGTAAACCCAACATCCCTCTCCCCCCTCCCCAGTCCCGTCTCCCCCCACCCCACACTGCCACTATGGCAGGGTATTCCCTTTTGTTCTCTCTTTCTGATTAGGTGTTGTGGTTTGCAATAAAGGTGTTGAGTGGCCATTGTGTTCAGTCTCTAGTCTATATTGGGCCCGCATCATCTTTCCCCCACATGACCTCCAATCACATTTTACTTGGTGTTCCCTTCTCTGAGTTGCCCAAAATGAGAGACCAGCCTCCAAGCCATGGAGACAACCTCCTGGTACTTATTTCTACTATTCTTGGGTGTTCGTCTTATAGTCTGTTATTCTATAGTCCACAGATGAGTGCAATCTTCCTATGTCTGTCTCTCTCTTTCTGGCTCATTTCACTTAGCATAATACTTTCCATGCTGATCCACTTATATGCAAACTTCATGACCTCATTCTTTCTAACAGCTGCATAGTATTCCATTGTATAGATGTACCAGAGTTTCTTCAACCAGTCATCTGTTCTAGGGCACTCAGGTTTTTTCCAGATTCTGCCTATTGTAAACAGTGCTGCGGTGAACATATAAGTGCAGATGTCATTTTAACTATACTTTTTGGCTTTTCTGGGATATATTCCCAGCAGTGGTATTGCTGGGTCAAATGGGAGCTCAACCTCTAGTTTTTTGAGAAAGGACTGATTTTCTTTACTTGCAAAAATAACTTCCTCCCACTAGCCTACATCACTGGTCCCCTGGAAATTGGGTGATGGGGATTAATTTCCGTGGTGTATAGATCAAGTGGGACTCAGGAGCCATCTGATGTCCATTGAATAGAATTAATGGGACACATGAACCAGTGCTATTTGGTGCTTGTGGTGAACTTTCTCAGTCCTGACCTTCCTAGGCACTTTCCTGGGGTTTGAGGTGGGTGAAGAGGAAAGTAGTAGATCCTCTTTTGGGGCTTCTACCTCCCTTCTTCCCATTTCTCATATGTCACCTGCAACTGCATGGCACCTTGATTTCTAATTGTCTTTACCTTTGATTAAAAAATTATTTATAATTATTAGTAGTTAGAGGCAAAAGAATAACCAAGATCTTTCAACTCCTCTCCAAAAACAAATGCCTACATGATTTGATGAGCACCGTTTTCTTCATATCATGGCTATGTTTTGCTGTCTGTTAGTGGAGGATGTAATGTAGACAGAATTTTTTAATTTTGCACAGAATCTGGCTTGGATGATTTGGTGAGGTATAAAGACTGGGTGTGTGTGATGGAACATTTAATGCAGATATGTAGAACTTACAAAAAAACGAGTTATAAAACATATAATGACAAGAAGTGGAAGTGCCCTTCATGTGTCAGAGTAAAAGCCTTTTAAAATGTAGCCTAGAGCTCAGTTATAAACATGCATTCTAGTATTTGAACCCCTGCCCCCTCCCCTGTTTGCTGTGAAAATGCTTATTGCAAAAAAACTCATGGCCAACAATACATGACCTTGTCAATCCTTCCTTCCACACCACAGGTTGCTGTGTCTCCACCTATGTCCATTCCAGTTCTGGGAGGCAGTACTGGGCATGGTTGGCAGAGGGATGCCTGCTTGCCTGTGCCCAGATATGCCTCCCACCCTGCATCTTCTTGTGGAGGTTCGAGTGCACACACCTATGTTTTTTCTCCTGGTCGGCTGGGTTTCTGGGTGGGTGGAGGGGAGAGTATGAGATTTGTAGAGTTTGCAGGTTCTGTGCCCATTTTCTACTAACTGCAAAATGTTATTTAGCAGTACTCAGTCCTTACTACTCATGTTTAATTAGGGTAACATGAGTCAGAGATAATATCTGGAGATAGTCACTTAATATTATTTTGTGTGTACGTGTGTATGTGCGGAGGGGTTCAGAACTTAGTACAGCGGGTAAGGCACTTGCCTTGCATGTAGCTAACGTGGGTTCCCATATGGTACCCCAAGCTTGCCAGGAGTGGTCCCTGAGTGCAGAGTCAAGAGTAAGCCCTGAGTACTGCCAGGTGTGGCCCTCAAACTAAACAGAATCTTATTTTTCTTCCAGCATTTCATTCTCCCCCCCCCCCATTCATAAGAAGGGCAAAGCTAAGAGAAGTCTTTAAATCTTTTAAATTCCAAAACTGTAGGATCTTAGGACAAATGAAAGCAAACCTTCAAAGAGAAGCTCCTCCATCTTTCAATGATTAGGAAATTAGTCTTTCAGAGTTGGAGTATGGGGAGACAGGGTTGTCCATGGGCCAAAGGGTGAAGGGGACAATATCTTGTTTCCATATGTGACCTGATATACAATAATCAGCGGTTCAGTCTTAATACCAGTCCTGACCTTGTTTCTCATCCAGAACTACAGTGTAAGTGGGGGCGGGGGTGGTGAAAATAAATCCAGGAATGCCTGAAAAATAGAAATTTAAAGTTTGCTGTTCAAATGAGCTCCAGTAAAGAAAAGAAAAAAAGAAAAAAAAAGAGAAAAGCTTCAGTAAAGCTCCAGTATAGCTCCTTCTCTATATTTTAAAATTTATGTGCCCTCCTTAACATCTCTATACACATAGCCACATCCTGAGTAAGAGGCTTGCATTTCAAGCGCCCACCCAAGGACCTCATGTGATGGAGATTGAAAATTGAGTGACTTATTTTGGTGGCAACATACTCAGTGTTTCAAAGTCCAGGCCTCAGGGTCAACAGATTGAGGTTCAACTGTCACTCCTGAGTTGGGTGACCTTGGGTAAGACAGAGCAAAAAAAAAAAAATCAAGTGAAATGAGCCAGACAGTAACACCTGGGTCCGCCTGCCGACCTCCAGGGTGGGCTCTGAGCTTTAGTTTTCCATGATATAATGGGACTAATGATCCCTACATGATCAGATTAACAGAGCTAATATAAAGAGAATGAGCCCTTAGCATTCCTTTCTGCCAAGTGAAAGAGTTTGTGGAAGCTATTTTTTAAAAAATTATTTATTTACTGAATTATTTTGGACCACAACAATTTTGCCGGTGGGGCATACAGCCCCAGGAATTGATTGGGAACTCCTGCAGCCTAAACATGCACTCCAGCCATTTGAGCTCTCTAATGAAACCTTTATTTTTTATTGTTTTAAATTCATGTAGGAGTTTGAGTGTGCCCAGGAGGTTGATAGCACAGTAATAAAAGTTCAACAAAAGAAATAAAGGAAGGAAGAAAACATTAGTTCTGGTCTGAGCAACAGTGTCTAAGCAGGCTGGTCAGGGGAGGGAAGACTTGGGGCCACCGGTAAAGGAAGTTGACGCTGATGATGAAACTGGCCTGAAACTCAATTGTGAATAACTTTGTAAATTGTGCCTTATTTAAGATTTTTTTAAAAGGCTGAGACAAACCAGGCTTTACTCCTAGCTACTCAGTGCTAAGGAATCACTCCTGCAGGCTCAGAAGACCATATGGTGTGTTGGGGATCAAAAGAAGAAAAGAAAAGGAAAGAAAAGAGAGAGAAGAGGAGAGAAGAGAAGAGGAGAGCAGAGGAGAGGAGAGGAGAGGAAAAGGGAGGGGAGGGGTGGGGAGGAAAGGAGAGGAGAGTGGAGGGGAGGAAAGGAGAGGAGAAAAGAGGAGGGGAGAGGAGGAGAGAGGAGGGGAGGAAAGGAGGGGAGGGGAGGAGAGGACAGATTAGAAAGCATGTTGGAATCCAAGGGTGCCTGAGAATTCTGGAAAGACCTGTTTCCAACCAATTGAACCCAACCACCTAGTGTTTGGTCTAGTGAACTTTCATTTCCATTTCTTCAGTTTTATTCTTGATTGCTTGTAGGGAGCCATTTTACCTTACTGATCTTATCCTGTCACTATTTGTTTAATCACTAGCTAACCCCATGCCACACCTAGCAAAGGTTGCCACTCCTAATCTTACTGATTTTATCCTATCAGCATTTGTTTATTACTAGCTAAATCCCGTGCCACACCCTGCATTTCTGTTGGGGGCCCTGGCACAACCTCCTCTCAACAGGGAGGTATAAATACTGTAACTGCCATAGAATAAATGCCTTTTCTCCCTCCTCCGGGCTCTGCTTCTGTTCTTTCGGCTGCGCCCTACGAAGGGTTCTCCCTGCTGAACAGAACGAGACCTCCACATCGACTTCCACACCTGGCGCCCAACGTGGCCGTCAAATTCACGGAAAAAGTGAGTATTTCTGAGGGTCGCCTTTCTCTTGGCACACACCGTGGTGCGGGAATGGCCTACTTACCCTCTGATTCCTCCATCTCTACCTACTCCTGGGAAATCCCAGTTATTTGCATCCTTTGTCTCGCTAATTTTGCTTTTTGTATTTGGATCCTAAATGAGAATTTTAAGGCGAGAAAAAGTCAGCCATTTTCAGAGATTCAGCACCGTGTTTCTGAACTTGAGAATTTTTTGAGGAAAAAGTATGAGAGTTCCAAGGCTTCCTCAGTCTTTGGGGATGAGGCACCCCCCATGCAGGGGACTGACTCCTCAAATTCTACTACCATAGGCTCTGACCATCCTGCTCCCCTATCTAAGCCCTCCCGCACAGAGGCACCTCCGAGACTTTATCCTGTGACTTCTGATATCCCCAGTCCCTCTCCTCCGGAACCTAAATCCTTGCCCCTGGAGGACAAGGCTACCCAGGTAGATGAGGAGGAGAGGTGTCAGCCGTCAGCTCCACCACTCCATTATCTGTCCCATGACACTGCCTTTTTTAATCCCCCATACGCCAGTGAGGCATCCCGCCAGCTTGCCCAGGACACCGCCACCTTAATAAGGCAGCTGGTTCAGGAACTAGTGAGTGCCCTGCAGCCTTCTACCCTCTCCCAAGAATCTAGTGCAAACTCGGTCTCTCCTCCGTCCTGCCACACTCTAGCTTCAAAACCTATGGCTGCCTTCCCAGTTACCAGGTCCCATTCTCGGGCCCCCAAATACCCCACCTCTGCCACGGCTCCACCTGATGATGATCCCTCAGACAGAGAAGTTGAGGAGGCCAATCACCCTGAGGAAAGGGCACATTCCCAAGAGGAAAATTCCCCTCAGGACGTAGCTCCGCAGGCACCAATCCGCCAAAGCTACCGTAGATTGAAATTCGAAGACCTGAAAGATTTAAAGGCTGCTGTCTCTTCTTGCGGCCCCACTGCTCCTTTTACGCTTGGCCTTTTGGACTCCTTTTGTGAGGGATGGCTCACGCCGAACGACTGGTTCTCAGTCGCTAAGGCTGTCCTGAGTAGGGGAGACTATCTCTTGTGGAAAGCAGATTATTTAGAACGATGCCAAGAAATGGCGCGCCGCAACGTCGAGGCAGGAGGCTCTTCCTCATCCTGGATCTTTGCTAAATTTCAGGGTCAGGCACCCTTTGATTCTAATGAGGTGCAGGCTCAATTTCCCCCAGGGCTACTTGCCCAAATACATGTGGCTGCCCTCCGGGCCTGGAAGGGACTTCCCTCTAAAGGGTCGGTGGTAACATCCTTAGCCAAGGTTTGTCAGGGAGCTAACGAGCCCTATAGTGATTTCATAGGGCGCCTCACGGAGGCGGCTGAAAAACTCATGGGAAACGAAGAGACGGATAATGAGCTGATCCGCCATTTGGCCTATGAGAATGCTAATCCCATCTGCCAGGCCGCACTCCGCCCCTATAAGCGTGGGAAGACCCTCTCAGAATACATTCGGCTGTGCTCCGAGGTTGATCCCACCACCCAAAAAATAGGGCTTGCTATAGGGGCTGCCTTCAAACAGTTCTCTATTCAACCATCGAGCAGTCAGAACAAGCTGTGCTTTGGCTGTCGGCAGCCTGGACATTTCTTAAGAAACTGTCCCAATAAAAAATCGCGGCCCAGACCTAGAAGTCCTTGCCCTAAGTGCAAACAGGGTTTCCACTGGTCGTCAGAGTGCCGGCAGAAGGCCAGGCTGGGAAACTGGATACAGGGCCAGCCCCAGGGCCCCCAGTCCGCTCCCTCTCCCGTGTCTGGGGCACCTCAGAATCATGGGCCGTTCAACCCATCGGCGTCCAGCCCCCAATTCGCTCCCTCTCCCATGACCGGGGCACCTCAAAATCATGGGCTGTTCAACCCATCGGCACCCAATCCCTCTGCAGAGCCATCCCATACTCAGCCGGATTGGATCTCTGTGCCACCTCCCGCACAATATTAGTTAAAGAACAGGGTCCCCAGATAGTGTATGTCAACGCCTGTGGCCCTTTGCCATCAGGAACTTTTGGCCTAATTATTGGGCGAGGCAATATGCTCCCTCAGGGCGTGCAAGTACTCCCCAGGATTATAGATGCTGATTTTCAAGGGCAGATTGGAGTAGTAGTTGAATCACTCTCCCCATTTTCAGTCTTGGACGCTGGCGCGCGGCTAGCACAGCTAATACTCATTCCAATAACAACAGTACAAAAACCACCCCCAATGTCAGAGACTTGCATTTTTTGCCCAACGCATTCTTAATCACAAGGGCCTGATGACTTTAGAGATCAACGGGAAGGAGTTTTTAGGTCTGATTGACACTGGTGCGGATGTAACGGTCATTGCTGAAAAAGACTGGCCAAAAAGGTGGCCCCTCACCCCCTCACTGACTCATCTTCAGGGTATAGGTCAATCCCAAAACCCTACGTTAAGCTCATTTACGCTTGATTGGCGCACCAAGGAGGGAAGATCCGGGATGGTACGCCCCTATGTTCTGCCCGGGCTCCCACTCAATCTCTGGGGCAGGGATATTCTTTCACAGATGGACCTTATACTAATTGATGCCAAGGGCCTAGACATGCTCCTTGCAGCAGGTTATTCTCCCGGAAAGGTTCTAGGAAAATACCTCCAGGGCACGCCTGCGCCGCTAGCCCTCGACCCAGTGAAAAATGACCGCGCAGGCTTAGGTTTATTCTCAGTAACTGCCACGGCTCCTCCTGCACCCCATACGGATAAGATCATATGGAAGTCCAATGAGCCTGTATGGGTGGACCAGTGGCCGCTTCCCACTGAAAAATTACAGGCCGCCAGGTTGTTAGTGCAGGAACAACTCGAGGCGGGACACATAGAACCCACCTCTTCCCCCTGGAACACACCCATTTTTGTTATAAAAAAGAAAAACGGCAGTTGGCGACTGCTACAGGATCTACGAGCAGTAAATAAAACCATGGTTATTTTCGGGGCGCTTCAACCTGGACTGCCGTCCCCAGCAGCCATTCCTTTAGAAATGCATAAGATAGTACTCGATTTAAAAGACTGTTTCTTCTCAATTCCCTTGCATCCTGATGATCGCCCCCGTTTTGCCTTTAGTTTGCCAGCTATTAATTATAAAGAGCCCATGCAACGTTTTCAATAGAAGGTTTTACCCCAGGGAATGGCAAATAGCCCCACACTGTGTCAAAAATTTGTGGCTCAAATTCTTGCTCCCATTAGGGCACAATGGCCCGACATCTATATGATCCATTATATGGATGATATACTGCTTGCTGGATCTGACCCACAGGCCACTATGCTCTGTTGCAATCAGGTGATCCGTGCGTTTACTCAGTCTGGCTTTCAAATTGCCCCCGAAAAAATTCAGATCGCTGACCCTTATACCTTTCTTGGATTTCGTCTTCAGGGGTCCCGTGTACTTTTGCAAAAAACGCAGCTGAAGCTTACTTCATTAAAGACACTACATGATTTTCAACAACTGCTTGGGCATATTACATGGCTCAGTCCCTATCTGAAACTTACCAAAGGAGACCTTATGCCCCTGTATGACCTTTTGCGCGGTGATGCTGACCCTTCTTCCCCTCGGAGTCTGACACCAGCAGCCCGAGAATCCCTAGTTCTCATAGAAAAAGCGATTGAAGGTCACTTTGTTTGCTCTCTAGATTATCAGCGCCGTTTTCACCTCCTTATCTTTGCTACTCCTCATTCTCCCACGGGCTTAATTTGGCAGGAAAACCCTGTTTCTTGGATTCACCTTCCTGCCACACCAAAGAAAGTTCTTGTACCCTACTATCTCTTAGTGGCATCCTTAATTATTGAAGGAAGGAGTTTCTCTCGCAGACACTTTGGTCTTGAACCGGCTTCTGTTATTCAACCCTACAATAAGGAACAGATAGATTGGCTTCTTCAAAATACTGATGATTGGCCCATCGCCTGCGCTTCCTTTTCAGGAATTTTAGATAATCATTATCCCCCCAATAAGTTGATACAATTTATGGCTTTACATCAATGGGTTTTTCCCGTTGTCACTAAGACCAGCCCTATCCCTGGGGCTAAAGTGATTTGCACTGATGGATCCTCTAATGGCCAGGCCGCCTATGCCTGTGAGGGTGAGACTGTTTCTTTTTTCCACAAAGGAGTCCTCTGCTCAGCTGGTTGAACTCACAGCTGTTCTAATGGTTTTTAAAAATTTTTCCCTTCTTCCTTTCAGTTTATACATGGATGGTGCCTACGTGGCCTTCTCTATACCATTACTGGAGACTATTAGTTACATTAAACCCTCCTCCCCCGCAACGTCATTGTTTTTGCAAATCCAACAGTATATTCGCTCCCGGCGAGCTCCATTTTTCATAGGTCATCTTCGTGCCCACACTAACCTCCCTGGGCCACTGGCGGCAGGTAATCACTTGGCAGATTTGGCCACCCGATCTTTCACAGCGCTAACTCTACAAGCAGATCCGCTGCAGGAGGCCACGACTGCACATGCCCTTCACCATCTGAATGCTCAAACTCTCCGCCTTATGTTTAAAATCACGCGTGAGCAGGCACAGCAGATTGTGCGCCAGTGCCCTTCCTGTGTATCCCTTTTACCCGTGCCTCACTTAGGGGTCAATCCCCGAGGACTAGTCCCTAATGCCATCTGGCAAATGGATGTCACTCATATTCCTTCCTTTGGGCAGCTTAAATATGTGCATGTGACTATTGATACCTTTAGTGGGTTTATTTGCGCCTCAGCCCAGACTGGAGAGGCCTCAAAAAATGTCATTGCTCATGTCTTGCACTGCTTTTCTGTACTGGGCAAACCGCAGCTAATAAAAACAGACAATGGTCCAGGATACACTGGAAAAAAGTTTGAGCATTTTTGTAAGAAGCTGCAGATTTCCCATCATACAGGGATCCCCTATAACCCTCAAGGGCAGAGGATAGTGGAGCGAGCCCATCTCACGCTTAAATCATATATTCAAAAGCTCCGGACAGAAAAGGAACTGTACCCAGCCTCACTTTCCCCTAAGACGCTACTATCTCACGCTTTGTTTGTCATGAACTTTCTTATACTGGACAAAGAAGGTCGCAGCGCAGCGGACCGTTTTTGGCATACTTCCACCAGCCACACTTATGCAAAAGTAAGGTGGAAAGACCCTCTGAGCGGTCTATGGAAGGGCCCCGATCCAGTCCTTATATGGGGCCGAGGGTCAGCCTGCATATTTGATGCCGCTGATGGTGTAGCCCGCTGGCTCCCCGAACGACTGATAAGGCAGGTCGACACACCTGCTCTGGCTGAACCGACTTCCACCCAGAGAATAAATGAATCCTCTGAGGACAGTGTCCCTTCTGCCACTGCCCAGGAACTTGCTTCTGCTCAGTCAGCCGCGTCGGGAGTGACCAACTAGTGGTCTCGCTCACAGAACAGTTATTCAGACTTGGCCTGGCTGGAGCAGGAACCAGCGTTACTTCAAGACCGAAGATGATGCCCGTAGGGCAGGATCGGGAGTCTCAGTGTGAATGTGGTGAGTGGGGTGCGCACCCGCGTGAAAGAAGGACCAGTCCGAGCGTGTGCAGGAGTAAGATTTGTGTGTGTGCTCCTAGTGTGTGTGCAATTGTCTCATTATCTTTCTTAGTTCTGCTTAGTTTTCAACAACTTTGAGAAGGTTTTGCCAGCTTATATCAACAAAAGCGCTTTCTTGACCCATTTTTTCAACAAGCAGGAAACTGGCTGCTCAGGCAGAGAAACGGGGAGCAATGTTCCCAATCGGCCGACAGGGCTCACTTTGCCCTGGGGACTGCTCTTTCCTTTCTCAGTCTATCAGTTTTTTCCTGCCATTCTTGAAGGGTCAGACTGATCGATCAAGTATATATTTGTGCACATGTGTGATGTTTATTGTCTGACTGTCTGTCTCTCTGTCTGTGGGACACTCGAGTATTAGAGCTAGTTTAAAGTCAGTAATTCTTAGATCTGGGCAAACAAAATCAAGGGAGGTCAGAGTGATATGGAGCCCAGCAATTTAAAAGATCTAAGTATCTTTGGAGCTTGCTAGATCAGGTCTAAACAAAGATTTCTAATCAGAATGTGGCGCCTACAAAGAAATTGAAATTTTCAATCCAGATTTCATATTGGGAGAACATTAATAGTTATTAACAGTTGAAATCCTCTTGAATTCTAGTAAGCTAAACATATCTATTGGACTTACATTCCTCACCCTCCACTTTTACAGGTTGTAGATTGGACCATGCCAGGACCCAGTATCTGGGCTAACAATTCGTTTCTTTTACCCCCTCCATGGGATTTACAGATGCCTCAGCTGCCGAATAAAGAAGAAACACCTTTTAATTTTTTCTCTAGGATACTCACTGGATCCTGTCTGCATTGGAGTGCCTCCCTGTCTCCCTCTTCACTTTCAGACTTGGATTCATACCAAGTCCCAAATTCATACTACCTCTGATCACTCACAAAAAGATTTTTCTGGTGATTGTGCATTATTTACCTGTCTCAATTCTTCCCTCTCAATCCAAGATTCTCCCCACAGTATAATTTTATTAAGGGCCAGATCGCATATGGTTACCAGTGAACCTGACCAGAGAATGGCAACGCTCCCCCGATAAAGGGCTCCTGACTGAAGACCTGACACAACTGCTCCGGCGCTCCTGACAATTCCTTGGGCCCCTGATCGCAGCTATCCTGGACTCATTGCTGTAACCACCACTGATGCTGTTGCAGGAATAGTTCTTCAAGCCTCGGTCCAGACACACAACTTCGTCTAAACATGACAAAATGACTCTTACCACCTTGGGACAATGCAGGCTACTGCCAACCATGATGTTGAGCAACAATTGGACACTCTACAGCAAGTGCTACTTTGGGTCCAGGGCTGGGTTAATATCTTAGAGTAACAAATGAGATTGTTCGAGTGTTTAAGGATCATTGGCTTGATTTGTAGGACCTCATCTTCCCCCAGTTCTTTACCTTGAGGATGCCGGGCTCCCAAGGATTTATTCTTGTGGATCAGGTTGCCAGGCAAAGCACTGCAAGGGAGGGCTGATACCCCGGCCCGGCTCCCTGCGAGGTATTCCGGTATAGCTTAGAGGTTACTCCAAAACCAAGGATTGATGGGGCCTATGAGGAGCCCCCTGCATAGACCCGATCATCCTTTCCTTCCTCTCCCTGCAAAAATGGAGTCTTTATGTCACAAGGGATGCCGGACAATGCCTCCCCTGACCACATTTAATTTATTTATTTATTTATTTATTTATTATTTTTTTTTTTAAATTTTTATTAAATCACCATGTGGAAAGTTACAAAGTTCTCAGGTTTATATGTCAGTTATACAATATTCAAACACCCATCCCATCACCAGTGCCCAAATTCCACCACCAGGAACCCCAGTTTACCCCCCGCCCCCACCCCCTACCCCCTACTGTATAACTAATGAATTTCACTTCATTTTTTCTTTACCTTGATTACATTACATAATTCAACACAAAACTCACTATAGTTGACATAACTCTCTCTCTCTCTTTTTTTTCTCTTTTTCCTTTTCCATTTTTTTTTTTTTTAATTTTTCCCCCTCATCCCCCTTCCTGCGCCTCGTAGTATGGTGTACTCCACGCCACGTTGGCCAGCGTGGGGCTTTTGCTTAGCTCATAGTCCAGAGGTGGCTGTTACATTAAGAACCTTCAATATTTCAACAAAAACTTACTGTTATTATTTGGAGTTTCCCCCCCAAGTCTGACCTGTTCAAATGGAACCCTTTCACATTGATGACAATTATAAATGTTAAGTCGCGCGGACGCGGCTGCGTCCGCGCGGTTTTGGATTTCTGTATAAAGTCCTGGGAAAATTCTGCCAGAAATTACATATTTCCTCCGTTAGCCGGCGTGGGGCAAAGGCTTAATCCACAGTCTCCATACATGGGTGCAGGCACTTGCTGGAACCCCAATTCCTAAAGCTGTCTCTGGTTCCCGCTTGTTCCACACCCACCGGCTCTGCAGGGGCATGGGCGCCCGGGCCGAAAACCCGGCCGGCCGGAGCCGAGCACGGGCCCGACTGGGGCTGGCTCTGTATCCTGCGGCTGTCTCAAGTTCAAAGCACACATTTTTTTTTTTTTTTTTTCCGCGCCACCAAGTTCATACCTTCTCAACGGACCCACAAAATGTCGGACTCCACGCCTTCTCCCGGAGGGGAGAGAGACCAAGAAGGAAGGTTCTTTCCTCCGTTAGCCGGCGTGGGGCAAAGGCTTAATCCACAGTCTCCATACATGGGTGCAGGCACTTGCTGGAACCCCAATTCCTAAAGCTGTCTCTGGTTCCCGCTTGTTCCACACCCACCGGCTCTGCAGGGGCATGGGCGCCCGGGCCGAAAACCCGGCCGGCCGGAGCCGAGCACGGGCCCGACTGGGGCTGGCTCTGTATCCTGCGGCTGTCTCAAGTTCAAAGCACACATTTTTTTTTTTTTTTCCGCGCCACCAAGTTCGTACCTTCTCAACGGACCCACAAAATCCTGACCACATTTAATTTAAAACGAAACAGGGGGAGATGTAGGGAGCCATTTTACCTTACTGATCTTATCCTGTCACTATTTGTTTAATCACTAGCTAACCCCATGCCACACCTAGCAAAGATTGCCACTCCTAATCTTACTGATCTTATCCTATCAGCATTTGTTTATTACTAGCTAAATCCCGTGCCACACCCTGCATTTCTATTGGGGGTCCTGGCACCACCTCCTCTCAACAGGGAGGTATAAATACTGTAACTGCCATAGAATAAATGCCCTTTCTCCCTCCTCCGGGCTCTGAGTGTGTTCTTTTGGCTGCGCCCTACGAAGGGTTCTCCCTGCTGAACAGAACGAGACCTCCACATCGACTTCCACACGCCACTGGGCAAGTAAGTGAAAACAGAGATAAATAAATGGGACTACCTCAAACTAAGAAGCTTCTGCACCTCAAGAGAAACAGTGACCAAAGTACAAAGACAATCTACAGAATGGGAAAGGATATTTACGCAGTACCCATCTGATAAAGGGTTGATAACAAGGATATACAATGCACTGGTTGAACTCCACAAGAAGAAAACTGCTGACCCGACCAAAAATGGGGTGATGAAATGAACAGAAACTTTCCCAAAGAAAAAATCCGAATGGCTGAGAGGCCCATGAGAAAATGTTCGACATCACTAATCATCAGGGAGATGCAGATCAAAACAACAATGAGATATCATCTCACCCACAGAGACTGGCCCACACCCCAAAAAAACAAAAGCAACCGGTGTTGGCGTGGATGTGGGGAGAAAGGGACTGTCCTTCACTGCTGGTGGGAATGCCGACTGGTTCAGCCCTTTTGGAAAACAATATGGAAGATTCTCAAAAAATTAAAAATTGAGCTTCCATTTGACCCAGCAATACCACTGCTGGGAACATATCTCGGAGAGGCAAAAACATATAGTAGAGACGACATCTGCATTTCTATGTTCATTGCAGCACTGTTTACAATAGCCACAATATGGAAAAAAACAGAGTGCCCCAAAACAGATGACTGGCTAAAGAAACTGTGGTACATCTACACAATGGAATACTATGTAGCTATCAGAAAACATGAAGTCATGAAATTTGCATGTAAGTGGATCAACATGGAAAGTATCATGCTGAGTGAAATGAGTCAGAAAGAAAGAGACAGACATAGAAAGGTTGCACTCATTTGTGGAATATAATATAGCTGAGAAGTACAAGTTTGCAATGATGCAATTTCTGGCAGATATTTCTCTGGACTTAGTTACTAAAATACTAAAATACAGAAATCCAAAACCGTGTGGCTGCTAGTTGTGGCCACTTCATTCTCAGCAATGGAAAACAAATTATCAAATGCTTCCTTTTCAGCAGGTCCGACTCTAGGGGGGAGAAACTCCAAACAATAATAGTGAATTGTTTGTTGAAATATTGAATGTAATCAAAGTAAAGTGAAATTTATCAGTTACACAGGTGGGGTGGGGGGCTGGGGATGTGGGGGGGGCGGGGTGGAGCTATACTGTGATTCTTGGTGGTGGAATATGTGCACTGGTGAAGGGATGGGTGTTCGAGCATTGTATAACTGAGACTTAAACATGAAACCTTTATAACTTTCCACATGGTGATTCAATAAAAGAAAAAAATAAATAAAAATAAAAATTCTCCCAATCATCAGAGATCAGTAGGAAATTAAGGGCATCATAATAACTTTGGAATTATTATATAATTGATAACAACACCTATGAAAAGTAAGAGGACTGCGGAAAATTCAGGGTACAAAGTTTAGTAAAGGTGTAGTTCTACATGCTTTTATTTTGGAAACTAAATATGTGAAGTAAGCAATTGATTATCTTATAGAAAAAAAGAACAAGTATAAAGGAAAGTAGGAAGAAAAGTAGATTATGGCAAAAATAAAATAGGAAACAGAAATTGATACCCTGAGCAGATAGTAAGGAGAAATCCCTGAGACCTGTGAGTGTGGACTAAACCCCTTTACCTCAAATGTTTTTAAATAAAAATAAATATTATAAATGAACAAATCCAAAACAAGACTAGTGATTTAGTAATTGATATAAAGTATTTACAATAAAACTAATTTAAAAGTACAATTGTTGATAAAAGTATAATTGCCAATAATGAGTTTAAAGTTTTTAACCAAATGAACAGTGCTAAGATAAAGTTGATGAAGCATGATGTGAGAAACATGAAAACAATAATGTAGGCAAAAAATTAGAGTTCTTGAATATATAGGTTCTAAACAAATTTACTGACCAACATTCCCATATGTTTGAGAAAAATTGCGTTTATATTATGCAATCAGTTCCAAACCATGTGAGAACAAGGTTTGATCACTGGTTCTAAGAGATAAGAATTATCCTCAGCTGCAAATGCATGGAAAATGCTATGCATGCATAGGCACACATAAATACACAAACTCAGGGTGGGAAAACAAGACAAGTGCAAGTTTCAATAAATCTATGTATAGAAGAACAGAACCAAGCTCAAGTGCGTATTAGATTTTCAAAAATAGTTGTTGGGTAAGTGAATAAATGAAAGTATAGATATATGCATGAAGATATCATGCAGCCAGTCAGCAATATTGACCAAAGGCAGGGGGTCAGAAACGGCTTTTGTCTGCATCTGACTTTCATCTCTCATTCATCCATGCCCAATAGGGAGAGACAGAAAAATGATTTTTAACTATGCTTACAGAATGGAAACCAGTAATGGGGCATTCTTGGAAAAAAATGTTCTTCTAGGAACAAAACAAAACAAAGCCCTCTATAAAAAAATGTTTCTGCTAGAAAGAAAACCTTCTGTAAAAGAATGTTTTCATGAGAAGGATGCTTTAAACTATGGATGAAATTTTGACACTAAGGATTGGAGGGTGCAGACTATATCGTTTCCAAATATGTTACTTAGGCAAGATTATTTTGAGCTGAAGGCAATTTTAAAACAGTATATTCAAGAAGGGCATTTTTGCTTGTTTGATACACCCCACAGTATTCAGAGTTTACTCCTGGCTCTATGCTCAGGAATTACTCCTGCGAATGCTCAGAAGACCATATGGTGTGCGGGGGAATCAAAGTGAGGTTAGCCACATTCCAGACAAGCACCTTGAGCCCTGTACTCTCTGCAGTCACTTTTCCTTTATGTTCTTCTATATTCTCTCTCTCTTTCTCTGTTTTAAAAAATTTTCCTGAATAAAAGCACTACATACACACACAGAGTGTCACACACACTGCTAAGTGACAAAGGACATTTTGCAGATAATTTGCAAATCTACAAAATATACTATGTAATTTATGGTTGCATACATATGTTAAAATATACATAGCTGGAAATGATAGGCACCAAATTCAAGATAGATACTAAAATTAGTTGAAGAAGCCTGGGATGTGACTCAGCAGTGAAGCACACGCTTTGCACACATGACAAACACACACAGATTAAAGGAGACAATTCAGGTGTTATAAATGAATTTCAACACTTCCTGAGGTGTGCCTCTCAGACAACCATAAAATAGGGCAGAAGACTGGAGGCTTTTATAGGATAAAGAAGAAAAAAAGACAAATAGAAAATAACAAAATGACTGGAGTCACAGGGTCAACCTTGTTTGGAATGAGAAGACCCAGTAGTTGGCACTTGGGGATCTGCCCACTGGAAATTTTTTAATTCTGTTAGTGGAGCGTTTGGACACCAGTTTGCTGACCTCGGGCACAAGTGGCTTTAGCTGAAGCCTAGAAAATTAGTTCAACATAGAATTGCCTCTGAGGAGGGATGAATTAGACTCAATTTAGGAAAAGGTACATAGGTATACTGGTATTCTATTTCTTAACAAAACTAGGTAGACTATATGGCAAATGGTAAGAGTTTTGCAGATCTGGGTAGCAGGGTAAGATTAATATTTATTATTCTGTATTTAATTTCATTTTAAATTTTTGCACCGTTTAAAAATATATTAAAATATATGTAAAACTAGAGGGCTAAGTATATGGCTCATGAAGCACCAGACTAGCGTGTACAAGAACCTGAGTGTGATCCCTGAAACACAAGGCCCCAGCCCTGTGCCACTGGCAGTGACCCTGGTGACTCTGAGGACTGTTGGTATGTCCCCTATAAAAGGCCATAGTACCACAAGCAGTCACTTGAATTGCACCCCAGTCATTCCAGGTTCTATCTCAGCACCCCATATAGTCCCCCAAGTCTGTCAGGAGTGATCCCTGAATGCAGAGACAGAAGTAAGCCCTGAATACCACCAGGTGTGAAAAAAAAATACCCAATAAAATGGAGGTAGTAGTAAATTCAACTTTATTTCACTAATAAAAAAATTAAAATATACATATGCCCACCACCAGGAGTAATTCCTGAGCACAGAGGCAGGAGTAAGCCCGGAGGACTACCAGGAGTGGCCCCAAAACAACAAGAAATTACAGGGGTCAGAGGAATAGTACTGCAGGGAGGGTGCTTATCTTGCACAAGGCTGACCTAGATTCAGTTCTTGGCACCTCATATGGTTCCCTGAGCACTGCCAAGAGTGATCCCTGAGTGCAGAGGCAGGAGTGAATCCTGGGCAACAGCAAGTGTAACCCCAAAACAAAAACAGAACAGAAATGACAAAAATATTCATAGCTACTATCAAAAAAGGGAAGAACAGACCTGGTCTCTGATCATGTCCCCAGCGAAACAAATGAGGGGAGAACCCCCCACCCCTCCTGAAGAAGAACACTTCTTCAGGATATCATGGTCCTTATCTAGTTTAACCAAAGAATAGAACCAAGTAACACACAAACTCCATGGCAGTGCCAGATTACAGGGCGGAGTGAGAGAAAGGACACCAGAGTTGGAAGAAAAAAGGAAGCTGACTATTGCAAGTACATACGCTAGAGACGCATGGCAGTTCTTTGCCCAGAGCAGCAAGACCCTCCTTCTCCTTTGTTTACTTGGATGTGAGCTTCTCAGGCTTCACCTTATTTTCACATTGGGCGACTCCTAGAGGACCCACACAGTCACAGATGCTTCCAAGAGGTGGGAAGCCTCATGTCTGAGGGGGCTGTTCTCTGAAATCCTGAACATGTGTCTTTCTCTCTTTTTGCCCCCACGGAAGCTATATAGGGGTTAGGAGCATGTACAGTAAGGGAAGTAATCTTTTATTGACTTGGGTGATTTTAATGAGTACATTGCCCAAGTCTTTTATTATATAATAAATCTGGGGGCTTTCTGCTCAGAAATTGCTAAAACTGCCTCAAAACTTGCTGTCATCAAGGTTTGGCAGGCATAAATTCTCTCAAATTTTCTCATTGAGTTTCCTGTTTCTAGCTCCTTGTCACATTCTTAGGCCTGATGTTGGTGGACCCCATGGGTGGCTTGTGTGAGGTGGAGAGAAGAGACAGTCACTTTCTCCTAATTTACCTTTGCCACCCCAAGATCCAGCTGGGAAGACCAGGACTGATAAAGTCTATGATGAGCCTCTGCCCCCTCCACCCGACGACAACCCTACCAAGTGGCCGTCAGGTGACACCTGATATCCACTTGGTCTTCTCAGCACGGGAGTTGAGCCTGCCACCGGATTTCTCAGGGAGCTATGGACTCAGCTTGGAATGAGGAATTGCTCTTTGCAAGAAAGGAAAGTCAGTCCTAGAACTTACCCAAGGTTACCAGGTTCTTGTTTTGCCTCGCAGAAAAGAATTTCAAGAGTAGACAAGCAGTGAAGTAGAACAGATTTTATTTGTAGGTTTTTGAAGGTGAGGAGGGAGGGAAAGCGAAAAGAGAGAGAGAGAGAGAGAGAGAGAGAGAGAGAGAGAATAACACACTCAAGGAAGAATGTGGACTTCTCCAAGGGCAGAGAGTGCCCTAATTGGGCTCTTGGACTGGCTTTTATATGGATATCTTCTCAGATTGTCTTTTTTTAATTTTATTTTTCACAATATTTGATTATATTTAATATTTGAACACCAATCCCACCACCATATTTCGTATGTTTCCATCCCAAACCCCAAACCTTGCCCCCAAAGCAGAACCAAAATAAGTTATTTTATATTACTTGTTATGAATAATCCACTAAAAATGATCAAAAAAGGTTTCTTAAAGGAAAGTGTGTGAAGATTGTTGTATTTCACCCAGAAGTCATTAAACCCTTCTATAAGAGATTAGTAGGCTATAAATAGCCTTATAGCCTGCTTCTCCCTCCGGAGAATCTGGCAAACTACGAGGAGTTTCCTGCCCACGTGGGAGAGCCTCTCAAGGTCCCCATGGTGTATTAATATGCCAAAACCAGTAACAAGCTGGGTCTCATTCCCCTGACTGTGAAAGAACCTCCAATGCTGCATCATTGGGAAGAGAGAAGCTTCTAAAATCTCAGGGTTAGGATGAATGGAGACTTTACTGAGACCGCTTGAGAAATTCGACAGTCAACAAGATGATGATGATGATGATGATGATGATGATGATGATGATGATGAAGAAATGATGATGATGACAAGAGATTAGTAAAGTGTAGTTAAAAGTTGAGCATTGTGTACATATATATGTATATATGTATAAATGTATTTCCCCCTAAGATTGGTTGCATTCTACTTTACACCCCATCAAATGTGTTGTGATGCTCTTGATATATTAATGGTGAAAAGTATGAGATGTCGCACAGCTGTGAATGCAGCCACACAGTCCAGGAATAGATTCACTCCTGGGTGAGGCTCACCCAAGTGTGAGCAGAGCGGCCATGAGCATGGTGGCGGTTGAGTTCTGGAGATTTTCAGCTGCCCCAAGTGAAACAGCTTGCATGGGGTCTGGAGGCATGTCTATGGTGAATTGTTCTGTGCTCTCTTCAAAGACAGTAATTGTTGAGTCTCTGGATCATGGCCACTGATGAGATTACATGGCACCAGCACCCTGGAAGGGGGTGGGTGAGTTCCCCTCCCTGCCATGACTGAGCAGTCCCAAGCAGCCGAAAACCTCCAGAACTCAACAGCCGTTATGCTCAAGGCCACTCTCCACATGCTCAGACAAGCCTCACCCATGAGTGAATCACAGAAAACCCGGGTATGCAGTACTTATGACTGAAAGTTCCAGACTCAATGGAACCAGGGATGAGTGACCTACCCCATCTCCCTCTTTTTCTGGGAGCGTGGCAGTTACCCCCACATGCTGCCTCTGACACCACATAATTCTTAGGTTGTCTTGATCTGGAATGTTCTGGAATCTTCTTTGGGCTGAACTGTCACGATTAATCGGATTAAGGGAGGGGTCTGAGGGTTTTCGAGGATTTTCCTTCAGGCCCCCTTTTCATTCATCCAGTCTCCTCAGGGTCTGCTGCTGAAGGTCTTATGTTTTCTGGATCCACAGATAGGTCAACCTTAGGACTTCCCAGAAATTTCACTGTAAATTCAGGTGGCCTTATTTCCTACAAGGTTCATTGCCATGGAGACCTTCCCTGTCTATCTGCCTGCCTACATCAGGCCTACTTAACCCTTTGATGCTTGATTTTTTTTATTATTTTATTGAATCACCTTGATATTCATATTTATATTCATAGCGACATCTAATAGCCTTGTTCTCCCTCTTGGAGAACCTGACAAGCCTGGGAGAGCCTTGCAAGCTCCCCATGGCGTATTCATATCCCAAATACAGTAAAAGATATATACATACCTCTCGGAGAGCCCAGCAAGCTACCAAGAGTATCCCACCTGCACAGCAGAGCCTGACAAGCTACCTGTAGCATATTCGATATGCCAAAAGCAGTAACAATAAGTCTCATTCCCTTGACCCTGAAAAAGCCTCCAATCATTGGGAAAGACAGTAAGGAAAGGCTGCTAAAATCTCAGGGCTGAATGTAATAGAGACATTACTGGTGCCCGCTTGAGTAAATCAACGCACAATGGGATGACAGTGATTATTTTATTGAATCACCTTGATATTCATAGTTACAAAGCTGTTCATGGTTGATGTCATATAATGTTCCAACACCCAGCCCTCCAACCCATGCTTTATACTAAGTTTGTAAACCTTATGTATTCAGACACCTAAATTTTAGGGCTCTGTCATCTGGATTTTTGTTTTATAAACTTTATTGTGTCCAACATCTATTTGGTTATCACATCTTTTGGATGTTCCCTGCTATGAATTCTGGATTTTATTAATTGCTAGTAAAGTGATATAAATTTAGTTAATTTATAAGTATATTAGAAGAAAAAACCCACAGATGCACACATATTATTATAGCCTTTGCCTCAGCATTTTCATCTAGAGAAATTTATGACAAGGAGAGCTGGAAAGTAATACAAAGATTAAGGCACTTGCTTTGCATGCAGCTAATCCCAGTTGAAATCCCTGGCACCACAATTAGTGCCCCAAGCACTGCCAGGAGTTGCGCGTTCCCCTGGAGATCTCTCTGGCCCGCGGAGAGACAACAGTGGAAAGCGCTCCTAATTAGGTGGATTCTGTGAGGGTCCCGATCTGAAATAAGACTAGTGAGGTTAGTAAACAGGGGGCCCAAGACGACACATGCCGATCAAGGGCAACTTTATTAACTGCCACACTGGCTTTATACTTTTCTTAGCAGGGGGTTGGTACATAAGTTGTCAATCATCAGGGAAGTGTCTTCTCAGACCAAATAAGGAAAGGTTCGGGGTGTATTAGGTGGGCTTACAACATTCTTCAAGAGTAGATTGAGAAATAGTGGGGAGAGGAAGGCAAGGGTTTATCTGGCAGGAGCATCTGGCAGGAGGAAGGCACAAGGTAGAGGAAGGTATTCTACTTAGGGGCTTAATGGCGTCTCTTAGTTAACTGCCCTGGGCTACTTTTACCTCTTGAGTTTGGCTATTTCCTTTGTCACAAGGGCACCTTTGCCTCAGGTCAAGCAAAGCTGGTAATGGAATTTTCCGGTTTGTCCAGGGTAAAGGTTTCGGGGTCCTCTTTTGTTCAGGGTCCTGAGCAGTCCCCAACAAGGAGTGATCTGTAAACACAGAGCAAATAGCATCCCTGAGTACTTCTGGATATGAATCCCCCAAAACAAAAGAAATTTGTGCCAAGAAGTGATCATCAATGTGTTTCAAGATATATGCTTAACTGTGATATATTTAATATATATATTGCCTTGAATAATATGGCTCATTCAATAAATATTATGTTTTATAGAATACAGTACTTGGGCCAGAGTGATAATAAAGAGGATAGGGCATTTGCTTTGCACACAGCCAACCCCAGTTGACCCCCAGCACCACATCCGGTCCTCTGAGCACCACCAAGAATGATCCCCTGACACAGAGGCAGGAGTAAGTCCTGAGCACCACCAGGTATAGTCCAAACACAAATGAACAAAAAAAACCTGTACTTTATACCAATTTCATGTATTTTGACAACTATTTGACACTACTGAAACGGCCATTAATATATTGTGAAGAAGCAGGTTGTATAGTATATTTGCAGTTGAATGTTTAAAAATATGTACACAGACAGAAAAAAATAACTTGGAGGTATCCACATCAAAATGTCAGCAGTGCTTATCTCTAGGTGCTGATACTATGGATCTTCTATGCTGTGCTCTCTTTTTATGATTTTTCAATAATAAACACTAATTGATTTTTATACTAAAATGTTTATTAAAAATTAAAGTTAGCAAAATATTTCTGGTTGATTAAAGATGAAATGTAAGATCTAATTATGGTAGATCTTGCAGAAGTTGAAAAGGGCTTTACCACCTCTCTAGGGGGGAATTTTGACATTCTCAGCTTTGAAGTCATTTCAATAATTGTACCATAAAAAATTAACATTACTAAAAAATTTTTAAAGAGACAAAATATTTATATCAAATATTACAAAGAATTGAGTTCCATCATAAGTAGCTAGTAGAAATTTATAAAAATAAATGTCAATATTCCAAAGATAAATAGGAAGAAACAGGACTATTCCCATAAGGGAAATACAATTAATAGATAGTGAGAAAATGTTAATATTCATAAGAAATCAAAGAAATATAAATGAAAGAAGTTTGAAGATGAAAATTTACATAATCTAAAGGAATAAAAAAATTGAACTGTAATGTCCGAAGACAGTGAAGCTTCCCAGAAACTGACTCATACATTCATATACAACCATATCTTTCCCACACTTTAGTTAGAAATGTTTCTGCTGAGTTTATTATTAAGAAATGATTTAATGCCTACCTTCAGTCCTGGCTTCTGTGCACTATGCCAGGTTTTCTTCACTATCTCCCCATCTAGAAGGACTATGTGCCTCTGGTGGATCCTACCTGTCCAAGCTGAATCATCTCTTGGGGTTTCCAGCACCATGCAAATACTGCTCATGGGGATGTTAACTGGTTCAAGCACTCTGGAAATCAATATAGACTCGTCTCAAAAACTAAGAATTGGCTCCATAATGATACAGCAGTCCCTCTTCTGGGCATCTATTCCAAGGGTCCAAAATCTCTGTGCAGAGGTTGTTTGTGCTCCTGGGTTTATTGGAGCACTTTTCACAATAGCCAGTGTCCAAGAACAGTTGACTGGATAAAGAAATGTAATACATATACACAATGGAATACTACTCGGCAGTAAGAAAAGTCAAAATCATGCATTCAGAGGCTAAGTGGATAAAGCGGAGAGTAACATGCTGAGTGAAGTCAGCTGGAAGGAGAGGGACAAATAGAGAATGATCTCTCTCAGGTATAGGGTATAAAGTCCCATATCAAGGAAATAGTAAAAAGCAAAAGCAACAGAAAATGAGACCTGGTTTAAATAATGGAGTTTACAATGGGAATACCATGGAAATGGAAGAGAGCGATGCAGAGAGCGCGCATGCCTGGCTATCTTCCCTTGGGCCCCTTGGAGGGGATGGGCTCCAGCTTTCTTCCCCACCCCTAGCAGAGCTCCCGGCAGCCAAAGACCACCGGAACCTAGCCACAGCCATGCTTGAGGCCCCTCTCCACACATTTGGACAGGCCTCACGCATGAAGGTACCAGCAGAGGAACCCAAGTGTGTGTAATCCCATCAATGACCAAAATCCAGAGACTTAAAAGCAAGCTCCCAGAAGCGCAAGGCTGCAAAGCCGCCACCCGATATCTTGTAGCCTACTTTTCCCTCTGGGAGAAACTGGCAAGCTTCTGAGAGTTTCCTGCCCACATGGAACAGCCTTGCAAGCTTCCCGTGGTGTATTTCATATGCTAAAGCCAGTAACAAGCTGGATCTTATTCCCCTGACCCTGAAAGAGCCTCCAGCGTGACATCGTTGGGAGGGCTGAGTCAAGAGAGACTTCTAAGATCTCAGGGAAAGGACGAATGGAGAGATTACTGAGCCCGCTCAAGAAATTGACAATTAAGGGGATTTTGTGATCATGATCGTGACCATGGGAATGAGGCATGGGGTGGGTAAGGTTGAGATGTTGATGGAGGGGTGGGACCCTGAGACCATGATGGGGACAAGCAGACACATTGGTGGTGGGTGTGGTGCTGGAATATCATATGCATGAAACTCTACCAATGACAGTACTGTAAAATTATAAACCAGGATGACTAAAATCTAAAATGTATTTAATAAATAACTTGGCTGAACCAGAAAGGCCCCTCCTCATGTCCCTGACATCTTGCTGTCAGAACTGTCCAGGCTCAGATCTTTGGCCCCTTCTCTTTGCCTTATGCAGGCACCATTTGGAAGCGCTGCACAACCACCCAGTTCCTGCTCCTCCTGTATCTGAGCGAAAACATATCAGGCAGGTACTTCTTAGGAGCTGAGAGCAAGGCTGAGAAGGCAGATCTAGAGGGCACAGCAGGGATTCAATTGAAGGTGGCAATGGAGACCAGATGGACCAGTGAGACCTCAAGAGTCAGCAAACTGCCTACAAAGAGCTTCATGATATTAATATCTGTTACGGTTATGTCTGCAATCCAAAGTTCCAGTCTTTATCTACAAGAGAACACCTGTGAGCTCTCCCAGATTAACACTAGCCTCTATAGCTGTCAGTTTGCCCTTGACACCTCGGAATTCTAGAAGAGGGGATGTTTTGGGAAGCAGGGCACTACCATCACTTTTGGTCTCCCATATTTTGGCCTCCCTTATAGGGACATCTCCACATAGTCCCCTGCCTGCTAGGAGCTGTCCCTAAGTTCCTCTGCTGCTGATTGCAGAAATGGCCCCTGGACTATATAGTGCCTCTCTCTGTGACGTGGAAGTACCCCAATGGCCCTCAACCCCATTCACTGAATATCTTTCTCTGCAGCACTAACTTATCCAAGACAGGGTCTTGCTGCATGCTTCAATAGCCCACTGTGTCCTTCTTTGTTGAGATATGTCAGTGAAAATGGACAAGGGTAGTAACTTTTTTTGAGCAAGAGTTAAAATCAGCACTTTGACATAAACACAATAAGAAATAAAAAGGAGCAACCCTGGAGGCAAGGTGTTTGTGTAACTCTGACTGATCTCCCAGCTCTAAGATCTCAGTTATAGTCACTGTCTTCTGGATCTGATAAGCTTGTTTCAAAGACTTCAAGGACTTCATGGTTTGCTCCACCAACAGAATCCTCCTGGAGGTTTCACAAGTCAGGTGAGGGAATGTAATTTCCAAAGAGAAAGTACCTACCTTTAATGATCATATATATTCTTTCTTCAGGGGGATCTTGCAGAGGGGTAGCCACACCCAGTTGTGCTCAGAGCTTCCTCCTGACTAGGCTCCTCCACTCAAATGCTTATTTTACTTGTAGTTACATGTCAGCATTGATCACCTTTTATCCATCTTTCATGGATTCCCATCTTTGCTCAGTGTGTGTGTGTGTGTGTGTGTGTGTGTGTGTGTGTGTGTGTGAACAAAATCTGGAAGACAATCAACATGATAAGTTACAGATGTTGGATGACAAAAGGTGAAACCAACCTTCTAAGGTTTCTTCAATGGCATGACCTCACAAGAAAGGAAACAGTGGGTTATCCTAAGATGGGCTGAATCCAAATAAGTCAAATATGGAGGGTCACATAACAGATGTGACTCACAACTTAGTTACATTCTCAGTGAAGGTGTAAGGCTAGTAAAAACCATACCCATCTATGCTCGACATTTTTCAATTGCCATGGCAGCACTCCCCTCCCCCACCAATATGGCTAAAATCTGAGTGGCTTTGACTCTGAGAAATTACCACGCGCAAACCCTCTCTCTTCTGACATATCATGTATATTCCACCCTGTTTCTCTATGTATTAAATCAAAGAAGCCATTGAAGGCAGGACTACACTCTTTACTGCTTCTGGTCTCTGATTCTTGAGTGTATGCTCTCGCTTGAATAAACGACTTACTCTATTTCATTTCTCTAACTTGTTCTTGAGTTTTTTTCCTGTAGTAAACTAATGAACGTGGTTCCAGCATTTCCTGATCAGTCTTTTCCTATAACAAAGCCATGTTTTAAAATTTATATTCAGACCTACTGGTATAAGACAGGGTATGAGAATTACTCAAAAAAAAAAAGGAAACAACAAAAAAAGGGGGGAAATGAGATGGGTGTAAATAATATTTGATATAAGCACTTTGTTTCAAAGAATGATACAGATGAGGCAGAAGTGGCAATGACAGATCTCTGTGTTCCTTGATGATTCCCAGGATCTTCAATATTTTCAAGAATGAAAATATTGAGTGATAAAGGTGCTCAGAGTTATTGGAAAGTAGAAAAATTTATTGGAATGTAGAAAAGAAAAGAAGTTCCCTTAGGGGGAAGAACTTAATATAGGACTAGGTTAAAAGGGAGTTTTGTGTGTGTCCTTTTTAAAATTTTTTTGAGGGTACAGTTACAGATTTATACATTTTTGTGCTCATGTTTCCCTCATACAAAGTTCGAGAACCCATCCCTTCACCAGTGCCCATTCTCCACTACAAATAAACCCAGCATCCCTTCAACCCTCCCCAATCCCATCTCCCCCCCACCCCACCCTGTCACTGTGGCAGGGTATTCCCTTTTGTTCTCTCTCTAATTACGTGTTGTGGTTTGCAATAAATATGTTGAGTGCCATTGTGTTCAGTCTCTAGTCTACATTCAGCATGCATCGCCCTTCCCCCGCATGGCTTCCAACCACATTTTACTTGGTGTTCCCTTCTCTATCTGAGTTGCCTTCTCTCCAGAATGTGAGGCCAGCTTCCAAGCCATGGAGTCAGCCTCCTGGTACTTATTTCTACTATTCTTGGGTGTTAGTCTCCTACTGTTATTCTATATTCCACAGATGAGTGCAATCATTCTATGTCTGTCTCTCTCTTTCTGACTCATTTCACTCAGCATGAAACTTTCCATGCTGATCCACTTATATGCAAAGTTCATGACCTCATTTTTTCTAACAGCTGCATAGTATTCCATTGTATAGATGTACCAAAGTTTCTTCAACCAGTCGTCTGTTCTAGGGCATTCGGGTTTTTTCCAGATTCTGGCTATTGCAAACAGTCCTGCGATGAACATATAAGTGCAGATGTCATTTCAACTATACTTTTTTGCTTCTCTGGGATATATTCCCAGCAGTGGTATTGCTGGGTCAAATGGGAGCTCAATTTCTAATTTTTTGAGAATCGTCCATATTGTTTTCCAAAAGGGCTGAACCAATCGGCATTCCCACCAACAGTGTAGAAGAGTCCCTTTTTCCCCACATCCTCTCCAACAGTGGTTGCTTTTGTTCTTTTGGATGTGTGCTAGTCTCTGTGGTGTGAGGTGGTATCTCGTGGTTGTTTTGATCTGCATCTCCCTGATGATTAGTGATGTAGAGCACTTTTTCATGTGCCTTTTGTCCATTTGTATCTCTTCCTTGGGGAAGTTTCTGTTCATTTCTTCGGCCCATTTCTGATGGGGTTGGATGTTTTCTTCTTGTAGAGTTCAACCAGTGCTTTATATATCCTTGATATTAACCCCTTATCTGATGGGTATTGTGTAAATATCCTTTCCCATTCTGTAGCTTGTCTTTGTATTCTGGTCATTGTATCTTTTGGGGTGCAGAAACTTTTTCGTTTAATGTAGTCCCATTTGTTGATCTCTATTTTCACTTGGTTGGCCAGTTGCATGTCATCTTTGAAGATACCTTTATCTTCAATATTGTGGAGGGTTTTGCCGACCTTGTCTTCAATGTACCTTATGGTTTGTGGTCTGATGTTGAGGTCTTTAATCCATTTTTATCTGACTTTTGTGCATGGTGTCAAGTCGAGGTCTAAGCACATTCTTTTGCATGTGGTTGTCCAGTTGTGTCAACACCATTTGTTAAAGAGGCTTTCTTTGCTCCACTTCACATTTCTTGTCCCCTGATCAAAGATTAGATGATCATATATTTGGGGTTGTGTGTAGGGATATTCCACCCTGCTCCATTGGTCTGCGGCTCTGCCTTTTTTCCAGTACCATGCTGTTTTAATTGTAACCGCTTTGCAGTAAAGTTTGAGGTTGGGGAGGGTGATGCCTCCCATCATCTTTTTCCCAAGAATTGTTTTAGCTATCCGTGGGCGTTTGTTGTTCCATATGAATTTTAGGATTGCTTGATCCGTTTCTTTGAAAAATATCATGGGTATCCTTATAGGGATCGCGTTTAATCTGTATAATGTTTTGGGGAGTATTGCCATTTTGACAACATTGATTCTCCCTATCCATGAGCAGGGTATATGTTTCCATTTCCTCATGTCCTCTTTTATTTCATGGAGTAGCATTTTAGTTTTCTTTGTAGAGGTCTTTTACTTCCTTGGTTAAGCTGATTCCGAGGTACTTGATTTTCTGGGGCATGATTGTGAATGGGATTGCTTTTTTCATATCCCTTTCCTCTGTCCCATTGTTTGTATATAGAAGGCCATGGATTTTTGGGTATTGATTTTGTAGCCTGCAACTTTACTGTATAAGTCTATTGTTTCTAAGAGTTTCTTAGTAGAGGCTTTAGGCTTCTCTAGATATAGTATCATATAGTCTGCAAATAGTGAGAGTTTGATTTCTTCCTTTCCTATCTGGATGCCCTTAATCTCTTTTTCTTGTCTAACAGCTATCGAAAGTACTTCCAGTATTATATTGAAGAGAAGTGGTGAGAATGGGCATCCTTGTCTTGTGCCTGATCTTAGAGGAAAGGCCCTTAGTTTTTCCCCATTGAGGATAATGCTTGCCATAGGCTTGTGGTAGATGGCTTCGACTATCTTGAGGAAAGTTCCTCCACAACCCATTTTGGTGAGGGTTTTCATCATGAATGGATGTTGGATCTTGTCAAATGCTTTCTCTGCATCTCTTGATATGATCATATGGTTTTTATCTTTACTTTTGTTGATATGATGGATTATGTTGATTGATTTCCGAATGTTAAATCATCCTTCCATCCTTGCATCCCCGGGATGAATCCCACTTGGTCATGATGTATGATCTTCTTGATGAGTTGTTGGATCCTATTTGCTAATATTTTGTTGAGGATCTTTGCATCAGTGTTCATCAGGGATATTGGTCTATAATTTTCTTTCTTAGTGGTGTCTTTGTTTGCTTTTGGTATTAGGGAGATTTGTAAATCACTAACAACTTTAACAAAATAAAAATAAAAGCATTTTAAGGACAATTTATAAAACATAAAACACTTAAAAAATAATATTCATTTTTTGTAGGGGATGGGAGGGAAATTGGGGACATTGATGGTAGGAAATATACACTGGTGAAGGGATGGGTGTTGAAATATTATATGACTAAAACCCAATCATTAACTTTGTAACTTTGTATCTCGCTATGATTCAATTTTTTAAAAAAGAATATTATTTTTAATATGGACACTTTTAAAAAAAAAACTAAGACTTGAACTTTCATGTGACCCAGAAGTTCCGTTTATTAAAATCTACCCCTAAAGGCCCAAATACACTATTTCAAAAAGACGTTTGTGTTTCTATGTTCATTGAAGGACTATTCACAATAGCCAAGATCTGGAAATAACCTGCGTGTCCAAGAATAGATTTCTGGATGAAGAAAGTGTGGTTTATATACACAATGGAGTACTACTTGGCTCTAAGAAAGGATAGGATGATCCAATTTCCACAAGTGGCATGGATGGAACTGGAGAGTGTCATACTCAGTGAAGTCAGAAGGAGAGACAGACAGAATTGCAGTAAAGAGGCAGATCGACAAGGGGGTGGGGACTGGGGATTCTTACCAGCAATGAGCTTTCAGAAAGTAATAAGGCCAAAATAGGATTTGAAACGTTACTCTGTCACTAGTCCTAAAGTAGCCAAAACTCAAAATGGCCGGAGTCCAGAATCACTTTGTGGATACAGAAACTCTGGTTGATAAGACTGGCAGCAGCACCAGCCCCGGAAAGGCGGCGTCCCTCCGGAGAGAAGCTTCAAGCAGGAGCAAAGCGTCATGATAAGGACATGAGGTGGATAACAAAAGACAAAGCTCTTCCCCTTGACAATGCCATAACAACAGACTCTTATCTCCATAGGAAGCCCCACGTGGAGCAGTTTGGGAGACAACCTACAAAACAACTCTGCAAAGGCAACCAGACGCTTCCCCATTCTGGGGGCAGTGGTGCATCTCCTCAGACATTCATTCTTGGCTCTACCCTCTGGAGGAGCCCTTGTTCTTTCCTGAATGCATCATGTTCCCTCTCTTCTTCATAAATTTTAAATAAAACTAGTTCATATCACTATTTGTTTCCTCCGGGAATTGTTTTCTGTGAGGGAAAGCAACAAACCTGGAAAGCCTGGGTAAGATTGTGAACGAGCTTTCCTTTCTTGAGAATAGTAATTCCTCGCTCCAGCCTGAATTCCAAAGTTACCCAAGAAACTGGGTGACAGGGATCATTTCCCATGCTGGGGAAGAACAAGTGGATCCCAGGTGTGGTTTGACAACAGCCTCACACAGCTGGCAAGATGGGAGATCTGAACAATGCAGGGGCTCTTTGCCAACTCACTGCAGACCTAGATTTTCTTTTCCTTTTTTTTTTAATAATTAAATTCACTATTTTTCAGAAATGCTGTGGGTTTTTCTTTTTTTTATGTGTATATTTTTTTAATGAATGACCATGAAATACAGTCACAGACTTACAAATTTTCGTGATTACGTTTCAGTCATATAGTGATTGAGTACTCATCTCTCCATCAGTGTCTGTTCTACACCACCGATCCCTCCTGCCACAACCCCCAGCTTCCCCCTCACCCCACCTCTGTGGTAGGCACATTCCCTTTTACTCCTTCTCTCATTTGGGTGTTATGGTTTGCAATACAGGTAGTAAGTGGCCTTCATGTTTGGTCTATAGTCTACTTTCAGCACACATCTCCCATCTCAAGCTAGCCCTCCAAGCATCATTCACTTAGTGGTCCCTTCTCCATCCTAGCTGCCTTTTCCCTCAGCATGTGAGGCCGGCTTCCAAACTATGAAGCAATCCTCCTAGCCCTTATATCTATTATCCTTAGGTGTTAATCTCCCATTCTGTTACTTTATATTCCACAAATGAGTGCAGTCATTCTATATCTGTCTCTCTCTAACTCATTTCATTTGGCATGATACTCTCCACATTGATCCACTTACATGGAAATTTCATGATTTCATCTTTTCTAACAGCTGCACGGTATTCCATTGTGTATATGTACCAAAGTTTTTTTTTTATAATTTTTAAATTTTATAAAGTAGTTCACTTTATAAAAGTTCACTTTATAAAAGGAGAGTCTTTTGCCCGCATGCCTGGCTGTCTTCCCTGGGGCCCCTCGGAGGGGATGGGCTCCAGCTTCCTTCCTCACCCCAAGCAGAGTTCCCGGCGGCCGAAGACCACCGGAACCTAGCTGCAGCCATGCTGGAGGCTCCTCTCTACAGGTTCGGACAGGCCTCATGCATGAAGGTACCGGCAGAGGAACCCAGGTGTGTGTAATCCCATCAATGGTCAACATCCAGAGACTTAAAAGCAAACTCTCAGAAGCACACAGCCGCTTGCTTTAGCCTACTTCTCCCTCTAGAAGAAACTGGCAATCTTCTGAGAGTTTCCTGCCCCCATGGGACAGCCTTGCAAGCTCCCCATGGTGTATTCATATGCAAAATCCAGTAACAAGCTGGATCTCATTCCCCTGACCCTGAAGAGCCCCCAGTGCAACATCGTTAGGAGGGCCGAGTCGAGATGGACTTCTAAGATCTCAGGGAAAGGACGAAATGAGATGTTATTGAGCCCGCCTGAGAAATCGGTGATTAACAGAATATTGTGTGTGATTGTGTGTGTGAAAGTAGTTCACAATATTTCATTACATTTAATATTCAAACACCAATCCCACCATATTACACCTTCCCACCACCATATTTCAGGTGTTTCCATCCCGAACCCCAATCCCTGACCCAAAGCAGAACCGAAATAGTATATTTTGTATTGTTTGTTATGAAAAACACTCTGAAAATACTACCAAAAAAAGTATCCTAGGAGGAAAGAGGGTGAGGGTTGTTGTATTCCACCCAGAGGTCATTAAGTCCTTCTAAAAGAGATCACTAGCATGTTGTTAGAACTTGAGCCTTGTGTGCTTATATATATATATATATATATACATATATATATATACAAAAAAAATTTTTTAATTCCTTCTAAGATTGGTTGCCTCCTACTTTGTACTCCATCAAATGTGGTACGAGACTCTTGGAGTATGGGTAGGATGTGTGGTATGAAGTGTTGTGACCTACATTTACTCGTGGGTGAGGCTTGGCCCAAGCATGTGGCAAGTAGCCGTGAGCGTGGAAGTGGTTGAGTTCTGGAGTTTTTCGTCTGCTGGGGCTGGGTCCCTTGGAGTGGGGAGGGCCCTCACCTGGCCCCTTCTGGGGCACCCTGAGTGGAACAGCCTGGTGTGGAGTCCAGTGTCATGGTCATGGTATTGGCATGGTTATGGCCTGTATCATGTTATGCTCCCTTCTAGGAGACTATCTGAATTATCTTGATGACAAGATTATCTGGTGCCAGCCAGAGGTGGCTTATGGGCATGACAGCTGAGTCATCAGAGACTAGGGGGGCGGGCAGGAGAGTTGGGGGGATACAAGCAGAAGATCTCCATTCCTGGTCCTGTGGAACCCAGAGTTCTCAGTTAAAAAGTCCTGCATACCTTGGTTTCCAGGGATTCCCTCATGGGTGAGACTTGGCCTGAGCGTGTGGAGAAGAGCTATTAGCATGGAGGCTGTTGAGTTCTGGAGGTTTCTGGCTGCTCGGGCTGGGTTCCTTGGGGCTGGGAGGGCTCTCACCTGTCCCCCTCTGGGGTGCTCCAAGTGAATTGGCCTGGTGTGGGGTCTGGAAGCATGGTTAGGTCATGGTTAGCGTCATGTTATGCTCCCTTCCAGGAGAGAAGGACCTACCAAAGTTTCTTTAACTAGTCATCTGTTCTCGGGCACTCGGGTTTTGTCCAGATTCTGGCTATTATAAATAGTGCTGCAATAAACATACAAGTGCAGATGTCTTTTCTACCGTGTTTTTTTTTTTTTATCTCCGGGATATATTTCCAGGAGTGGTATTGCTGGGTCAAATGGGAGCTCAATTTCTTAGTTTTTTGAGAAACATCCATACTGTTTTCCAAAAGGGCTGAACCAGTCGGTATTCCCACCAGCAGTGAAGAAGAGTCCCTTTCTCCCCACATCCATGCCAACATCAGTTGCTTATGTTCTTTTAGATGTGTGCCAGTCTCTGTGGTGTGAGATGATAACTCGTAGTTGTTTTGATCTGCATCTCCCTGATGATTAGTGATGAAGAGCATTTTTTATGTGCCTTTTGGCCATTCAGATTTCTTCTCTGAGAAAGTTTCTGTTCATTTCATCACCCTGGAATGGATATTTTCTTCTTGTAGAGTTCAACCAGTGCCTTGTATATCCTTGATATTAACCTCTTATCAGATGGGTATTGGGTGAAAATCCTTTCCCATTCTGCCTGTGTACTCTAGTCACTGTTTCTTTTGAGGTGCAGAAGCTTCTTAGTTTAAGATGGTCCCATTTGTTTATTTCTGTTTCCACCTGCTTGGTCAGTGGCATTTTGTCTTTGAAGATGCCTTTAGCTTCAATGTCATGGAGGGTTTTCCAATCTTCTCTTCAATGTAACTTGGTCTGATGCTGAAGTCTTTAATCCATTTTGATCAGACTTTTGTGTTAAGTAGAGGCCTGAGTCTATTTTTTTCATATAGCTTCCAATTTTGCCAGCACCATTTGTTAAAGAGCCTATTCTTGCTCTACTTTATATTTTTTGCTCGCCTATCAAAGAAGATGATCATATATACTTGCCATAACATTTAGGCAAGGAAAAGATATTAAGGGCATCCAGATAGGAAAGGAAGAAATCAAGCTCTCACTGTTTGCAGATTACATGATACTATATTTAAAGAATCCTAAAGCCTGTACCAAGAAGCTCCTACAAACAATAGATTTGTATAGTAAAGTTTCAGGCTAAATAAAATCAGTGTCCAAAAGTCCATGGCTCTCCTATGAGAGAGAAGAAAGTGATACAAAAAAACAATTCTGTTCACAATCATGCCTCAGAAAATCAAGTACATCAGAATCAGCTTAAGTAAGGAGGAAAAGGACCTGTATAAAGAAAACTACAAAACGCTACTTCACGAAATAAAAGAGGACACGGGGAAGTGGAAACCCATCCTCTGCTCATGGACTGGGAGAATATATATTGTCAAAATGGCCATACTCCCCAAAGCATTGTACAGATTCAGTATGATCACTGTCAGGGTACCCATGACATTCTTCAAATAAATTGATCAAACACTCCTGAAATTCGTATGGAACAAGTGCCCACGAATAGCTAAAGCAATTCTTGGGGGGGAAAAAAAATGGGAGGCATCACCTTCCCCAATCTCAAACTGTACTACAAAACAGTAATTATTAAAACAGCGTGGTATTGGAAAAAAACAGATCCACAGACCAATAGAACAAAGTTGAATATCTTTACACACATCTTCAAATATATGATCAGTCCTAGGCTTTCCCAAGCACACTTCCCTGGGTGACTGAGATGGATGGGAATGGAAGGGGTAGCCACCCTTCCCCAGAATCCCATCTCCCTCTTCCCCAGCTCACATAAGTCACCTATAACAGAATGATCTCTCTCCTATATGCGCTATAAAGACGCACAGCATGGGAATAAGAATGGTCAAAGACAACAGAACCTAAGAACTGGTCTACAGAAGAGGGCTTAGCAAGGACAGAGAGAAGGGGCCTCTGAAACAGTATGGAAGTAAGTGTGCACTGGTGGAGGGTGTGAACATTGTGTACATGAAGCTTTTTCATTGACAGTATTGTAAATTATGGTGCTTCAAAACAAATAAAATCATAAAAATAAACATTTGTTTTTAAAATGATTACAATAATCAATACATCACCTATGTCTTGAATAATTTAATTTAAGAATATAGCAGGATACCATGAGTTTGTTTAACCTCAAATACATGTAGGTCTCACAGCTAGGGTGTGAAGTTACTCAGTGGCTATCATGCCTAGGAAGCCTTGCATGCATAAGGACCAAACTTTTAACCTTGCTGATGCCTATATGTCCCAACTCAATCCTGCAACTCTGCTGTCTGCCATCCCAGGGCCAGAAGCATTTCTCACAGTACCACACTTAGGTGCGTGCAAGCACTGAAGCTAAAGGGTGCAATACCACAGGCACATGTGCAAAAAATGAAATACCATGACCTCCGGCAGGCAGCAGCTAAGGCCATATGTGACCTGATCATCACACACCTAAGCATAGGAAGGGAAGGAAAGACAGGGGAAGGCAAGCCAAGGAAAGGGAATGGGAAAGGAAGGGAGAGAAGGTAAGGGGAGAGGAGGGGAGGAGAGGAGAGGGGAGGGAAGGAGCAGGAAGGGGAGGGAGAGGAAAGAGGAGGGGAGGGGAAGAGAAAGGAGGGGAGGGGAGGGGGAGTCTGGAAGGGGAGACAAGGGGAGATCTACAGAACTGGGGCATAAGAAGGGCGAAAGGAAGGGTGGTTGGGAGGAGACCCTGAGACAGTGGTTCCTCACTGTCTCAGGGAGAAACCTCGCAGTCAGCTCCTACTACACTTGGCAAACTTTCTCATGTGTGAGCTTTGAAGAAACATTACTCAAATTTTATTCTCCTGCTTACTAGAGTGCATATTTAGGGAATTCGGCTACCTCCCTGATCCTCAGTTTTCCTCTCCATCCAAAGGGAATGCTTGTACCTGTGCATACAAGAATTATTCTGGAGGCATCAAAGAAATCATGGAAGTTTGGTGCGTAATCAGGGCTGTTGCCCCCTGACCTCAGGGCCTGCCCAAGACTCTGTTACTAACCATGTCAACAAGATATCCAGAGGCAGAACAATGAGACACTGGCAGCACTTAAAAGCTATCACTGGGAACTGTTCCTCATTTCTTGCTATACCAAAGCCTTCACTTGTGAGCCCAGAAAGCTGTTGTGAGTGACATCATGATGTGGGGGCTGCTGCTACAGAAAAGCCTCCATCTGCTTCCGTTTCAGCAACACCCAGTATATCTGCTATTGGGGAGAGAGAAAACAGGCCTCTGGCCCCACATCCTGAGTCCAGGGACACAGAAAGCTGACAACATACTTTCTGCCACGATGCTGATGGTTTCCTGCTACCCGCAAATTCAGTCCATGGTTTGACTGGTAGCTTGTTCATCACCACGGAACTAGCCCAAGCAACACCAGCATAGGTAGAGGAGCAGCCAGTCCACATGGCCCTCTTTCCCTCAAAGGACAAAACTCTGAGAAAACTCCAAGGAACTATTTCTCTATTTAGCTATTTCAAATTGCCTTAAATCTTTATTTCCTATGTGCCAAACAATAGATGTCACAGTCACAGTCACAGTCATCCCATTGCTCATCAATTTGCTCGAGCGGGCACCAGTAACATTTCATGGTGAGACTTATTGTTACTTATTGTTACTGTTTTTGGCATATGGAATACACCACGGGTAGCTTGCCGTGAGGGCTCGATACTCTCAGTAGTTTGCTGGGCTCTCCAAGAGGGGCGGAAGAATCGGAGAAATCCAACCTGGGTCAGCTGTGTGTAAGGCAAAAGCCCTACCGCTGGGCTATAGAGATGTAAATAGAGAAAAAAATTCTCAGTTCTGCAATTACTAAAACCATAGAATGCATTATTGGGTCTAGAGCATCTAGACAAAAAAAATTGTTTGGGTTTGGGGTTGCATTGTTGTTGTTTTGTTTTGTTTGTTTGTTTGTTTGTTTTATTGTTCCACAAACCAGAGCTGAAGTTCTGGATATAGAGCAAGAAATATTTGTTTATTTATTTATTTATTTTGGTTACACCCGGCAATGCACAGGGGTTACTCCTGACTCATGCACTCAGGAATTACTCCTGGCGGAGCTCAGGGGACCATATGGGATGCTGGGAATTGAAACCGGGTCGGCCGTGTGCAAGACAAATGCCCTACCCGCTGTACTATTGCTCCAGTCCCGAAATATTTATTTTTAAAAGTCTAAGAAGAATATTTTCTTCAGAGCTACCTGACACTTCACCTTATTCTGAGAATCAGAGAGCATTAGCATTTACCATGCCACAAAGATTCTCATCTAATCTACATTTATTAGTACATTATCTTGGCCAAGGTATCTCTGTGTCAACACTTTCTCATCTGTAAAATGGGGACAATAATTCTTACCTCATTTGTTGCAAAAGCCAAATAAATTCTGGGCTTATCAAGAGTTGTTACAAGTATCCTCAATGTAATAATATTTAATTCTCACAATTCCTGTGAAGATGAGCAAGAAGACTGAGATGAAATGTGAATGTATAATTTGTCCAAGGGCCCACAATTAGTCACAGAGCTGATACAAAATTTAATCTGTAGAGGTTATTAATACCTGCATGATATACTCCATTATTTTAAAGTGTCTAAACACCATCTGCAATCTTGTTTCACCTTTCATTTGTTTGCTGGTTTAAAAAATAGATAAAGAAAAGGTTAAATTCCAATTCCTGTCCAAATAAGCACAGGAGCCAAGCCAACTCGAATAAGGTGTTCCTACTTGTTTTCATCATATTCCTGCAGAGTACAAAAAAGTCCAGAGAGAGCAGCTGGTGACCCCGTAAAAGCCTGATCGCTTACCTCAGGCAGCTAACTCCAAGCAGGTTTATGAGCATTGAGACAAGCAGAAATGCATGGATTAAGGGTTGATGGCAGGGGGAAAACTGGCCCTGGGTTCAGATGGCTTTGATTTCCCCCTTTCTCTGTCTTTCAAGAGGTGAGATATGACTGGGCACCAGTTCTTCATTTCTTACAGTGCAGCCATAAATAATAGGAACCATCCAAAAGTGATTGTCTCAGTGATGCTTCCAAAACTCCAGCAAGAGACTCCCAGCGTATTATCCTCAGATTCTGAAGAGGAAAACTGCAAAATCAGATTCTGAATATAAAGCCTCGTTCCAGGAAACCCACCTTAACCTGCAGGCTCTTTTTCTGGCCTGACTTGCTCTATCTCTGTAAAATATGTATTCGTTTCCTCCCCATCTGCACTACATTCAAAGAAAAGCTTACACTCAGGTCCTCAGAAGCTAGACTCTTGAAATCTCTTTGCTTCTAGACCATCTTTAAATGAAAGGGAAATATGGTCTTGTCAGCTTTTAAAAACCTCATAAAACCAGTATTATTTAGACCCAAAACTGCTGACAAGAAAAAAATGGTTCTTGTCTCTTACCAGTGGGAATCAGAAAAACTTCTGGGCCCTCAGCCTGCTCCCTATTCAGTCCAGAGAAGGGACCTCAATGGAAATTGCAGTGCTTTCTCAGATGTGCAATAACTGAAGATCCTGCTAAAAGATCTATTGACTATTCTAATGTGTTGAAGTCAATCAGATTACTGTGAGGTTGGGCCTGGCCACTGATGTATCCCAAACAGATTCGATAGTACAGTGGGTAGGGCGTTTGCCTTGCACATGGCTGGCCCGGGTTCGATTCCTCCATCTCTCTCGGAGAGCCTGGCAAGCTACCGAGAGTATCCTGCCGGCATGGCAGAGCCTGGCAAGCTACCCGTGGAGTATTCTACATGCCAGTATAACAGTATGTAACAGTATATAACTATATAACACTAACAACTGTATAACAGTAACAAGTCTCACAATCGTTACTGGTGCCCACTTGAGCAAATCGATGAACAATGGGATGACAGTGCTACAGTGCTTTTCAAATTTGTTTATTTATTAAATCACAGTGAGATACGTAGTTAAAAAGTTTTTCATGATTGGGTTTCAGTCATATAATGTTTCAACATCCATCCCTTCACCAGTGTACATTTCCTACCACCAATTTCCCCAGTTTCCTCCTTCCCACACTATGGCAAGCACTTTTCTCCCTCCCTCCCTCTATCCCTCTCTCTCTTTCTCTCTCTACCTCTCCCTCCCTCTCTCGCTCACTCACTTGCTCGCTTACTCTTACTTTTGCTCTCTTTCATGCAGATTTTTTTTGTTTTTTTTACATTTTATTTTATTTTTATATAGTTGTTCACAATAATTCATTACATTTAATATTCAAACAACCAATCCCACCACCATTGCACCTACCCACACCATATTTTGAATGTTTCCACCCAAAATCCCAAACTGTGTCCCCCAAAGCAGAACTGAAACTATTTTGGATTGCTTGTTATGAATAATCCACTAAAAATGGTTCAATAGAGTTTCCTTAGAGGAAAGTGTGTATAGATTGTTGTATTTCATCCTGGAGCCATTAAGGCCTTGTATAAGAGATTACAAACATGTTCGTTAAACCCAGTCAAATGTTGTGTGCTATTCTCAGTACATCAGTGGTATAGTGAATGATTATAGAATATCCAGGAATTGTAAAATTTAGAATACGATTATACAGCAGATTCACTCATCTCAACTGTCTCTTGCTTTATACTACTTGGTGCTAATTTTCAATTTCATTCATTCTGATAATTATAAAATTTGCCATTATTGCAATTAAACTAAGTTGTCTATTGATAATCAGATGAAGTCATCACCAGAAGTTTAAATCGTTCCCATGCAGATTTTTTTTTTGCTTTTTTGGGGTCACACCCGGCGTTGCACAGGGGTTACTCCTGGCTCTGCACTCAGGAATTACTCCTGGCGGTGCTCAGGGGACTATATGGGATGCTGGGAATCGAAGCCGGGTCGGCCACGTGCAAGGCAAACGCCCTATCCGCTGTGCTATTGCTCCAGCCCCCCCATGCAGATTTTTAATGGGGCTTCCTTTACAGTTTAAAAATGAAAGACTTGAAGTCCTCCCCCAAGCATTTCTTTATAGATTATAGAACATTAAGACGGGACATAGTGCTCTCAATAGTGATTATAAACTAACAGTGAGAATGTATTGTAAAATATATGTATACACAAGCAAATTGTTCTAAGTCTAAGTCAGTCTGTTGGGCTGCTGTAACAGAATGTCATAGACTGAGCAGCTTATACAAACATTTGTTTCCCTCAGCTCTGGAATTTGTAAGTCTGAGATGAAAGTTCCGCAAATTTGGTATCTGATGAAAATGTCACTGGTGGCATGCTCTCACTGCAGTCCCACAGAGGGGAGCAGGAAGGGATCTGTTCAGAGTCTTTTCTAAAAGAACTCAACTCTAGTTCCTGACTGTGGTTCCTTCCGGTCTAATCACCTCCCAAAGGCCACCACTGAGTACCACAACCTTGGGAAAATATATTCAACCCTCTATCAGCTGGTGTGAGAAAAGTCTGTATGCTGTTATAAAAAATAACATTTGCCCCTAGAGATCTCTCAAGAACCATCCAGGCAATAATTTCAAACTCAGAGCAATTGTGGAAGTCGATGTGGAGGTCTCGTTCTGTTCAGCAGGGAGAACCCTTCGTAGGGCGCAGCCAAAAGAACACACTCAGAGCCCGGAGGAGGGAGAAAGGGCATTTATTCTATGGCAGTTACAGTATTTATACCTCCCTGTTGAGAGGAGGTGGTGCCAGGACCCCCAATAGAAATGCAGGGTGTGGCACGGGATTTAGCTAGTAATAAACAAATGCTGATAGGATAAGATCAGTAAGATTAGGAGTGGCAATCTTTGCTAGGTGTGGCATGGGGTTAGCTAGTGATTAAACAAATAGTGACAGGATAAGATCAGTAAGGTAAAATGGCTCCCTACATCTCCCCCTGTTTCGTTTTAAATTAAATGTGGTCAGGGGAGGCATTGTCCGGCATCCCTTGTGGCATAAAGACTCCATTTTTGCAGGGAGAGGAAGGAAAGGATGATCGGGTCTATGCAGGGGGCTCCTCATAGGCCCCATCAATCCTTGGTTTTGGAGTAACCTCTAAGCTATACCGGAATACCTCGCAGGGAGCCGGGCCGGGGTATCAGCCCTCCCTTGCAGTGCTTTGCCTGGCAACCTGATCCACAAGAATAAATCCTTGGGAGCCCGGCATCCTCAAGGTAAAGAACTGGGGGAAGATGAGGTCCTACAAATCAAGCCAAAGATCCTTAAACACTCGAAAATCTCATTTGTTACTCTAAGATATTAACCCAGCCCTGGACCCAAAGTAGCACTTGCTGTAGAGTGTCCAATTGTTGCTCAACATCATGGTTGGCAGTAGCCTGCATTGTCCCAAGGTGGTAAGAGTCATTTTGTCATGTTTAGACGAAGTTGTGTGTCTGGACCGAGGCTTGAAGAACTATTCCTGCAACAGCATCAGTGGTGGTTACAGCAATGAGTCCAGGATAGCTGCGATCAGGGGCCCAAGGAATTGTCAGGAGCGCCGGAGCAGTTGTGTCAGGTCTTCAGTCAGGAGCCCTTTATCGGGGGAGCGTTGCCATTCTCTGGTCAGGTTCACTGGTAACCATATGCGATCTGGCCCTTAATAAAATTATACTGTGGGGAGAATCTTGGATTGAGAGGGAAGAATTGAGACAGGTAAATAATGCACAATCACCAGAAAAATCTTTTTGTGAGTGATCAGAGGTAGTATGAATTTGGGACTTGGTATGAATCCAAGTCTGAAAGTGAAGAGGGAGACAGGGAGGCACTCCAATGCAGACAGGATCCAGTGAGTATCCTAGAGAAAAAATTAAAAGGTGTTTCTTCTTTATTCGGCAGCTGAGGCATCTGTAAATCCCATGGAGGGGGTAAAAGAAACGAATTGTTAGCCCAGATACTGGGTCCTGGCATGGTCCAATCTACAACCTGTAAAAGTGGAGGGTGAGGAATGTAAGTCCAATAGATATGTTTAGCTTACTAGAATTCAAGAGGATTTCAACTGTTAATAACTATTAATGTTCTCCCAATATGAAATCTGGATTGAAAATTTCAATTTCTTTGTAGGCGCCACATTCTGATTAGAAATCTTTGTTTAGACCTGATCTAGCAAGCTCCAAAGATACTTAGATCTTTTAAATTGCTGGGCTCCATATCACTCTGACCTCCCTTGATTTTGTTTGCCCAGATCTAAGAATTACTGACTTTAAACTAGCTCTAATACTCGAGTGTCCCACAGACAGAGAGACAGACAGTCAGACAATAAACATCACACATGTGCACAAATATATACTTGATCGATCAGTCTGACCCTTCAAGAATGGCAGGAAAAAACTGATAGACTGAGAAAGGAAAGAGCAGTCCCCAGGGCAAAGTGAGCCCTGTCGGCCGATTGGGAACATTGCTCCCCGTTTCTCTGCCTGAGCAGCCAGTTTCCTGCTTGTTGAAAAAATGGGTCAAGAAAGCGCTTTTGTTGATATAAGCTGGCAAAACCTTCTCAAAGTTGTTGAAAACTAAGCAGAACTAAGAAAGATAATGAGACAATTGCACACACACTAGGAGCACACACACAAATCTTACTCCTGCACACGCTCGGACTGGTCCTTCTTTCACGCGGGTGCGCACCCCACTCACCACATTCACACTGAGACTCCCGATCCTGCCCTACGGGCATCATCTTCGGTCTTGAAGTAACGCTGGTTCCTGCTCCAGCCAGGCCAAGTCTGAATAACTGTTCTGTGAGCGAGACCACTAGTTGGTCACTCCCGACGCGGCTGACTGAGCAGAAGCAAGTTCCTGGGCAGTGGCAGAAGGGACACTGTCCTCAGAGGATTCATTTATTCTCTGGGTGGAAGTCGGTTCAGCCAGAGCAGGTGTGTCGACCTGCCTTATCAGTCGTTCGGGGAGCCAGCGGGCTACACCATCAGCGGCATCAAATATGCAGGCTGACCCTCGGCCCCATATAAGGACTGGATCGGGGCCCTTCCACAGACCGCTCAGAGGGTCTTTCCACCTTACTTTTGCATAAGTGTGGCTGGTGGAAGTATGCCAAAAACGGTCCGCTGCGCTGCGACCTTCTTTGTCCAGTATAAGAAAGTTCATGACAAACAAAGCGTGAGATAGTAGCGTCTTAGGGGAAAGTGAGGCTGGGTACAGTTCCTTTTCTGTCCGGAGCTTTTGAATATATGATTTAAGCGTGAGATGGGCTCGCTCCACTATCCTCTGCCCTTGAGGGTTATAGGGGATCCCTGTATGATGGGAAATCTGCAGCTTCTTACAAAAATGCTCAAACTTTTTTCCAGTGTATCCTGGACCATTGTCTGTTTTTATTAGCTGCGGTTTGCCCAGTACAGAAAAGCAGTGCAAGACATGAGCAATGACATTTTTTGAGGCCTCTCCAGTCTGGGCTGAGGCGCAAATAAACCCACTAAAGGTATCAATAGTCACATGCACATATTTAAGCTGCCCAAAGGAAGGAATATGAGTGACATCCATTTGCCAGATGGCATTAGGGACTAGTCCTCGGGGATTGACCCCTAAGTGAGGCACGGGTAAAAGGGATACACAGGAAGGGCACTGGCGCACAATCTGCTGTGCCTGCTCACGCGTGATTTTAAACATAAGGCGGAGAGTTTGAGCATTCAGATGGTGAAGGGCATGTGCAGTCGTGGCCTCCTGCAGCGGATCTGCTTGTAGAGTTAGCGCTGTGAAAGATCGGGTGGCCAAATCTGCCAAGTGATTACCTGCCGCCAGTGGCCCAGGGAGGTTAGTGTGGGCACGAAGATGACCTATGAAAAATGGAGCTCGCCGGGAGCGAATATACTGTTGGATTTGCAAAAACAATGACGTTGCGGGGGAGGAGGGTTTAATGTAACTAATAGTCTCCAGTAATGGTATAGAGAAGGCCACGTAGGCACCATCCATGTATAAACTGAAAGGAAGAAGGGAAAAATTTTTAAAAACCATTAGAACAGCTGTGAGTTCAACCAGCTGAGCAGAGGACTCCTTTGTGGAAAAAAGAAACAGTCTCACCCTCACAGGCATAGGCGGCCTGGCCATTAGAGGATCCATCAGTGCAAATCACTTTAGCCCCAGGGATAGGGCTGGTCTTAGTGACAACGGGAAAAACCCATTGATGTAAAGCCATAAATTGTATCAACTTATTGGGGGGATAATGATTATCTAAAATTCCTGAAAAGGAAGCGCAGGCGATGGGCCAATCATCAGTATTTTGAAGAAGCCAATCTATCTGTTCCTTATTGTAGGGTTGAATAACAGAAGCCGGTTCAAGACCAAAGTGTCTGCGAGAGAAACTCCTTCCTTCAATAATTAAGGATGCCACTAAGAGATAGTAGGGTACAAGAACTTTCTTTGGTGTGGCAGGAAGGTGAATCCAAGAAACAGGGTTTTCCTGCCAAATTAAGCCCGTGGGAGAATGAGGAGTAGCAAAGATAAGGAGGTGAAAACGGCGCTGATAATCTAGAGAGCAAACAAAGTGACCTTCAATCGCTTTTTCTATGAGAACTAGGGATTCTCGGGCTGCTGGTGTCAGACTCCGAGGGGAAGAAGGGTCAGCATCACCGCGCAAAAGGTCATACAGGGGCATAAGGTCTCCTTTGGTAAGTTTCAGATAGGGACTGAGCCATGTAATATGCCCAAGCAGTTGTTGAAAATCATGTAGTGTCTTTAATGAAGTAAGCTTCAGCTGCGTTTTTTGCAAAAGTACACGGGACCCCTGAAGACGAAATCCAAGAAAGGTATAAGGGTCAGCGATCTGAATTTTTTCGGGGGCAATTTGAAAGCCAGACTGAGTAAACGCACGGATCACCTGATTGCAACAGAGCATAGTGGCCTGTGGGTCAGATCCAGCAAGCAGTATATCATCCATATAATGGATCATATAGATGTCGGGCCATTGTGCCCTAATGGGAGCAAGAATTTGAGCCACAAATTTTTGACACAGTGTGGGGCTATTTGCCATTCCCTGGGGTAAAACCTTCTATTGAAAACGTTGCATGGGCTCTTTATAATTAATAGCTGGCAAACTAAAGGCAAAACGGGGGCGATCATCAGGATGCAAGGGAATTGAGAAGAAACAGTCTTTTAAATCGAGTACTATCTTATGCATTTCTAAAGGAATGGCTGCTGGGGACGGCAGTCCAGGTTGAAGCGCCCCGAAAATAACCATGGTTTTATTTACTGCTCGTAGATCCTGTAGCAGTCGCCAACTGCCGTTTTTCTTTTTTATAACAAAAATGGGTGTGTTCCAGGGGGAAGAGGTGGGTTCTATGTGTCCCGCCTCGAGTTGTTCCTGCACTAACAACCTGGCGGCCTGTAATTTTTCAGTGGGAAGCGGCCACTGGTCCACCCATACAGGCTCATTGGACTTCCATATGATCTTATCCGTATGGGGTGCAGGAGGAGCCGTGGCAGTTACTGAGAATAAACCTAAGCCTGCGCGGTCATTTTTCACTGGGTCGAGGGCTAGCGGCGCAGGCGTGCCCTGGAGGTATTTTCCTAGAACCTTTCCGGGAGAATAACCTGCTGCAAGGAGCATGTCTAGGCCCTTGGCATCAATTAGTATAAGGTCCATCTGTGAAAGAATATCCCTGCCCCAGAGATTGAGTGGGAGCCCGGGCAGAACATAGGGGCGTACCATCCCGGATCTTCCCTCCTTGGTGCGCCAATCAAGCGTAAATGAGCTTAACGTAGGGTTTTGGGATTGACCTATACCCTGAAGATGAGTCAGTGAGGGGGTGAGGGGCCACCTTTTTGGCCAGTCTTTTTCAGCAATGACCGTTACATCCGCACCAGTGTCAATCAGACCTAAAAACTCCTTCCCGTTGATCTCTAAAGTCATCAGGCCCTTGTGATTAAGAATGCGTTGGGCAAAAAATGCAAGTCTCTGACATTGGGGGTGGTTTTTGTACTGTTGTTATTGGAATGAGTATTAGCTGTGCTAGCCGCGCGCCAGCGTCCAAGACTGAAAATGGGGAGAGTGATTCAACTACTACTCCAATCTGCCCTTGAAAATCAGCATCTATAATCCTGGGGAGTACTTGCACGCCCTGAGGGAGCATATTGCCTCGCCCAATAATTAGGCCAAAAGTTCCTGATGGCAAAGGGCCACAGGCGTTGACATACACTATCTGGGGACCCTGTTCTTTAACTAATATTGTGCGGGAGGTGGCACAGAGATCCAATCCGGCTGAGTATGGGATGGCTCTGCAGAGGGATTGGGTGCCGATGGGTTGAACAGCCCATGATTTTGAGGTGCCCCGGTCATGGGAGAGGGAGCGAATTGGGGGCTGGACGCCGATGGGTTGAACGGCCCATGATTCTGAGGTGCCCCAGACACGGGAGAGGGAGCGGACTGGGGGCCCTGGGGCTGGCCCTGTATCCAGTTTCCCAGCCTGGCCTTCTGCCGGCACTCTGACGACCAGTGGAAACCCTGTTTGCACTTAGGGCAAGGACTTCTAGGTCTGGGCCGCGATTTTTTATTGGGACAGTTTCTTAAGAAATGTCCAGGCTGCCGACAGCCAAAGCACAGCTTGTTCTGACTGCTCGATGGTTGAATAGAGAACTGTTTGAAGGCAGCCCCTATAGCAAGCCCTATTTTTTGGGTGGTGGGATCAACCTCGGAGCACAGCCGAATGTATTCTGAGAGGGTCTTCCCACGCTTATAGGGGCGGAGTGCGGCCTGGCAGATGGGATTAGCATTCTCATAGGCCAAATGGCGGATCAGCTCATTATCCGTCTCTTCGTTTCCCATGAGTTTTTCAGCCGCTTCCGTGAGGCGCCCTATGAAATCACTATAGGGCTCGTTAGCTCCCTGACAAACCTTGGCTAAGGATGTTACCACCGACCCTTTAGAGGGAAGTCCCTTCCAGGCCCGGAGGGCAGCCACATGTATTTGGGCAAGTAGCCCTGGGGGAAATTGAGCCTGCACCTCATTAGAATCAAAGGGTGCCTGACCCTGAAATTTAGCAAAGATCCAGGATGAGGAAGAGCCTCCTGCCTCGACGTTGCGGCGCGCCATTTCTTGGCATCGTTCTAAATAATCTGCTTTCCACAAGAGATAGTCTCCCCTACTCAGGACAGCCTTAGCGACTGAGAACCAGTCGTTCGGCGTGAGCCATCCCTCACAAAAGGAGTCCAAAAGGCCAAGCGTAAAAGGAGCAGTGGGGCCGCAAGAAGAGACAGCAGCCTTTAAATCTTTCAGGTCTTCGAATTTCAATCTACGGTAGCTTTGGCGGATTGGTGCCTGCGGAGCTACGTCCTGAGGGGAATTTTCCTCTTGGGAATGTGCCCTTTCCTCAGGGTGATTGGCCTCCTCAACTTCTCTGTCTGAGGGATCATCATCAGGTGGAGCCGTGGCAGAGGTGGGGTATTTGGGGGCCCGAGAATGGGACCTGGTAACTGGGAAGGCAGCCATAGGTTTTGAAGCTAGAGTGTGGCAGGACGGAGGAGAGACCGAGTTTGCACTAGATTCTTGGGAGAGGGTAGAAGGCTGCAGGGCACTCACTAGTTCCTGAACCAGCTGCCTTATTAAGGTGGCGGTGTCCTGGGCAAGCTGGCGGGATGCCTCACTGGCGTATGGGGGATTAAAAAAGGCAGTGTCATGGGACAGATAATGGAGTGGTGGAGCTGACGGCTGACACCTCTCCTCCTCATCTACCTGGGTAGCCTTGTCCTCCAGGGGCAAGGATTTAGGTTCCGGAGGAGAGGGACTGGGGATATCAGAAGTCACAGGATAAAGTCTCGGAGGTGCCTCTGTGCGGGAGGGCTTAGATAGGGGAGCAGGATGGTCAGAGCCTATGGTAGTAGAATTTGAGGAGTCAGTCCCCTGCATGGGGGGTGCCTCATCCCCAAAGACTGAGGAAGCCTTGGAACTCTCATACTTTTTCCTCAAAAAATTCTCAAGTTCAGAAACACGGTGCTGAATCTCTGAAAATGGCTGACTTTTTCTCGCCTTAAAATTCTCATTTAGGATCCAAATACAAAAAGCAAAATTAGCGAGACAAAGGATGCAAATAACTGGGATTTCCCAGGAGTAGGTAGAGATGGAGGAATCAGAGGGTAAGTAGGCCATTCCCGCACCACGGTGTGTGCCAAGAGAAAGGCGACCCTCAGAAATACTCACTTTTTCCGTGAATTCGACGGCCACGTTGGGCGCCAGGTGTGGAAGTCGATGTGGTGGTCTCGTTCTGTTCAGCAGGGAGAACCCTTCATAGGGCACAGCCAAATGAACAGAAGCAGAGCCCGGAGGAGGGAGAAAAGGCCTTTATTCTATGGCAGTTACAGTATTTATACCTCCCTGTTGGGAGGAGGTGGTGGTAGGATCCCGAATAGAAATGCAGGGTGTGGCACGGGATTTAGCTAGTAATAAACAAATGCTGATAGGATAAGATCAGTAAGATTAGGCCTGGCAATCTTTGCTAGGTGTGGCATGGGGTTAGCTAGTGATTAAACAAATAGTGACAGGATAAGATCAGTAAGGTAAAATGGCTCCCTACAGTGGCGTGTATCTTTGAAGATACCATTGGCTTCAATGTCATGGAGGGTTTTGCCGACCTTGTCTTCAATGTACCTTAGGGATCCTGGTCTGATGTTGAGGCCTTTAATCAATTTTGATCTGACTTTTGTACATGGTTATAGGTGGAGGTCTAAGCCCATTATTTTGCATGTAGCTGTCTAGTTTTGCCAGCACAATTTGTTATACATGCTTTCCTTGCTCCACTTCACATTTCTTGCTCCCTTATCAAAGATTAGATGATCATATATTGGGGATTTGTGTCATAGTATTCTACTCTGTTCCATTGGTCTGCAGCTCTGCCTTTGTTCTAGTACCATGCTGTTTTAATGACTACCGCTTCGTAGTAGAGTTGGAATTTGGGGAGGTTGATTCCTCCCATTTTCTTTTTCTCAAGAATTGCTTTAGCTCTTCCTGGGGCTTATTGTTCCATATGAATTTCACGAGCACTTGCTCCATTTCTTTGAAGAATGACAAGGGTATCCCTATAGGAATCGCATTAAATTTGTAACAATGCTTTGGGGAGAATTGCCATTTTGACAATATTAATTCTTCCAATCCATGATCAGGGGATATCTTTCCATTTCCTCGTGTCCTCTTTTATTTCGTGAAGTAGCGTTTTGTAGTTTTCTTCGTACAAGTCCTTTACCTCGTTCGTTAAGCTGATTCCGAGGTACTTGATTTTTTGAGGTACAATTGTGAACGGGATTGCTTTTATCATGTCGCTTTCTTCTCTCTCATTATTTGCATAAAGGAAAGCCATTGATTTTTGGGTATTGATTTTTGGTATTGATTTTATAGCCTGCAACTTTAGTCTATTGTTTCTAGGAGTTTCTTGGTAGAGGTTTTAGGGTTCTCTAAGTATAGTATCATATCATCTGCGAATAGTGAGAGCTTGATTTCTTCCTTTCCTACCTGAATGCCCTTAATATCTTTTTCTTGCCTAATCGCTATTGCAAGTACTTCCAGTACTATATTGAACAGAAGTGGAGAGAGTGGGCATCCTTGTCTCGTCTCTGTTCTCAGAGGGAAGGCTCTTAGTTTTTCCCCATTGAGGATGATGCTTGCTGTAGGCTTGTGATAAACGGCTTTGACTATATTGAGAAAGGTCCCTTGTATATCCATTTTGGGAGAGTTTTCATCATAAAGGGGTGCTGGATCTTGTCAAATGCTTTCTCTGCATCTATTGATATGATCGTATGATTTTTATCTTTTCTTTTGCTGATATGATGGATTATGTTGATTGATTTCCGAATGTTAAACCATCCTTTCATCCCCGGGATGATCCCACTTGGTCATGGTGTATGATCTTTTTGATGAGTTGTTGAATTCTATTTGCTAATATTTTGTTGAGAATCTTCGCATCTGTGTTCATCAGGGATATTGGCCTGTAGTTTTCTTTTTTTGTGGTGTCTTTGTTTGCTTTTGGTATTAGGGAGATATAGCCTCATAGAAACTGTTTGGGAGGGTTCCTGTTTCTTCAATTTCCTAGAAAAGCTTTCGAAGAACTGGCAATAGGTCCTCTTTATATGTTTGGAAGAATTCACTAGTGAATCCGTTTCGACCTGGGCTTTTGTTTTTGGGAAGACTTTTGATTACTGTTTCCATTTCCTTGATATTAATAGGACTATTCAGATACTCCACGTCTTCTTGTGTCAGCCTTGGGAGATCATAGGAATCCAGGAATTTATCCATTTCTTCTAGGTTCTCTTGTTTCGTGGCATACAGATTTTCAAAGTAGTCTCTGATGATCTTTTGAATTTCTTTGGTTTCTGTTGTGATGTCCCCCTTTTCATTTCTGATTCGACTTATAAGGGTTCTCTCTCTCTTTCTTTGTGAGTTTTGCTAGTGGTTTATCAATCTTGTTTATTTTCTTGAAGAACCAGCTCTTGGTTTCATTGATCTTTTGCATTGTCTTTTGGGTTTTCATGTCGCTAATTTCTGCTCTGAGTTTTATTATCTCTTTCTTTCTGCCTGGTTTGGGCTCCTTTTGTTGGTCCTTTTCTAAGGTCTTGAGCTGTGAAGCCAAGTTATTTATGTGAGCCCTTTCTTCCTTCCTGAGACATGCTTGCAGAGCTATAAATTTTCCCCTTAATATGGCTTTAGCTGCATCCTATAGGTTCTTGTAGCTCATGTCTTAATTCTCATTTGTTTCCAGGTACCTTTTGATTTCTTCCTTGATTTCCTTCCTGACCCATTCATTGTTCAATATCAAGCTTTTTTTTTTTTTTTGCTTTTTGGGTCACACCTGGCGATGCACAGGGGTTGCTCCTGGCTCTGCACTCAGGAATCACTCCTGGCGGTGCTCAGGGGACCATATGGGATGCTGGGAATCGGACCCGGGTCGGCCGCGTGCAAGGCAAACGCCCTACCCGCTGTGCTATTGCTCCAGCCCCCAACATCGAGCTATTTAATTTCCAGGTGTTTGATTTAGTTTTCTGCACCTGTCCATGATTAACTTCTATCTTCAGTGCATCATGGTCTGAAAAGATAGCTGGTACAATGTCTATTTTGTCGATTCTGTTGAGGTATGTTGTGTGGCCCAGTGCATGGTCTATTCTGGAAAATGTTCAATGTGCACTGGAAAAGAATGTGTATTTCCAATGGAATACTATGCACTGTTAGGAAAGATGAAGTCATGAAATTTGCTTATAATAAGTGGATAATCAAGGAGAGTATCATGCTAAGTGATATGATTCAGAAAGAGAGGGACAGAAATAGAAGAACTGCATTCATTTGTGGAATATGATAACATGAGACTGACACCTAAGGACAATAGACACAAGGGCCAGGAAGATTGCTCCAGTGTTGGAAGCCTATCTTATGACCTGGGTAAGAAGGCAGCTGGAATAGAGAAGGGATTACTAAGTCAATGATGGTTGGAGGAATTGCTCAGAATGGGAGATGTGTGCTGAAAGTAGATAAAGGACTAAACATGATAACCTCTCAGTATCTATATTGCAAACCATAATGCCCCAAATTAGAGAGAGGGCAAGGGGGAAATTGTCTGCCATAGAGGCAGGGAGAGGGCGGGAAAGGGGGCACGATTATACCAGGGATATTGATAGTGGAGAATGTGCACCAGTGGAAGGATGGGTGTTCGATCAGTGTATGATTGAAATTCAAATGTGAAAGCTTTGTAACTGTATCTCACAGTGATTCAATAAAAAAATTTAAATGAAAAATTTAAAAATTTGTTAAAAGTTGAAAAGAAAAGAATGTGTATTCCTTTTTTTTTTTTAAATATAGAGCCCTGTACAGATCTATTAGCCCTCTCTCTTCTGTTTCTTCCTTCAAAGCTAGTATTTCCTTGGTGAGTTTTAATCTTCTTGATCTGTCCAGAGGTGATAGGGCGGTGTTGAAGTCTCCTAGTTGAAGTCTAGTAGTTCTATTGTGTTGCCCACAATGTCCTTCTTAAGGTCTGTTAGCAGCTGTTGTAGGTATTTAGCTGGTCCCTCATTGGGTGCATACACATTTAGGAGTGTGATTTCTTCCTGCTGTACATATCCCTTGATTAATAAAAAGTGGCCTTCACTATCCCTTCTAATCTTTTTCAACCTGAAGTCTATGTTGTCCGATACTAGTAAAGCCACCCCAGATTTTTGAGGGAGTTGTTTGCTTGCAGGATTGTTTTCCATCCTTTGACTTTGAGTCTGTGTTTGTTCTGGCTATTCAGATGTGTTTCTTGCAGGCAGCAGAATGTTGGCTTCTGTCTCTGAATCTATTTTGCCAGTCTGTGTCTCTTAATTGGTAAATTAAGACCATTGACATTGAGAGAGATTATTGTCATAGGGTTTTGTGCCATCTTTCTGTAAGTGTTTATTGTGCTTGTAGGGGTTTTTCTTGTCTAATAGTAGCCCCTTTAGATCTTCTTTTAGGTTTGGTTTAGAGTCTATGAAGTTCCTGAGTTGTTGTTTATTCACAAAATAGTGTGTCATTCCTTCGAATTTGAATGAGAGTTTGGCCGGATAAAGTATTCTTGGTGAAGCATTCATTTCATTGAGTTTTTCACTATATCCCACCACTGCCTTCGAGCTTGAAGGGTTTCCTCCGATAGGTCTGCTGTGAACCTAAGGGATGCTCCTTTGTATGTGATTTCCTTCTTCGACCTTGCGGCTTGCAGTAATGTGTCTCTATCTGTTACGTCCATCATCCTAACTATGATATATCTTGGAGTTTTTCTGTTAGGGTCTCTTTTAGCTGGCACCCTTCTGACTCCTTGAATCTGGATGTCTGCATTCTCCAGCTCTGGGAACTTTTCAGCAGTGATTTTTTTGACTGTGGCTTTTTCACTGGGGTTGGTTCCCTGTCCTTCTGGTACTCCAACGATTCTAATGTTGTTCCTCTTGAAATCATCCCCTAGGACTCTAATTCTCCCTAGAGCTATTTTGAGGTCTCTCCCCATTGACTGTTGTTGCCTGTAGGCTGCCTGCAGCTCATCTTCAAGCTCACTGATTCTGTCCTCTGCTGCAATCATTCTATTGTTGAGGGCACCCACTGAGTTTTTTAATTCATCTACCGAATTCTTTATTTGTGACATTTCCTTTTGTAGGTTTTTTTAATTTCTGCTCTAATTTCTTCCCGTAATTTCTCGGCTGTCTGTTGTATTGTTTCTGTCAGGTCCTCCTATAATTTAACGAATACCTTGTCAATCTTTCCATTGAGTTCATTGAACATCTTGAGGATTTCACCTCTGAATTCTTTATCGGAGAGCTCAAGTGTGTAGGAAACATCTATTGAGGCATCTGGACTCCTTTCTTCATCCTCGCCTTGTGGCGGGGATTTGCGCTGTTTCTTCATATTGTTGTGGTGGTATGGGAGAGAGACCTTCAAGTTCACCTCTGGTTGCGAAAAAGGATTCTGAATGGGCTTTGGTCAGTGGTGATCAATTTCTTCTGTACCACTTTAGAACATATCCCTCTCTGATGTTCCTCTATTCTTTATGTGAGGCTTCAAGCGATGCTGTTTGAGAGTGGGGTCCTTTAGCATTAGCTTGAATAGCTGCTTATATTCATTGGTAGTTTTGAAACTTGGGATTAGCTAGCAACCTATTTGCGAACTATTTTAGGGACAGCTAAGATGATACTTGGGGATAAAGATGATGAACACTGAGAAGTACCTAATAAATGCTTGGTATTTCGAAAAAAAAAGTGCAGCCACATGAGCGGCCGCTGACTCAGAAGGAGGCCACGCCCACTTTTGTTGAAGCCCCGCCCACTTTTGTTGGGGCCACGCCCACTAACGCAATGTGGCTGGGTGACCTGAAGAAGGGAGCAGACGGGTGTGGAGGCGCTAGAGGGTGGCGAGGGGCTAGGTAGGCGGTGCTTGGGCAGGGTGGAGTCGGGGTCCGAAAGAAGATGGCGCGGGGTGGGGGGGATGGGGAGGTGCAGGCATGGAGGAGATGGCGCCCGTTCAGTCCACTAACCTGCAGGAGGGAGTTGGGAGAATTTTTATTGCTATTAGGATAGCACAGCAGGTAGGGTGTTTGCCTTGCACGTGGCTGACCTGTGTTCTATTCCTTCATCCTTCTCTGAGAGCCCCGAAAGCTACCGACAATATCCCGCCCGCACGGCAGAGCCTGGTAAGATACCCATGGCATATTCTATATGCCAAAAACAGTCACAACAAGTCTCACAATGGAGACATTACTGGTGCCTGCTGGAGCAAATTGATGAACAATGGGACGACAGCACTGCAGTGCTATTGTTATATGTCAGGCACTTATTTATTTCAACGAACTTTAAACTTACCAAAAAGTTTTAGATCTGGTATGAAGAATTCCTTATCTTCTATTAATTTTTTGGTTTTTTGGATTTGGGACTACACTCAGTGGTGCTCAGGGTGGGGTCACTCCTGGTAAGGCTTGAAGAGCCATTTGGGGTGCTGGGAATCAAACCCAGGTCAGCCACATGCAAAGTTGGCCCCCTATCTCCTGTCTTATTTTTTCTAGCCCCTCCTTTCCTTCTTTTTAAAAAAAAATTAAAAAAATTATTTTCATAAATTTGTTCACAATAATGGATTACATTCAATATCTTGACACCAGTCTCACCACCATTGCACCTTCCTACTACCATTATTTTGAATTTTCTCACAATCACTCAATCCTGCCAAGAAGGCAGATGCTAGATAATTTATTTTATATTGCTTATTATTTTAGATAATTAGGGTCTGGAGAAATCTCTGCAGCGAGCTGTTCGGGTTCGGAGATTCTTTTGTGTGTCTCTGGATCATAGCTGTTTAAGGAGCCTATGTATCAGCCAGAGGCAGTTTGTGTGTGTCACCTCTAGGGGCCCTTGGAGATGTTGGATGAGAGGGACTGGCCCATCCCCTAGCCCTTGAGGCCTGGAGTTTGCTGTCCCTGAACCCGTGTACTTGCACTTCTCACTGGGTCCTGGAAGTTGGCAGCCACCAGGATTCTTAGGGGGCAGGTGGAGGGACAGCACTTGCTCCAGTCTGGGGCACCCTGGTGAAACTGGCCTGGCTTAAAGTCCAGAGGCCTCTCTGCAGTGAGCTGCTCGGTTCCGAGGTTCTTTTGTTTGGTGCTGGTCTCCTTTCTCTCTCTAGCAGATGTACCCTTTACTTACTTGTGTTTGTTCTGTTTGCTTATATTTCCCCTGGGTTAGTTTATTACTTATTTTCTGGAAGAGTTTTCCCTGAATATTTGAGGATAAGTTACATTCAGACCTAAATGCTCCAATGTATATTTTCTGATGAGAGGTTGATGAGATAGACATTTTTGCTTTTACAAATCAGGAAATTTAACAGTTGACAAAAACCAGAGCATTTGATATTGGTTTAGTGTGATGATCTCATCCTATGGTCCAGATGCAGGTTGTTAATCATTATTTTGTTTTTGTGTTTTCTTTTGTTTTTGTCAGTCCTGCTGGTGTCTAGGGGCCACTCCCAGTTCTGTGTTTGAGGTGTTGCTCTCTGCAGTGCTTTGGGGACTCCGCAATGTTGGGGTTAGAATCTGGGTCTCCCGCATAGAAATCACGTGCTCAGCCTGTTTGTTGAGCATCTTCTCAGACTCTAGGCAGTTGTTCTAAGATTCTACTTTAATGTAATTTGATATAAGGTACATACTATAATATATAGCACTCGTATGCTATATATAGCATATATAATAATATATCATATAATATATGTTATTCCAGAGTACTCATTATAGGTAAATACACCATAGTAAATATTGTATAGCTATTAATATACAACATATTGTATATATTAATAACTATATTAAATAATATTAACACTTTTATAGTAATTAATGGACTAGAGAGATAGCACAGAGGGTAGGGTGTTTGCCTTGCATGCGGCCAACCCAGGTTCGATTCCTCCATCCCTCTCAGAGAGCCCAGCAAGTACCAATGTTAAGTTGAAAGAAATTATATTGAGTTAAAATGGTTGACAGCCCACTCCTGACTTTTGTAACCTCGCTTTGTTCTGCTTCTGTAACCATGCTTATGCCCCCAAACTGTATATTACAATGTACTATGCCTGGATCCTGTCACTTACATCCTGACATCTGCCTGTCGGTTGGGCTGGAATTCACGTGTGTGCCTAACAGATAGGGACCCGCTCACAGAAGGAGTTGCTGAAAACAAGGAGCCCAGATAGTGACTCCATTCCCACGGCCCAGCAGATAGTGACTCTGGCCCAGCAGATGGTGACTCCGGCCCAGCAGATGGTGACTCCGGCCCAGCAGATAGTAACTCTGGACAAACCCCAGGTAGCGACTCCGCCCCTGATGCAGAGCCCAGATAGCGACCCTGGTCCCACGGCGTTACAGATAGTAACTCCTGACGAAGGGCAAGGAGATTGAAAGAATGTCTTCAGACACACGAATTCTAAGAAAGTGGCTCTGGACGAGGCTACGTGACAAACGTGACTGACCCAGAGGACTCAAGCCCTATAAAAAGGCTGCCCTAGCTAGCACAAATCGCTGCATCTACTAGGGGTGCAGTCCCAGCATGTTGGTCTGAATAAACTTTTGTCTTGCAAGACTGGCCCGTCTCTGCTTCTTGCGGCTCCAGACCCAACACCAAGAGTATCCTGCCTGCATGGCAGAGCCTGGCTAGCTTCCTGTGGTGTATTTGATATGCCAAAAACAGTAACAAAAAGTCTCACAAGGGAGACATTACTGGTGCCTGTTCGAGCAAATTGATGACAAGGGGATGACAGTGCTACAGTGCTATAGTTATTAATATATAACATATAGTATATTATACATAGTATATATATGCATAGTATATAATGACATATATTGTATTACATTTTACATCATATAGTATATAAGATACTATATGTAATATATTTTATATAAATATAGGAATAAATTTAAATAAGTAATATACAAGCTAAATTTATTTATATGTAATTTAATTAATTTATATTTCATGAAAATTCTTATCTGGGGGGAGTTTAGAGCCACACCCAGCAGTGTCAGGGCTTGCTCCTGCCTCTGTGCCTAGGGATCATTCCTGGTGCAGCTCAGGGGACCATATGTGATGCCAAGGATCAAACCTGGATTGGGCATAAGCATTACCCATGTACTATTTCTCCATAGCCTAAATTAATATCTTATACATAATTTTATATTTGATAGATATAGTGATATATATTACAGATAGAGATAGAAAAATTGTAATATTTTAGAATCTATAACTGTGACAATGCAAATATTTACAGTATTAAATATATTAATATTTATTTTCCTCTTGTACTGTGTTCCAAGAAATTTTATGTTTCCTCTTCTTTTTTGTATGCTGACTATATAGTCTTGGTAGAAAAAAAAGCAAAGCAAAAATCAGAATTTCAGTGCACAGAGATAAGCATTTTATATATAATATACTTGTTTGTATTTTCTAGACTAAATTAGGTCTAAGTATGCATTTGGACATATATTTTCCAGACTAAAATAAGTATATAAAATGATTACATAAAATATGGCATATTATATTACATGGATTTAATCTTCCTTTAATTCTTATCACTGTCACTGTCACCCCATTGCTCATTTTGCTCATTGATTTGCTTGAGTGGGCACCAGTAACATCTCCATCGTGAGACTTGTTGTTACTGTTTTTGGCATATCGAATACGCCACGGGTAGCTTGCCAGGCTCTGCCATGCAGGCGGGATACTCTTGGTAGCTTGCCCGGATCTCCGAGAGGGGTGGAGGAATCGAACCCCAGTCAGCCTGTGCAAGGCAAATGCCCTACTGCTGCGCTATCGCTCCAGCCCTTACAGCCATACTACCCTGAACGCTCCCGATCTTGTCTGATCTTGGAAGCTTTAATTCTTAGTTTTTAATTATTTTATAACCAATCTTGATAACAGTTTTACAAAAACAGAGGCACATTTTAGAGTAGTATTAGTTAACAATTTTGTCCAAAGTTTTTCTAATAATTTTACTCATATCACTGCCAATTAGCTTTATTGTTCTGTGGTGAGAAAATATATCTGCATAAATTTCTTCTTCATTTTTCTGAGCTGTATTAGAGAATTACTGTACTGAAAAAAATGTATGGACTAGAGAATAGTCCAGTTAGGTGCTTGCCTTGCACATGGCCGACCTGGGTCGATCCCCAGGAGCACGTATGTTCTTCAAGTCCCATTTAGAGTGATCCCTGAGCACAGAGACAAGAGAAAGCCCTGAGCAGGGTACTGTTTGAAAACCAAATATGTTTATGTTGACTCTTCATTATACGCCTGGTGGTTCCTACTTATTAATTGTATATTGTTAATAGCCCCTGTCATTTTAATAGTTACATTTACTTTTGTCATATCTTTTAAATTTTCTAAATTTTTGCCTATTTTAATCTGCCTAATTTTTCCATTTGTCTTATAATGAATTAACACTTCCCATTACAGTGGCTTGTCTACTTCTTTTTGCATTATTCACTTTGCTACTGTATGTCTTCACCTTGATTTAACACGTTTTATTATAATAAGAAGCTTCTTGGTGCCCTTTATACCATTTTGGCTATGAGATTTTTCTTTTGTTTTTGTCTTTTTTCGTTTGTTTTCAAGCCACATCAGGCAATACTCAGGGGTCACTCTGGGCTCTGCAATCAGGAACCACTCCGGCAGTGTTCCGGGATCGAATAGGGTGGCCACATGCAAGTCTGTTGTATTTCTCCAGTACCAGCTATGATATTTTTGTATATGTTTTCAAGTTTGCTAACAGTTTTCATTTTTTCATAGTGGCTTTGGCTTCCTTTCACATGTGTGTTACCATAACAGGTGTGCAAATATTTTACAAATATCTGCATAACATATTTTCAGAGAGATCATAGTTTCAAGACTTATGAGAATTTATTGTTATAACTTCAATTTTATTATAAAATAATTAAATGTATTAAAAAATAAAATAGTTTTCTTGATAAAATGTCTTTAGTTCTAGCGTTTCTGCATCTTTTTTATTACTACATGTGTATAAAAGCAAAAGAATATACATATATTTAGCAATAAGCATACTGATATTTTTTTTCTGGGTCACACCCAGCAATGCACAGGGGTTACTTGTGGCTCTGCACTCAGGAATCACTCCTGGCGGTTCTTGGGAGAACCATATGGGATGCCAGGAATCAAACCCAGATTGGCCGCTTGCAAGGCAAATGCTCTACGTGCTGTGCTATCACTCCAGCCCCACATACTGATGAGTTTTACTTTTTATGTAATTATGAGAATACATCAAGCTATGGATATTCTATAAATTACCTAAAGATTCTGGGAGGAATCTACTAGGTGGTAGCAATCCACACAGTTGTCAAGATTAAATGAAGTCAAGAACACTCAGGAGTAGATATCTATCAGACTATTAATTGTGAAATGCAATTGTCTTACTACAATTTTGGCACCATACCTTGAAACTTAAAACAAGTTTCTAAGCAATTTTCTATAATGTCAATATCTTAAAATAAGTATCTCTGCTTCAAATGGGATCATCCATTCCATGCTTTTCTCTAACCTTGTCTCAAGCTTCTCCCTGAGCTAACAGGAATAACAGGGTAGCTGAAGGCCAGCTCCCTCTGTACGCCTGGGTGTCAGTTGTACTTTGTCCTTCTCTGCCTCTGGCCACACCAAGGAATTTTACAGCTTCCCTTAGAACTAGTCCTGTCAGGAATCACCACTGTGCTTTCTAGTTAATTTATTAATTGTTTAGATTGTACAAATAAAGTGTTTGTGCCCATGATGTTTACTGAAACTATAGGCTTAGTTGGCCTCAGCTCTTCTCTTCAGGCACAAAACAAGTAAAACTAAACAAACTGGACAGTGATGGATTTTGTCCTTGCTTCCAGAGGAACTCCTTTGTGGCCAACCAGCTCTGGGGATAATTCTCTGCTTGAGGCCTATCTTCTGACTGACTTCTGATCCTTACAACTTCTGTTTCAATGAATTCTTCTAGGTATTGAAACTGAACTCTGATCTCCAAAGGCTCACACAAGGACATAGAGGGAAACTAAAAGCAAAATTTGTCAGATTTAAATAAAAGCCCATTTCATGGGCCAGAGATATAATTCAACAGGTTTGGAGCTTGTACTTTGCATGTAGGAGGCCTGGTAATGCATGGTCCCCTGAGCACCACTAAGTACTTACTAAGAACTTTTGGGTCTGACCCGCAAAACTAACAACTAAAACCAAATAACCAAAACCCAACATCACTCTCCTCACAAAGCTCTCCAAAGTCATTTTTCACTTTATAAAATGGTCTTGGTTTTTAAAAAAAGGATCCATGCTACCATAAATCAGATAACGTTATATTGCTAAACAGGTATAAATATCTTATAGTGGCTTTGGCCTCCTTTCACTGTGGATTCAGTTACTATAACTGATGTGCAAATATTTTACAAATATCTGCATAACATATTTTGAGAGAGATAACAGTTATAAGACCTTTTTTGAGAGTTTATTGTTATAACTTCTATATTAGTTATTTTCATTGATCTCTTTCTGTGCCTAATTTAGAATTTAAACTCTGTCGTATGAATGCATGTATAGGAGGAAATTAGTGTAGACCGAGGTCTAGTACTGTAGGAAGTTACTTGTTTGAAGTGTGGATAAGAGTGATCATGGCCTAGAAAGAGGAATCAGCTACCTCTTTCTCTCTCCACTTTGGTCACCAGGGCAGGTGCCTGGGAATCCCAGGACTGAGGAAAGTTGGCTGGTGACCGAAGTTGTGCTTGTAGGGGTTTTCTTTTCTTACAGGAGCACTTTTAGTCCTTTTAAGTTTGGTTTTGAGTCTATGAAGTTCCTGAGCTGTTGTTTATCCATGAAATTGTGTATGGTTCCTTCAAGTTTGAGTGAGAGCTCAGCCGGATAAAGTATTCGTGGTGAGGCATTCATTTTATTGAGTTTTTTTCACTATATCCTACCACTGTCTTCTGGCTTGGAGGGTTTCCTCTGATAAGTCTGCTGTGAATCTAAGGGGTGCTCCTTTGTATGTGATTTCTTTTTTTGACCCTGCTGCTTGCAGTATTGTGTCCCTATCCATGGCATCCATCATAATCAGAATGATTATTAGGGTCTCTTATAGCTGGCACCCTTTGTGTTCCTAGGATCTGAACATCTGCATTATCCAGCTCTGGGAACTTTTCAGCAATGATTTCTTTAACTGTGCCTTTTTCATTAGGGTTGCCTCCCTGTCCTTCTGGAACTCCAATGATTCTTATGTTATTCCTCCTGGCATCATCCCCTAGGTCTCTGATTCACCCTAGAGCTATTTTAAGATGTTTTCCAATTTTTTTCTTGTAGCTTTCTGCTGCTCATCTTCAAGCTCACTAATTCTATCTTCAGCTGTAGCCATTCTACTGTTGAGAGCTCCCACTGTGTTTTTTATTTCATCTACAGTGCCTTTTATTCGTGACATTTCTGAATGTAGCTTTCCTATTTCTGCTCTCATTTCTTCCCGTAATTTCTTCGCTGACTGCTCCACTGTTTCCTTAAGTTCGATGAACATTCTCAGGATTTCTTCTCTGAATTCTTTATCAGAGAGATCATATTTGTGGGAAACCCCTGCTGAGGCTTCTGGACTCTTTTCTTTGTCCTCTCCTTGCTGTGGGGATTTGCGCTGTTTCTTCATGCTGTCACGGTTGTATGGAGGTGGGACCTTCCAGTTCACTAGAGCTAATCTCTCTTTTTTGTTAGGTTTCAATATTTTGGTGTAATTGGAGTAGAATAGTGGCTTATTTGCCTTTTCTGTTTGAGGTAGCTGGGGAGATCTCCACAAAGTTAGGTAATGGGGATTGAGACATCTGTCAAGTACACTAAAACGGGAAAATACGCCGGAAGTCCCGCCCTCGACCCACCCTCGGCGCCATCTTCCCACCTTCAACAGAGAAGAGGCCAGGCAGTCTGGTGAGCAACGCGGCCGGAGAAATGCTCCGGACCCGAATCCGGGCCAACAACACCAGGGATCCAGACGGAGGAGGTACAGCTGGTACACCTTCTCCGGATGGAGCCCTGGCGACACTGAGAAGCAACTAACACGACTCCGGGTTGCGGGACTGGAACACATCCGCGTGACCTTTTCTAAAAACTGAAAACATACAATCTTTTAATGACAAACCAATTATCAAATGCTTCCTTAGTAGGGCTGTCTTCATTGGGGGGAAACTCCAACAACAATAGTGAGTTTTGTTTTGCAATATGGAATGTAATCAAGGTAGAGAGAAAATGAAGTGAAATTCATCAGTTATACAGTTGGGGGGGGCTGTGACGGGGGTATACTGGGGATTTTGGTGGTGGAATATGGGCACTGGTGAAGGGATGGTGTTTGAATATTGTATAACTGAGACATAAACCTGAAAACTTTGTAACTTTCCACATGGTGATATAATAAAAATTTTAAAAATAAAAAAAAATAAAACGGGAAAATAACTTCGGCTGCCGCCCTGGAGACCACGCCCCCTGCAGCATAGGCCACGCCCCACTACCACAGAGGCCACGCCCCTTCTGGCCACTGGACGCTGGGTTGAGCGTTCCGGCAAGGAGGGCTGGAATGCTGAGTGAGGGGAGCGGGCGCACCTCCACCAGTGCACATGTTCCACCACCGAGAACCCCAGTATACCTCCCATCCCACTCCCCCTCCCCCACCTGTGTGGCTGACGAATTTCATTTTACTCTCTTTTTACTTTGATTACATTCAATATTTCAACAGAAAAATCACTATTATTATTTGTAATTTCCTCCCAACAATCAGACCTGCCGAAAAGGCATAATTTGATAATTTGTTTTCTATTGCTGAGAATGAAGAGCATATGAGGTTGCAGCTGTGCACTTTTGGATTTCTGATATTTTAGTAATTAAGTCCAGAGAAATTTCTGCCAGAAGTCGTGTCACTGCAAGCTCATACCTTTGTTTAGTGGGCTTTAAAAGATGGCGGTCGCCATGGTGCTGTCGCCGCTGAAAGGAAAGGCCAAGAGAGAAAAACCTTTCCCCTCTTGGGGCGGCATGGGGTCGTAGCTTAGTTTACAGTGTAGAGGCATTTCTGCAAGAAACTGCTGGCTTCCAAAAGTAGTTAGTGGGCCTCCGGGATCATGGTCATTCAGGAAAGGAGGAGCCGTTCGTATGGGGCCGCTTGGGGTCTCATTTGCAAGAACAGTTTCAAAGTTTTGATGGGTTTATTTCATGTCCTTATCTGGAACTTCTCCTGTCTAGAGGGCATCCAATCAGAATTCTCCAGGACCAGAGCTGGTACCATTACTGTCTTACTTATTGGTTCAATTCCTCTATCCACCAAGTGGGCTGATCTTCATGCTTTTTAGCTCCTTTAGGACAAGTGACAGAGTAATTTATATTAATTACATTTTGGCTTTATTACTTTCCAAGAATTCTTTGCCAGTCACCCCATCTTCATATATCTTTCTGCTTTATTACTTTCTACTTAAGGCATTCCTTGGAGGTCTTGAAATGTTCCCCACATAGGTATATGGTGATTGCTGTATTAGAATTTGATAAATTGATACAGCATTTTTTTCAGTTGTATGAAATTGTGATCTGATTTGTTAACTTTGATTCAACCAGTCAGAAGTAAATTGGGGTTCACCTTTAACATTACACAATAGAATATTTCACTTAAACTTGTCTGATTATCTTAGTTATTATATTTTCTCTTTATTTTTAGGTTATACCCAGTGGTGCTCAGGGTTTACTCCTGGCTCTGTGCTTAGGCATTACTCCTGGTGGGATTCTGGGGACAAGCTGGGATGCCAGGAATCAAGCCCAGGAAGGGCTCATGCAAGGCAAGTGCCCTACCTACCTACTGTATTATCACTCTGGCTCCAATCATCTTTTCTTTTTAAACACATCTTCCAAATCCTTCCCAGATGTTTGGATGCAAGAGAGTGGGAAAGGGCCTCAGCTCTGTTTATTTATGTATTTTGTTTTTAGGCCACCTGACTATGCTCAAGGTTTACTCCTGGCTCTGTGCTCAAGGATCACTTCTAGAAGTCTTTGGGAAACTATATGTGTAGGAGGGATAGAATCTGGGTCATCTGCATGCATGGCAAGTGCCTCAAGCCCTGTACTATCTCTATAGCCTCTCTGTCATTAATATGAGAAAAGCCTGGAAAACATACGCGTAGACTAAGGAAATAATTTATTTTTAGAGTTAGAGAGCTCTGGGCTTAGATTCTGAGATTTTCACTTCTTATCTGGTCTTCCACAAATTAGTTAACCTTTCTTAACCTCATCAGAAAAAATTGTGGAGATAAAAACATTTACCTCAAAGTGCTGCTAAGAGGATTAAAAGGTCTAAAGCCCTTTATAGCTTTCACTTTCCCGGTGCTACTAAATCATTTCTACCTGGGTTAATGTGAAGATTGTCTGTGAACTTATTTAGCGCAGAGGCATAATAATGTTTCAAATTTTTAGCTTTTTAACTTTATTATATATTTGTAACGACTTTATTGTGCAGGGATCTAGGTTTTTCAGAATGCTCCAGAATGAGCACTGAATGTTTAGCAGTATACATGGCATGGCCCAGGCTTTTGAAAGGACTGTTAAAGGGTCTCTGTGTGAATGATTTCATGTTGCTAGCAGGGCCCTAGCTTACTTATTCAGAGGACTTCTGAGATTGAGATGATTATGTCTTTATTTCTCCCTTGCACATGAGAGTCTAATTTTCTTAGACTTCAGGTCACACACACACACACACACACACACACACATTTTTTCTAGTTGTGGCAGTTCCTTCCTTCCCCAAGTTTTCCAAACTTTATTAAGATATCACTGACATGAAACATAGGAAAGTTAAGGGTGTACAGTGTGATCATTAAATACGTAGACAAATTTCAAAATAATTAGTACCATAGCACTGTAGCACTGTCGCACTGTTGTCCTGTAGTTCATCGCTTTGCTCAAGCGGGCACCAGTAATGTCTCCATTGTAAGACTTGTTACTGTTTTTGCATATCAAATACTCCCTGGGTAGCTTGCCAGGCTCTGCTGTGTGGGCAGGATACTCTCGTTAGCTTGCCAGGCTCTCCGAGAGGGACGAAAGAATCGAACCTGGGTTGGCTGCGTGCAAGGCAAATGCCCTCCCCGCTGTGCTGGAGAGCATAGCACACAGCACAGCATTAGTACCATAAAGTTAGTTAACATCCCCCTCACTTCACATAATTAGGACTGGGTGTATGTACTGGCAACATTTAAGAATTATTAAAAATGGGCGCATATGCTGCCTGAGCCCATGTGCTGCTTGTGCCATGTGGCCGAGCACATGTGTCGCCTGCATCTCCCCCCTTGAGATGTGTACTTTCATGCTTTCGTGTCCAGTGCTAGGATGTGTGTAGAGCTCTCTCCACTCTTGGAGAAGCCCGCGTTCTCTTCTTGAGCGCGTTATTCTTACTATTCTTCTCCCACTTATCCTTCCTCCTTCCCTCAGAAACCTCTGAATAAAATCTGTTACTTCAAAAAAAGAAGAATTATTAAAAATGTTTGCACATAGAATATAGTATTACTAGTTAATTATAGTCACCATGTAGTACATTGGATCACCAGATCTTATTTACCTTGTAATTGAGAAATTGTATTCAATGACTAATGTCTAAAACTATGAATGAATTTTCCATTTTATCCTGAACAGAACATATTAATTTTCTCTGTATCATTGAAATTTTAGTATATATTCCTCCAAAATAAATACCATGTATGTATATACACATATATTCAGAAGACATACACTTAAACTATTCCATTTGATTAGTATGCAGAATATATTTACAGTGCTTTGTGTTATGCAATTTTCCATTTCTGGATAGAAGGCCACTTATACTTTTTTCTTCTATCCTAAGAACAAGTACTGAAGGGTTTTCTGAGAGATATGATTATACTTTCTTTTATATTGTTTTATTTCAAAAGGATTTAAGGCACATTTAAAAGATATAAATTATGCAAGACATACTAAATAGAACAAAACAGGCAGGGAAATATGGGTGGGGCAAAGGTAACTTCATGAATGAAGGTACTTTCAAGAATGCTTTGGGGGAGTAGAGGATGTTGGGAGGACCCATTTGGGTTGAAAGATGCGAGCTGAAAGTAGACAATAGACCGAACATGATGGCCACTCAATACCTCTATTGCAAACTACAACACCCAAAAGGAGAGAGAACAAAAGGGAATGCCCTGCTGCAGAGGCAGGGTGGGGTAGTGGGGGATGAGATGGGGGTGGTGGGAGGGATACTGGGATCATTGTGGAGGAGTATGGGCACTGGTGGAGGGATGGGTAAACGATCACTGTATAACTGAAATGCAAACACGAAAGTTCATATGTTTGTAACAGTACCTCACAGTGATTCACTAATAATAATAAAAAAAGGAATGCTTTGGGAGGCTGCAGTGATAGCACAGTGGGTAGGGCATTTGCCTTGCACGCAGCCAACCCAGGTTCAATTCCCAGCATTCCTATATGGTCCCCTGAGCACTGGCAGGAGTAATTCCTGAGTGCAAAGCCAGAAGTAACCCTTGTGCATAGCTGGGTGTGACCCAAAAAGAAAAATAAATAAAAAGAATGCTTTGAACTGTTCCCTTCATCTCCCCATCATGAGCTAGTATTTGGCGCCATACTGGAAAGCAACTATTGCAAGCAGTTTGCAGACAAAAGATGAAGGTGATATAACCCTAGGCCAGTGATAAAGATGATCATCTCTTTGATCAATCCTAAACATCTTTTCCCTCCTGCTGAAGACTTAGGTCCTAAACAAATATCAGAGTCATTGAGAATGTGAAGAACAGGATAACTGCACTCCCTGATGTTTGAGTCAAATACACAATGGATTGATACACAGAGCTGATGGAGGTGAAAGGGGAAAGCTGTGCTAAGGATCATCAATGCCCTGGTCCAGAGCCACAGCCATGGCAACTGCAGTGATGGCAGTTCCTTTCTGACTAGCACAATACCCTGGCAAGACTCTAGCTAGGAGAGAGGTAGCTTCTAGGTCAGGGTCTTGGTGATGGGAAGTTTATTTTTGTGCATAATCACAAAGAGAAAATAAACAGCCTCTGTCACATTAACCTTACAAACCCAAATCTACAAAATAAAGAAAAGGCCTCGCCTGCCTCTGACTTGCCTTTTACTCTTTTTAACTTTCAAGTAACAGAGCTGCACAGGACTTTCAACAAGAAAGGCCCAGAGGAAGTTAGTTGCATTTGAAACCACCCTTCTTGTCTGCCTCATTCATTTCCAACAGTGCTCAGAGAGATGAAGGCCTGTGTACAAACAACAATGCCCACTGCATTCTGTTACCATCTGTGATGTGATGGGCTTTTGATTTCATACACAAGCTGGTTTGTTTAAGAAGCTGATGGATGGTTCTTTTGAATGAAAAAGGCAACAAGAACAAGCAAGCAGGACCCCTGGTGAGGCAAGGCACTAAAGAGCTTGGGCTTGAAAGCACTCAGAAGAAAAGGTAAACACAAGTTTCTGCCAAAGAGAAGAATTTTGAAAGGCAATGAGTTGGTCCTCATTGATAGTTCTTAAGTATCTTCATGCCTTTGCTTAAGCACATAGAGGTTTCTGAAGACAGAGGTCCCAAAGCAAGGAGAAATAAAAAAACATTACAGATCTGAGTTAATGCAGATAAAGAGAAAACAACATGGGGAAGGAACTGGCTCCGAGCTATCTGTGGAGTAGAGAGGCACGAGGTTTCCGCTCAGGAAGAACTGGAGAGGCTGCAAGGCTTGTCAGAACACCATGGGCAGTGTTAATTCTCTCTCAGGTAAATCCTTATTCTTCCCTTTTGCCTATAAAACAAAACAGTTAAAAGTTGACCTGCTACATTAGTTTTTCTTCTCAGTTTTTGGGTCACACTCGCTGGTGTTCAAGGCTTACTCTTGGCTCTGTTCTCAGGAATTATTCCTGACACTGTTTGGGGGACCATATGGGGTGCCAGGTTCAAACCCAGGTGGGACGCATGCAAGACAAGTACCTTACTTGATGTACTATCTCTCAGCCCCCTACATTAAATATTTTTACAAGGAAACCCAACCGCCCCCCCACCCTGTCCCCCATCAGTCAGATTCATGAGTCCATGTGGAGAGCACGGTGTAGGCTGAGGAGACTGCAGTGAGTGTGAGGGCTGGAAAGTGGGTGGAGAAATGGTGGATTAAATGAAGCAAGAATCTTGTCCTGGTCAGTAGCTCCTATACACCTATCCTGCGTTCCTATACACCATGTTCTCAGAGAATAAAGAAAGAAACATGTGGACCAAGGCCCTAGCTTTAAGTGGTAGAGTATATAAATGCTAATATATTTGAGACCCTAAGTTTGAACCCCAGGTAGACCCAGAACCTCCAAGAGGTGCACTTATATTAAAAAAAAAAAGACTACCAGTGAGATGATAGTTTAGTTTACTCTATAATGAAATTAGGATTACTATTCAGTTCCATGGGGAAAAAACCCTGATCAAATAGATTCCATGGTGGGTACCCTGCAATTCCTCTCCCTCTTTCTATTACCTTCCCCCCTCCCCCACCCCTCCTTGCTTCCCTTAACGTATTTGCTTGCAGAACCCTGGTTTTAGTTGAAGTCCTCCTGCCTTGATTGTGATCCAGGAAGGAGTGACCCTGTTTTGAATTCTAACAGTAAATCCTGATTTCCATTTTTCACTTAAAAAATTCCTTTACTTTTATTTTTATAAAGTTGTTCACAATAATTTATTGCATTCAATATTCTAACACCAATCCCACCACCATTACACCTTTCCAACACCAATATTTCAAATTTTCCCGACCACTACTCAGGGCTGCCTCAATAGTATACCCTACATAATTTATTTGGTATGAATAATCCACTAAAAATAATTTTTAAAAATTTCCTTGAAGAAAGTGTATGAAGATTGTTGTAAAAACAAATTGTTGTAAAAACAAAGTATTAATAGAGACATTAAGCCCTTTATTAGAGATTTACTAACATGCTGTTACAGATTGAATCTTATATGCTATTATATATATACATGTATATATATATGTACATATATATATTTAAATCGAGATCAGTTTCCTTCTCCCTTACACCCCATCCCATGTGGTGTGCTACTCCTGGTGTATCAGTGGTGTAGATTGTGAGATGTCACCCGGCCACGTTTGCATTCTCAGTCTCGTGCTCCAGAAATTCCAAAATTCTAAAATTTTAAATAGGGTGATGTAACTGGAGATAAATTTTTAACTGTATGGTGACTTTGGGTCTGGAGGCATCTCTGCAGCATGTTGCTCTCCTCTGAGATTTATTTGTGAGTCTCTGGGTCATGGCCGTTAATGATCTTATATGGCTCCAGGGGCAGTTTGTGGGTATGACTGCCAGACTCCTGGAAGGACAGGGAGATGGGGGAGGTCACTCATCCCTGACTCCACAAGAGCTTGGATATTTCATTCACAAAACCCGCATACATGAGTTTTTCAGCAGATTCACTCATGGATGAAGCTTGTCTGAGCCTATGGATATAGACTGTGAACATGGCGATGACTAAGTTCTGGAGGTTCTTGGCTCTGTTGGAGGGTGAGACCCATCCAAACCCCCTCCAGGCTGCCTTGAATATGAGGTTCCCCATTTTTCATTGATTTCTTTATTTAAACGCCATGGTTTACAAAGTTGTTCTTAATGCAGTTGTCATGGGCTTAAATTTTTTTTATTTTGTAAAGTAGTTCATAATATTTGATTACATTTAATATTTGAACACAATCCACCACCATCACATCTTCCCACCACCATATTTCGGATGTTTCCATCACGAACCCAGTCGCTGCCCTAAAACAGAACCAAAATAATATATTTTGTATCATTTGTTATGAAAAACCATTGAAAATACTACTAAAAAGTATCCTTAGAGGAAATAGTGTAAAGATTATTGTATTTCACCAGGGGCCATTACGCCCTTCTATAAGAGATCACACAAGGTTGAGCCTTGTGTGAATATATATATATATATATATATGTATATATATCTGTAAAAAATATTTCCCTCTAAGATTAGTTGCCTCCTACTTTGAACCCCATCAAATGTGGTGCAGTACTCTTGGAGTATGGGTGGCGTGTGATATGACGTGTCCAGGTATAGGTTCACTTGTGGGTGAGGCTTGGCCTGAGTGTGTGGAGAGTGGCTGTGAGCATGGTGGTGATTGTGTTCTGGAGGTTTTTGGCTGCGGGGTCTGGGTCCCTTGGGAGGGGTCTCACTCACCCTGCTCTTGGGCACCCCGAGTGAAACAGCCTGGTCCGGGGTCCAGGGGCATGGTTATGTGTTATGGGCTTTTGATGTTCCAAAACCAATCCCACCACCTGAGTACACTTCCCCCACAATTGTCCTTATTTGCCCAACCGCACCCCAAGCATTCCCCCTTATCAGGTACATAATACTTTGTTTTGTGTTCCTTGTTATGACCAAATAGCTAAAGAAGTTTTCAAAAATACTTAAATATAATAAAATTTGTGTGAATTGTTCTATCTCGCCACGTGTTGTCAAGTCTTTGAGGATTTACTAAGCTATGCTAATTTGAGCCTTCTGTGTTATTTTTTCCTTTTCTTGAGTCTAGGTGACTTCTTTTGTTACTTTCTCATCTAATTTGGTGTATTCCTACTGGATTATCAGTATGGGAAATTTGGAGGTGTTGTGGCCATAGAGCCCAGAAACTTCAGGATGTGTAGAACTGGGATGAATTTGCAGAGATTCTTAGTGAAGACATGAAGTTAGGCTGTAGGCCTTTTGTGTGACAGCAGCAGTGGCATGTGAAAGCATCCCAGAATTTTCAAATGGTGGCTGGGGGTGGTGACTGGTGTGTCCAATATCAACTGCTTGATTTGCACCTCCTGGATAATTTAGGGTGTGAATCTGAAGAGCCAGGACAGTGGGTGAGTCGACATGGAGGAGGTTATGGGAAGTGGGTGTGACTGCTGGATAATTTTCTTTTTTTAATGACTGAGAGAGTCTCTTGCCCTCGTGCCTGGTTGTCTTCACTGGGGCCCCTCGGAGGGGGTGGGCTCCAGCTTCCCTCCCCGCAGTGAGCAGCACTCCTATGGCCAAAGACCTCTGGAGCCTAGCCACAGCCATGCTCAAGGCCCCTCTCCACACATTCGGACGAGCCTCACGCATGAAGGTACCAGCAGAGGAACCCAGGTGTGTGGGACCCAGGGCTGAGACCTCCAAGCCTGCTCAGCTTGGGACTGGGCCTCTTCTGCCCAGATTTCCCATTTTCTAGTAGCTAGGCAGTCACACCCAGGGACTGCCCCAGGCGCTGTATAATCTCACCAACGGCCCACACCCAGAAACTTAAAAGCAAACTCCTGGAAGCACGAGGTCACTTTGTGGCCGCGTGACATCTTATAGCTTAGTTCTCCCTCTGGGAGAACCTGACTAGGTACCGAGAATTTCCTGCCCACATCGGAGAACCTTGCAAACTCCCCATGGCATATTCATATGCCAAAACTAGCAACAATGCTGGGTTTCATTCCCCTGACCCTGAAAGAGCATCTAATGTGGCAATGTTGGAAAGGACGAGTAGAGAGAGACTTTTAAAATCTCAGGGCTAGGACAAATGGAGACATTACTGAGACCGCTTGAGAAATTCGATGATCAAAGGGATGATGATGATGATGATGATGATGATGATGATGATGATGATGATGATGATGATGATGACTGACTGACTGAGGGAGGTATTTTAAGATGGGACCCATGATTTTCATCATTTTATATTACTTGGTACCATGGCAAAAGGCAAATTATCACTCAAGTCCTTTCCAAGTAGGGAGTTTTATTTGGGGGCACTAGAGAAAATCAGAGAGAGCAGAAGCAGGAGAAGGATTTGGTGTAGCATGGTTAGCATTGAAACTGCAGAGATCACATTCAGGAAAACAGTGATACCTGTGGATGGTCTGAAAACCCTGGAGATCTCTTGCTGGTAACTGAATTTTTCCCACAAGCTATATTAGCTTGTAAATGAGTTCATATCCTTGGTCCTCCAGGGAGAGTTAGGGTGAATTACCACCTTGATTTTCACTTTCTAAATATCGAGCTAGGGGACCCACTCAAGTCTCCCTGCTTCAGACCTACAGAGCCTTGAGAAAATAAATGGGCATTTTGTTTGGCTGCTAAAATCTGTGGTTATTTATTATGAGAAAATAAAAAATGAGTAAAGTAACATGCAGGCTGTGTCTGGAAGATCCTATTTCGTCTCAGGATGAATTAGTTTTTAGTTCCAAACTTAATGAGGAATCCAGAAGTTCCCAGTGGCAGAGAAATTGGCTTAGCTATCTGAGGGCCACTCTTAATTTCCTTCCCGTGCTCCTTTCCCTACTAGGAAAGTCACAAGTTCCTGACTCATGCCTTTCTAGTCACCCTTGTTTCTGGGTGGTTCTGTGACCTGGATCTGCTTTTTGGCTCAGTTCTATGAAAACAGGAGACTAGAGCTATCATAGTCTTTTTATAGCTGTGAGGCTCCAAATTTAAGGCCACTAGAGCAGAAAGAGAGATCTTATCTGAAAGGAACTCTTCTCTCCTGCTGGTGTAATGTGGTCTGATTCAGCCCTTATGGAAAACATATGGAGATTTCTCAGAAAAGAAAGAACAGAGCTGCCATATAATCCAACAATTCCACTTCTTGGTATCTTACCCCAAGACACACACACTAATTATTCAAAAGAACATATGAATACCATTTTTCATTGTAGCCTTCCAGTACAATATTCATTGTAGCCTTCAAGTACAATAGTTAGGGTATAGAATCAACCCAGGGGTCCAACTCATTCAGATGAGTGGATAGTGACAGTATGGTATATACAACACAATGGAATACTAAGCAGCTTCAAGGAATGATGAAATCACATCATTCACTGCAACTTGGATGGAACTGGATTCAAGTTTATTTATTTATGCTAAACATGTAAGTAAGAAGGACAAACACCAAATGGTCTAACTTATCTGTAGGATATAAAGTAATAGGATGAGGTAATGCAAGGTATCAAATCTGGGGTGGGAGCAGGGGAGGGCAGGAACACCTGATCTTTGATTACAGAAAAGAGAAGTAAAGAAAGTGAGAGAAATATAGGGAGCAAGTGAGAAGAGGAGGGTGGGAGGTAAATAGGGCAAGGGGAGGGGCCTTGAGCAACTGGTGGTATAGAGGTTTGGTGTATTTATTCATCTAAACCACAGAGCTAATAACACTATAAGCTTGAAACTAAAACTACAATAACCAAACTAAAAAAGTGCTCATCAAGGGAGCAGAGTAAGAAGGTACCTGGGGTATTGGTGGAGGGAAATTAACACTGGTGTAGGATTGGTATTGGAACATTGTACACCTGAAACTCTTACAAACAACTTTGTAAATCATGGTGTTTTAATAAAAAAACTTTTTAAAGAAAGATATTTTCTGGTATTTTTACTCCTTTCTGACCATTTTGGTTTAAGGTGTCAACTGTGAACTTGCCTAATTTCACATCTCTTTTTTATGTAAGATAGTCGAATGCTTTTATTGCCAAAGTCCCTGGGTTTTCTGTTGCTTGAAGCTGAACATATTCCCTCTGGAATATTCAGCTTGAAGCTGAACATATTGCTCTTCCTATCAATAGAGTGCAGCCTGCAGAGCTCTGGAGCAGAGCGAATACGAAGATGAGGCCTTTGGCACAGGCAGTAGAATCCATGAGGTTTATAAACATGAAGGAAAACTATTCTAATATTCTCCCAGTACAGAAAGTGTTTTGTTTATTTGGTTTTGGTGTTCATTTGTTTTTGTGTTTGTGCCACGCCAAGTGGTGCTCAAGGCTTACTTCTGACTCTGTGCTTAGGGATCACTCCTGGCAGCCTTATGGGAACATATGGGATATCGGGGATTAAACATGCAAGGCAAGTGCCTTATCTGCTGTACCATCTCTCCAGCCCCTGCAATGCAGCAATATTTATTTATTTATTTATTTACTTATTTATGTTTGGATTTTTCTTCAGTTTTTTTTAAGTTTTTATTTTATTGAATCACCGTGAAAAAAAATTACAAAGCTTTCAGGTTTAAGTCTCGTCATATACTGATTAAACCCCCATCCCTTCACCAGTGCAGATGTCCCATCACCAAGAACCCCAATATATCCCCCTCCCAGCTACCCCCCACCTAAGTAGCTAATGATCTTCACTTTATTCTCTCTATACTTTGAATACATTCAATATTTCAATAGAGAACTCACTATTTATTTGGAATTTCCCCCCAACAATCAGGCCTGCTGAAAAGGCATCATTTAATAATTTTTTTTCATTGCTGAGAGTCAAGACTCTGAGTTCACGCGGCTGCAACAGACGCACGGTTTTGGGTTTCTGATATTTTATCTCAGTTCACGGTCTAGATGCATTTCTGCAAGAAGCCGCTCTGGGTGCCAAATGGGTTAGAAGACCTCTCGATCATAGTCTTTAGGAGCAGAAGGTTCATTTCTCGCGCCGCAGCTCCGGATCTTATCTGGGCAGAAGGCGTGCCGGTAATGCCCCCTCCCAGGACCACCTACAGGCTATGTCACTAAAAAGTTCTACTTCTGGGTTGGGGGTCTTAGAGGGTGGCTCTCGACACGTGGATGATGCAGCAATATTTAGATGCTCATGGACTATTACTAATTCTAGTCATATGACCTTGAAACTTTCGTCTGACCTTGGGGAATCTTACTTACTTACATACAAAGTAGCTGTAGCAACATCTTTCATCACTGAGTCCTATGCAGACCACGTTTGATTGTGTTTGTGAACTGTTTTTGAAATTTTTAAAGGAAAGCTCTGGCGTAATGTTTAAAAGTTATTTGGTGCCTGGCATTGAGGAGGCTCAATAACAACTATTAGTAATAATAATTTTTTGAGGGATACCATGATTTAAAAACTGTTATTAACAGGACTGCATACATAATCTAGTCCAGCACCACCTCCTCCACTCAGTAGTCTATTTTCCTCCACCACTATTATTTCCTTGGGCTGACGTGTGGGGTCAGTTGCCCACACTGAGATTATTCGTGCTGCAACATGAGCGTGGGTGCCATGCTGCTCCAGACAGCACCTACTTCAGGCACAGTTTAAAAGAAGATATTTAAAGTGCTTTCTTCTGGACAGAGGTCTGTTAGGCACTGCAGTCTGGGTATCCAGGCTAGCTTTTGTTTTCCATGTATTTTCTGCTAAATGGTTAGTGAGGAAACGTCTGTTTTGATCAGAGACACTATAATTATTCCGCTCCCATCCCCACTTTCCCTATGATTTAAGGTGTGAAGTCTCCTGTTGACTTTAACCTATCATTGTTGTGTGAAATGTGTTGGCTCTGATTTACAGGGCTGTGTCCAAGGCAAGCTGACTCCCTGTGAACTCCCACCTGCTGAATCAGGTATCAATCAGGTGACAGGTGGTACCTTTAAGACATTTCAGAGCAAATGGAGGCAGTCACATGTGGCTCTTTGAATCCCTCCTATACCAGACAAACCAGGAATCGATTTATTTCCTTCAGACCCACTTTGTAATGTTACTCACTCTCCCAACTCCTCATCCCTGTATCGTGTTTCACAGTATCCATCTTGAATCCACTTTTTTGCCCTGCTTTTTAGCCACATCTGGCAGTACTCAGGGTTTAGTTGTGATTCTGTGTGTGCTTAGGAATAACTGGTCATTGCTCCAGGGATCTATGTGGTACCAGGGATTTGATCCAGGGTCGACCATGTGCTAGGCATGTGTGTTTCATACTGTCTCTCCAACCCTAATTTCAGCATCTCCTTACAGTAATTTCTGAACTGGCACTTGTCATTGATTCTCTGACTCTAAGCTTTCCTCATTTTTGGTCTGGCTGTGTTCCAGGTCACACTGGATGGGAAATGCACAGAAACACCATCAAGGGCCAGTAGATTGGTGTCCAGGGAAGATGGTTTGGGTTTCTCCCAAGAAGGAATTCCTTATTTTTTTGGTTGTGGGTGCTAAACCCAGAAGTGCTCAGGATTTACTCCTGACTTCGTGCTCAGGGATCACTTCTGGTGGGGTTGGGGATTGAATCTGGGCTGGTCATATGCAATTCTAGTGCCCTACTGATGTTGGTGGGCCCCACGGGTGGCTCTCATGAGTCGGGAGGAGAGAAAGATGGTCACCTTCTCCCACTCCACTCCACCTCTGCCCCCTGGGTCCCTCTGGGAAGGCTAGGACTGGGAAAGTCTGCGATGAGCCGCTGCTTCACACGAGCCTGAGCTCCGCCAGCCACACCTGAAGTCCGCTTGGTCTTCCAGGCACAGGAGTTGATCGCCACCACCAGATTTCTCTGGGACCCACAGACTCAGACTGGGGCAAGGATTTTCTCTTTGCAGGCAAAGAGGAACCAGTCCCAGGCCTTATCCAGGGTTTTGGGGTTCTTGTCTTGCTCACAGAAAAGAATTTTAGGAGTAGACAAGCCGTGAAGTAAAACATTTTATTTGGAGGGTTTTAAGGTGTGGAGGGAGAGTGAGTGAAAGAGAGAGTAACGCGCTCAAGAGAGAACGCGGGTTTCTCCAAGGGCAGAGAAAGCTTTGAATGGGCTTTTGGGCTGGCTTTTTATGGGCTCTTCACAGGATATCTTGGTCTGGAACATTCTGGATTCCTCTCTGGGCTGAATCATTAAAGTTGGAGTATTCAGGAATTTTCTTCCCTCAGGACCTGCTGCTTAAGTTCTTATCCGTATCCTCAAAGTGGATCAGCCTTAGAATTTTCCTCCCAGAAGTTTGCTGGCCTGTTTCATTGTCCACGGCCTTTCCCTATCGACCTGCCTACATCATTACCACTGGACATTCTCTCTGGCTCCAGAAAGAATAGTTTTGAGACTAGGCAGGAGAGCTTAGGAGCCAAGAAGCCAAGAAGCATCCAGCTAGTAAGAGCAAAAACATAGCAGCCCTGGGTGGCTGGATGAATCACAAAGAAGTTGAGCACACTTCAGTTCTGGGACATGGATAGTGCACCAGAGGGAAATAGAGTGAAAAGCAGAGTCAATGGCAAGGGAGTGCAGCCGGCATGAGGAGACACAGAAAATGACCCTGGCACTGAAGAGGCAGAATCACCAGTTGAATGTTGAAGATGGAGAATAAGGAATGGGCACAGAGAAGATGCTAGTGTGAGGCCCACTTTGTGTCTCATTCTCCCTGTGATTTGGGATCCCCAGGTATCTTTGGTTCCTCATCTGTCAAGGAAAAATCTTTCACTCTGTCCTCAAGGTGTGACTGGACAACCTTGATGATCTAAAATCCTGTGATAACAACTTAGATAATACTATTAGAGTGTCAGGTGTCTTGTCTTGACAAGTTTGGTCTATTTTGCTAATACTAAGTAGATTCTATTAATACTATAGATTAATAATACACAGACCTTCTTTGCTAGGAAGTGTGGTTGAGGGGCTTCCTTGGCTCATCATCATTCCTCTGACCACTGCCCCCTAGCAGTGGTGAGAAGGCCATTCTTCAGACAGCAGCAAGAAATGTGATGGTGCCTTTGAGTGGGTTACCAGAACTTTCTTTCTCCACCACTGGTGGCTTATAAGCATAGTCATAGAAGTGCTCAGTTGAGATTTGTATGTTCAAAAAATGTGTGGGCACTCACTGCCTGCATTCAGTGGTCAGGCCACTTGCCCACCCCAGGTAGTCGACAGTACAGGGATGGATGAAAGAAGGAGGAAATGGGGACCAGGCTAATTGGTGATCAATCACCATTTATTCCAATGTCATTTCACTCTCTGCCTCCATCCAAACCTATTCTCCCCCTGTCTCATATTCCAGTCTCTCCCTCCCCCTGTCTCAAGCCTTAGTTACAGAAAACAATCACCAAGGGTTGGGGGCAGCAATTACACATAGGTGAGATAACACATTCAATATATAAAAAGCCCTTCCTTCCAGGAAGATCTGCCAGGAGATCTGCTCAAGAGCGAAATTTCATCTAAGGGTGTATTTCTCCTTCCCTTAGTCCATATCCATTTAAACACTGTCACTGTATCACTGTCATCCTGTTGCACATCGATTTGCTCGAGCAGGCACCAGTAACATCTTCAATGTGAGACTTGTTGTTACTGTTTTTGGCATATCAAATATGCCACGGGTAGCTTGCCAGGCTCTGCCATGCGGGCGAGATACTCTCTTTCGGTAGCTTGCAGGGTTCTCCAAGAGGGATGGAGGAATCGAACCTGGTTTGGCCACATGCAAGGTGAAAGCCCTACCTGCTGCGCTATCGCTCCAGCCCCAATCATCTTAAATTTTCTTCTTAATAATCTTTCTAGTCATTTTGTATGGACACAGTAAGAGATATGTTAAGCTTATAGGGTAGCCCTCCTGGGGACATCTTGCTGTATATATATCTCAGACTACAGTCTTCAGGCCAGATTAGTCCTTCCTAACCCCAGCAGGGTCCTTGTCCAGTCACTTCTCTTTAGATCATGACAATTTGTCCATGACTGTGCTCTTAACTTACTATAAGTTTTATAGCATTTGGCATGTCCTTTTACAATGCCAGGGTATCTCACAGCCTGCTCTGGGTCCATCCAAGTCTCTTTGTCAGGACCTTGGTTTTGAGATGCTAGGAACTAGGGGCAACTGACGCTTAAGTTGAGTAAACATGACAGATGCTCAGGAATAAATATTATTCGAAGTCAGTTAACACCCAAGTTACAAAAGCATAGCATCAACTGTCTTCCTGTGTCTATACAAAAATGACATTGTTCTGAAGTAAGCTGCAAAGGATATAAAGGAAAGAGAAAAGCAATATTTGACTTACAAATACAAAATCTGAAGAATCTGACTTTACAAGTCACAGGTTCTGATTAAGGGAAATGAGTGATTAACAGATAAGGGAAGCAGAGCACAAAGGAGAAGTTAGAGATGAATACTGAGGAAATGGGAGTGCTTCAGGAGCATCGTAATGGGTGTTACTCAGTAAACCTAAGATCCTTGCCAGAGGAGAAAGGGCAGGGGAAAAAGGATGGACCATAATGTTAACCCTAAAATATTTAGAACTATAATCCAACAGAGTTTGTTTAATTGATGGTACAAGAAAATGAGATAGTGAAGAAAATAGGTTTTGAAAATAGGTCACTCAGACATTTTTAGAGTTTTGGGGGAAACTCAATGGTGTCTAATGGAAGGTGTTACAGAGGCTGACAATACCTGTGTCATAAAGGACCCTGGCCTTAGGGTGCAGCGGCCTGTTGGGCATCTTAGGTCTCTCCCGGCTTCACCCCAAGAGGCTTGTCCCCTGCCTCAGGTTTAGGCCCTGCTCCACCTGCCCCCACTCCCCTGGCAGGGGTCAACTCCTTCTCACATCACTGTCTGATAAGTGGCACAAATATCTCTCACATATTTCTAACTCCCTATGTCCATCTAGTCACTTTCTTTTAGACAAAATTGGGTTTCTCTACATGAAAAATTTCATGTCCATGTTTTCTTTTGAGATGATTGTAGAGGCTCATGCATGATGTGAAATCACCCAGAGATCCCCTGTGCCCTGCAACCCTCTGACCCCACTCCTAGATAAGTGTATTCACTGCCAACATGAATTGAACTTTGAGAAGTAGGTGGTCCTGAGAAGTAGCTGGGCACCATGGGGTAATGAGGAGAGCAGGAAGGTGGTAGGAGCAGTGGTCAGAAATGCCCCACAACACACATAAGAGCCTTGACCTCTGAGTGCCTGATCCCTAGTGGTAGCCCTAGAGGGACCAGTCCCCCCACCCCACCCCAACCCACCCACCAGATATGTAAACCATTTCCTGAAAAAAAGGTGCTTTGGTCCATGGACTCCTAACCACTGTCATCCAAGTTTTACTTCTGCCTTGGTATAACTATATTCCTTCTTATAGAAATGAGAAACAATGACAGAAAAATCAAACCTGGTGAGGTGGCAGAGAGTCAGCAAAGTCTCAGATGTGGGAGGAAAAGATTTTCATGCCCTGGACAACAGAACATATGGGTCATACTTGAATTCTTGTCTCCATCACCCAAACTTGCACAACATCTCTGCAGCACAGGACTCGACTGGGTCTTTCTTGGAGATGCCCTGTGGGCTCAGATGGCTTCTTTTAGGGGACTCTGCAATGCCTCATTACCTCTATTCTGTACTAGCATGTGCATGACATGTTAAATTCACGGAAGCTTTGGTGCCTGGGTAATGGATTGGCAAGTTACTCTCTTTCCAAGCAGTTTCTCAGGCTGGCTGGCCATCTGGCACATCTAATAACCAGGTGGTGAACCTAAATAACCTCACTTTGATGGAGTGGGTGAGGCCCCATTTGGCCCTCCTGCCATCTGCAGCCTCTTTTGGTGTGAGGGGTTCAAAATTTTAGAGTCAAATTATTTCTCAACCAAGTCACTGTTTGTTAACAGAAATATCCCCACTTGACTCTCACAGAACACTGCACTCAAGCATCTTCACCGATTCGATCATATCCAGGAGCCAGGAGGCGGTCCAGGAGAAGCTATGTGGGATCCAGATGGCAAGAAAGCCCTTGTGCCAAAGCCTGTGCATATTCTTGCATAACAAAACTTCTGAAGCCTTTGCATAGGAAAGGGTTCTTCTTTCTTGACACCTGGGATATCAGAACCATGGGGCGAGTTGCTGTCCCAGCATTCAGAGATGGGAGGCTGCTGAGGACAGGATGTGAAACAGACACATTGAAGAACCTGAAACTGTTGACTCATTCACTGCTGATGGGACTGTTAACTGGTCCTACCTCTTTAGGAAACAATAAGGACGCTTCTTCAAAAAACTAAGAATTGAGCTTCCATCTAGCAATTTGACTTCTGGGCATCTACCCCAGAGGCCCCCAAACAGTATTTTTAAAAGACATTTGCACTCCCAGGTTCATTGTAGGATTATTCACAATAGTCAAAATCTGAAAACCACTCCAGTGTCCAAGAACAGATGACTGGATAGAGAAATTATGATACATATATGCAATGAAATACTAAACTTGTAAGAGAAAACAAAGCCATGCAATTTGTGGCTATGTGGATGGATCTGGAGAGTATCATGCTGAGTAAAGGCAGCCATAAAGAGAGGGACAAGTACAGAATTATCCTCATATGTGGCTTATTAAGAAACAATAAGGGAGCAAGGGAGCAACAAGTGGTCAAAGGCAACAGAACCTGAGAATTGTTCTGCAGAATGAGCTTCTCATGGTGTGGGGAAGGTTCATACTGGTGAAGGGTGTGATGCTGGAACATTGTATGCACAAAGCCCTATCATTAACAGAATGGTAAATCATGGTGTCTCAAAAAAAAGTAGATGCAAGAATTATGATGACTGTAAACTGGAATTGTGAAGATTGAGGAAATTTAAAAAATATATAAGCAAAAAGAAGAAAATAAAACAGTAATATCTCCCCCTGGAAGATATTGCCAGTGTCAATATTTTGCTTGCTCTCTTGTTCTGTCTTCACATATATTATATATTTAGTTCCACACCTATATCTGTCATCAGCATGTCTACCTTAGCTATAACTAGCTGGCACTGATATATATGAAGCTGAAACATCTTACTTCATAATTTGCATTTACCCCTACTTAATGCAAAGAATAGCTGTTCGTATGAATAAGTAAGACCCTCCATTATCATTTTGATGACTGCATTGTTCTCCATGACATGATAGCCGTTCAAAGTATATGGTAATTTAGTGGTTATTAGTAAGTTATTATTAGTAAGCACAGCAATATCTGGAAAATAAAGAAGTGTGATCATTATGATCCAGTTGAGCATGGAGACTTCTACTATGACCATCATGAAACATTTTGTTGCTCTGGAATCAGAACAAAAAGCTTCAAAGCAAAGCTCTTTTCTTCTTCAAAAGCCACGTTTGCTGTGTGACTCTTGCCAGGTAGTTAAAACCCTGTCTTTGTTTGAATTCTGGGCTGTAAGTAACAGAAAATTCAAGTCAAAGAGACTTAATACTTAATACTAAAGTATTAAGGACTACTATTTCACAGTATAAGAATCTGGAGAGAAGGCCAATCCTAGACATATGAATGCAGGATCCAGAGATGTTTTTGATCTTTCCCTCTCTTTGTAGGGTCCCAAAGTATGGACATTATAATATCTAGAGGCAGAAAGAAAGTTGTTGTTGTTTTCTGTGTTTTTGATAATAGTTGTAGGGCCACTGAGTAAGGCACTTGCTTTGCATAAGGTTGATCCAGAATTGAACCCCAGCACCACAAGTCGAGCCCTGTTCAGGGTGATTCCAGAGCTTGGAATCAGAGTAAGCCCTGAGCATAGTTGGGTGTGGCCCCAAACCAACCAACCAGCAACAAACAAACTAATTATTTTAGGGCCAATTCAATGGGCTGGCATGAACGAAGTGAAACCCATATTTGATAGCAGGCACTGCATTTTCCTCTGAGTATTGCCAATAATGAAACTCCTTCCCTCTCCCCTGTACAGAACTGGGAGTAGCCTCTAAGCACTGTAACATATGGCCCCTCAAATAATACAAAAAATACAAAAAATGTTTAAAAAGTTGGTAATTCTTTTTAATTGAACATCACATGCATTTTACCATCTTGGCCATTTCTGAGCGTGCAGTTCAGCAGAATTCACATTGCTGTACAGCAGATTTCCAGGGTTCTTGTGAATTATAGAATTGGAATTGTATCTCCATTAATCTATAACTTGTATTATACCTTCATCCCAAGCCATAAAAACTATACTTCTACTTTCTTTTTGAACTACTGTATGTTCCTTTTGTAATTAGAATCATAAATATTTGTGTTTTCAATGTCTGGCCTCTCCCACTTAATATACTGTCATCAAAAACTTCCTATTTAGGCCTGAATAATATTCTATTGTCTCTATATAAACCACATTGTGCTTCTCCAGTCATCCATGGATGGATTTGGATTACTTCTTTCTTAGCAAGCGTCTGTGAACTTTAGTGTAAAAAACATATCTCTGTGACATGCTTCTTATTCTGCTCTCAGTTCTTTTAACTATATATCAGAGGTAGATTTGTTGGATCCAGTGGTGATTCTATTTTTAATGTTTTGAGAACTGTCATATTGTTTTCCATTGTACCCTTCCTGCTAATAGGATAGAGAAGCTGCATTTTCTCTATGCTCCTGCCAATACTTTTTTTCTTTCTGTTCTTTTTCTTGACAATATCTGTTCTGATAGGTTTGACTGGGAAAGAGGTTCTTTGTGTTTTATTTCAAGACTGAGGAAAAAACATTTACATACTTTTCCTGTCCCATTGGTTACATTTATTTCTAGACCAGATTAGACCTCTTAAAAAAACACAACAAAACACCCATCCATCATTCATATACTTAACACATGTCTTGGGGCTGGAAGTGGGTCAGGTCACACACCACGCCCAAGCAGGGTTGCACTGACTAGGGTGGGTTGCAGGTTCTGTTAGGAAAAGCAAGGAGGATGGGATGAGTGAATGGCAATCCCCCAGCCCCCCGAAGGCACTGCTTACTCTAGATGTGGGAACCATGATAACTGAACCCCTCTGCTCAAGGGTGAGAGAGAAGCACTGGTGAATTTGTTCACTTGTATCACTTGTCATCCTGTTGATCTTTGATTTGCTCAAGCAGGCACCAGTAACGTCTCCATTCATTCCTGTCGTGTGCTAGTGTAGGCCAATGGTATCTGCTCGCTCCAGGAACATGAAGAACCTCAAATCATTCGCTCAGGGTTTTGATGAAGAAGTCTGACCATCTTGTAAGTGGGCGGCCACGTGGTCTTTTGACATCCCGTGGAATCCAGTCGGTAACAGCTGTAGTCCAGCAGTTGTCTCTAAATTGCATTATGTGTCTGGCCCATCTGGTTTTCGATGCCTTGGTAAATGAGAGAGTGTCCCTGATTCTTGATCGTCGGTGGAGGTCAGAACGCTGGATTCCTTCTCTCACTTGAGTGAAATGTGATACTCCTAGCATGGCTTTTTCAATTCCTCTTTGGGATACCTGAATAGCGTTCTCATCCTGTTTCCGTAGGGCCCTGGTCTCTGAGGCGTATGTTAGTGCAGGAAGAACAGTGGAGTTGAAAAGATGTGCCTGGAGCCGGATGTTCTTTGTCCTCTTAATCACTTCTTCAATGCTCTTGAAGGCGTTCCACGCTGCTCTCTTCCTCCTGCACAGTTCTGGCGCCAAGTCATTCCTCATGATGAGTTCTCCACCCAGGTACACATAGCTGCTGCATTAGGAGATGTTCGTTCTATTGAGAGCAAATGGAATGTCAGGGACTAGTTCGTTTTTCAATGAACATTATTTTGCTGAGCTTCAGCTGCAGTCCGACCTTTCCACAGTTGCAGTCGAAGTTGGCCAGCATTTGTGCTGCTTGGCTAATGTTTGGTGTTATTAGAATGATGTCATCAGTGAAGCAGAGGTGGTGTAGTTGCCGACCATCTATCTTCACTCCCATTTCTTCCCATTCTACTCGTCGCATGATGTTCTCGAGGGTGGCACTGAAGAGTTTCGGTGAAATGGTATTACTCTGCTGAACCCCTCTTTACGTCAATGATCACTTCCTTGTAGAATGGTGAGATCCTGGTGGTGAATCCATAATACAACTCACGAAGGCTCTTGATGTACTGAGTTTGAATGCCTGTTTGGCTAGGTTTTCGATGACCGCTTCAGTCTCAACAGAATCAAAGGCCTTCTTTTTTTTTTTTTAATTGAATCACCATGTTGAAAGTTACAAAGCTTTAAGGCTTAAGTCTCAGTTACATAATGCTCGAACAACCATCCCTCCACCAGTGCTTGTATTCCACCACCAAGAACCACAGTAAACCTCCCACCCCACCCTGTCCTGCCCCCTGGTCCCCCACCCCATCTGTGTAGTTGGTAAATTACACTTTACTTTCTATTTACCTTGATTACATAGAACAAAAACAAAACCAAAAAACTCACTATTATTGTTTGGAGTTTCCCCCCCAGAGTCGGACCTGCTGGAAAGGAAGCATTTGATAATTTGTTTTCCACTGCTGCAATTGAGGAGATATGAGGTCATGTGGCCACAGTAGCGGCTGTGAGGTTCTAGATTTCTGTATTTTAGTATTTTAGTGACTAAGTCCAGACAGCTTTCTGCCAGAGAAATCGATGAATGTTAGACAGAGTGGCATCTTGAACTCTCACGAAACTTCAATGAGCTTGGTCATTGTGTGGATATGGTCGATCATGTTGAATCGTTTTTGGAACCTGGCTTGCTCACATAGTTGTCCTTCATCTAGTGTTCTGCCTATTCTATTTTGGATGACTCGAGTGAACAACTTGTAGACGACAGACAACAGGCAGATTGGGTGATAGTTGCCGATGTCGTGGATGTCTCCCTTCTTGTATAATAGAACAGTCCTGCTGGTTTTCCATTGGGATGGAACCTCGTAATGGACAGGTGAAGAGCTGTGTATTCTTTTGGCTCAGCTCTTCACACTGGCGACAGATTCTTCAGGTGTTCGGGTCTGACCTTGTCTGGACCTGGTGCTGTACATGTCTTTACCAATGAAATGGCATGTCGGATTTCAGAAGGGAGGACGTTGGGAACGACATATCTATCCTGCGGAATTTGGTATGTGGGCAGGTAGACGTGGCTGTCAAAGTTGTGAATAATCCTCTCCCTTGCCCTTCTGGAAGTTGTGATAGATCCATCAGGACATCGGAGGGCAGTCATCTTGGTCTTGTAGTTGGTGAAGGACAGGCGAGCATTGTGAATACTTTTCCCGGCTTCTGCCACATGGGCCAACACTGCTGCTCTTCTCTCTTTGAGTACTTCCTTCATTGCTTCTCTGCACAGCTCTGCAAGCTCGGACATTAGCTTGTGATTGCCTGAGGCTCGTGCTAAACCACATTGGCGAATGAGCTCGAGAGTTTCTGAAGAGAGGCGTCTGTTTGTGGCTTTCCCACTCTCGGCATTCCTCGGGCAGTCATGGAGGTGCTGAATTAGCCGATCGTATTCCTCGTCGATGTTGTCAACGATGGCATCTACCCACATTGCTGCAATAGTGCCAAAGAGCTCCCATTTGGTGGTCATTCTGGGAATTCTCTTCTTAAACTTAAACTTTATAGTCCTTTCTCCCCGCTCTGTGAAGGTGAATTTGTTATCTGTCTCAACTCAGTGAAAAGAGTGCTTCAAGGCCACCAAGATGTGATCCCAGGGGCCGCACGTGTGTGCGGCCTCTCCGCAGCTGCACGATCGTGACTCCAGACGCCAGCTAAATTACTTTCGGCATGGGCAGCTCCTCGCAGAATGTCTCCAGACAGAACTAAGCCACGGCCCCATGCCCACCCAGGAGGGGAAAGGTATTTCTCTCTCTTGCCTCTTCCTTGCCGGGGGTGAAGGGCGTGGTGACCGTCATATTATGACGACCACAGATGGGGTTTACAAGCTGTCAATGATTCAATATCTGGAAGAAATCTTTCTGTACTTTAGCAAAAGTACAGAAATCCAAAACCGCACGACCTCCTATCTCTTCACAACAGGTCTGACTCTAGTGGGGTACTCCTAATGATAATAGTGAGGTTTGTGTTGAAATATTGAATGTAACCAAAGTAAATAGAAAGTAAAGTGAAATTTGTCAGTTACAAGAGGGGGGGGATGTGGGGGCCGAGATGGGAGGTGTACTGTGTTTTTTTTTTTTTTTGGTGGTGGGATATGGGCACTGGTGAAGGGATGGTTGTTTCAGCATTGTATAAATGAGATTTAAGCCTGAAGTCATTGTAATTTTCCACATGGTGATTCAATAAAATTAAATTCTTAAAAAAAAGAGTGCTTCAAAATACGCTCCATTTAGGTAACTGAATAAAGGTCTTCCCATGTAAATGTAAAAAAAAATGAACAAAAAGCTTGTACACTAAAATTTAACAAAGCGTCTGTGTGTGAAAGAGAGAGAGAGAGAGAATGGGGGAGAGAGAGAGGGGGAGCGATGGAGAGAGGGAGATGGAAAGAGGGAAAGAGGGAGGGAGAGAGAAGGAAAGGGAGAGAGAGGGAAAGGGAGAGAGAGGGAGAGGGAGAGAGAGGGGGGAGGGAGAGACAGAGGGAGAGATAGAGGGAGAGAGAGGGGGAGGGAGAGACAGAGGGATAGACAGAGGGAGAGGGAATGAGTGCTATGCTCACATGCTAACTCCTTAAGAATCCTGGAGCGTATTTATCCTCTTTCCTCCCAGGTGATCTCCTCAAGCTGTCATACACTCCCAAATCTTCCCCGCTCAGGAAACACGCAGGAGGCTAGCAGTCCTTTCCCCACGCACGCTGGAGGGAGCTTGTGCCTGCACATCGGAGGCAGCACAGAGCAGCATCACAGAAGGCGCTGGGTCAGGGAGTGAAAGCTTTGGCTCATGGGATTTGAAATCATCTGTCCAGTAGAGCAGCCCCTTAGTCTGCTTTTAGGACCTGTCCTCAGAAAGTACTGCATGTAGCTAGCTGGCTTGCTCGATGTCTGCCCTGGTGTGAAGTGCATGTACAGTGGGGACCAAGAGCACACTTAAATGGAGGAGCTGGTCATCACCACCCTTGGGGGGAAGACCCTGGTCACACAGGTGCCACAAGCACCAGGGCTAGGGATTCCCTTCTGCCTAGCTGGAGAGGGAGTTTGGAATCCAAAAGTTTGATTAACTTGTCTTAAAAAGTTTGTAAGCTGGGTAGTGTTTGTCTTGGGACAAGTTTTCTAAATAATTTAAAGTTGGGCTTCTTTAAATATTTTTTAGAAAGTTTAGACTACGATTTTCAAAGTTGTTTACAATAGGGTTTCAGGTATATAGTGTTATATTCCCACCTCTAATCTTGTCACCCAGTGACCCCATCCCTCTACAAATGCTTGTCCCCAGGGTCCCTCCCATCCCCCATCTTTGTCCGACTCCTTGACAGATACATTTTTTTTATTTTGCTTTTTTTTTTTTAAATTTTATTAGTTCACCATGTGGAAAGTTACAAAGCTTTCAGGTTTAAGTCTCAGTTATACAATGCTCAAACACCCGTCCCTTCACCAGTGCACATATTCCACCACCAAGAATCATAATATAACTCCCCCCTTCCCCCCACCTCCCCACCCCGCATGTGTAACTGGTAAATTTCACTTTACTTTCACTTTACTTTGATTACATTCAATATTTCAATAAAAAATTTCACTATTATTGATTTGGAGTTTCTCCCCCCTAAAGTCGATCTGCTGAAAAGAAAGCATTTGGTAATTTGTTTTCCATTGCTGAGAATGAAGAGATATGAGGTCCGGAGGCCGCACTAGCAGCAGCATAGTTTTGGATTTCTGTATTTTAGTAACTAAGTCTAGTGAAATGTCTGCCAGGAATCACAACATTGTAAGCTTGTACCTTTCAGCTACTTTATATTGCACATATGAGTGCGATCTTTCTATGTCTGTCTCTCTCTTTCTGACTCATTTCACTCAGCATGATACTTTCCATGTTGATCCACTTATATGCAAATTTCATGACTTCATGTTTTCTGACAGCTACATAGTATTCCATTGTGTAAATATACCAGAGTTTCTTTAGCCAATCATCTGCTTTCGGGCACTCTGTTTTTTTCCATATTGTGGCTATTGTGAACAGAGTGGCAATGAACATGGAAATGCAAATGTCATCTCTACTATACCTTTTTGCCTCTCCGGGATATATTCCCAGGAGTGGTATTGCTGGGTCAAATGGGAGCTCAATTTCTAACTTTTTGAGAATCTTCCATATTGTTTTCCAAAAGGGCTAACCAGTCGGCATTCCCACCAGCAGTGAAGGACAGTCCCTTTCTCCCCACATCCACGCCAACACCGGTTGCTTTTATTTTTGGGGATGTGGGCCAGTCTCTGTGGTATGAGATGAAATCTCATTGTTGTTTTGATCTGCATCTCCCTGATGATTAGTGATGTTGAACACTTTCTCATGTGCCTCTCAGCCATTCGGATTTCTTCTTTGGAAAAGTTTCTGTTCAATTCATCAGCCCATTTTTTGATCGGGTTGGCAGTTTTCTTCTTGTGGAGTTCAACCAGTGCATTGTATATCCTTGTTATCAACCCTTTATCGGATGGGTACTGCATAAATATCCTTTCCCATTCTGTAGATTGTCTTTGTATTTTGGTCACTGTTTCTTTTGAGTTGCAGAAGCTTCTTAGTTTGAGATAGTCCCATTTATTTAACTTTGTTTTCACTAGCTTGGCCAGTGGCGTGTCAGCTTTGAAGATACCTTTGGCTTCAATGTCGTGGAGGGTTTTGCCGACCTTATCTTCAATGTACCTTAGGGATTCTGGTCTGATGTTGAGGTCTTTAATCCATTTTGATCTGATTTTTGTACATGGTGATAGATGGAGGTCTAAGCCCATTTTTTTTGCATATAGCCGTCCAGTTTTGCCAGCACAATTTGTTAAACATGCTTTCCTTGCTCCACTTCACATTTCTTGCTCCCTTATCAAAGATTAGATGGTCATATATTTGGGGGTGTATGTCAGAGTATTCAACCCTGTTCCATTGGTCTGCCGCTCTGCCTTTGTTCCAGTACCATGCTGTTTTAATGACTACCGCTTTGTAGTAGAGTTGGAAGTTGGGGAGGTTGATTCCTCCCATTTTCTTTTTCCCAAGGATTGCTTTAGCTATTCGTGGGGGCTTATTGTTCCATATGAATTTCAGTAGCGCTTGCTCCATTTCTTTGAAGAATGTCAAGGGTATCCCTATAGGGATCGCATTGAATTTGTACAATGCTTTGGGGAGAATTGCCATTTTGACAATATTAATTCTTCCAATCCATGAGCAGGGGATGTCTTTCCATTTCCTCGTGTCCTCTTTTATTTCCTGAAGTAGTGTTTTATAGTTTTCATTATACAAGTCCTTTACCTCCTTTGTTAAGCTGATTCCGAGGTATTTGATTTTTCAGGCGCAATTGTGAACGGGATTGCTTTACTCAGGTCACTTTCTTCTCTCTTATTATTTGCATATAGGAAAGCCATGGACTTTTGGATATTGATTCTATAGCCTGCAACTTTACTATACGACTCTATTGTTTCTAGGAGTTTCTTGGTAGAGGTTTTAGGGTTCTCTAAGTATAGTATCATATCATCTGCGAATAGTGAGAGCTTGATTTCTTCCTTTCCTACCTGAATGCCCTTAATGTCTTTTTCTTGCCTAATCGCTATTGCAAGTACTTCCAGTACTATATTGAACAGAAGTGGAGAGAGTGGGCATCCTTGTCTCGTCCCTGTTCTCAGAGGGAAGGCTCTTAGTTTTTCCCACTGAGGACAATGCTTGCCATAGGCTTGTGATAACTGTCTTTGACAATATTGAGGAAGGTCCCTTCTATACCCATTTTGGCAAGTGTTTTCATCATAAACGGATGCATCATAAAGCATTGTCAAATGCTTTCTCTGCATCTTTTGATATGATTATATGATTTTTATCTTTTCTTTTGCTGATATGATGGATTATGTTGATTGATTTCCGGATGTTAAACCATCCTTGCATCCCCGGGATGAATCCCACTTGGTCGTGGTGTATGATCTTTTTGATGAGTTGTTGAATTCTATTTGCTAATATTTTGTTGAGAATCTTCGCATCTGTGTTCATCAGGGATATTGGCCTGTAGTTTTCTTTTTTTGTGGTGTCTTTGTTTGCTTTTGGTATTAGGGAGATATGAGCCTCATAGAAACTGTTAGGGAGGGTTTCTGCTTCTTCAATTTCCTGGAAGAGCTTGAGAAGGACTGGCAAAAGGTCCTCTTTAAATGTTTGGAAGAACTCACTAGTGAATCCGTCTGGACCTGGGCTTTTGTTTTTGGGAAGACTTTTGATTACCATTTCAATTTCCTTGATGTTAATTGGACTATTCAGGTACTCCAGGTCTTCTTGGTTCAGCCTTGGGAGATTATAGGAATCCAGGAATTTATCCATTTCTTCTAGGTTCTCTTGTTTTGTGGCATAGAGATTTTCAAAGTAGTCTCTGATGATCTTTTGAATTTCATTGGTTTCTGTTGTGATGTCCCCCTTTTCATTTCTGATTCGGCTTATAAGGGTTCTCTCTCTCTCTTTCTTTGTGAGTCTTGCTAGTGGTTTATCAATCTTGTTTATTTTCTCGAAGAACCAGCTCTTGGTTTCATTGATCTTCCAGATTGTCTTTTGGGTTTCCATGTCATTAATTTCTGCTCTAAGTTTTATTATCTCTTTCCTTCTGCCTGGTTTTGGTTCCTTTTGTTGGTCCTTTTCTAAGGTCTTGAGCTGTGAAGTCAAGTTATTTATGTGGGCCCTTTCTTCCTTCCTGAGATATGCTTGCAGAGCTATAAATTTTCCCCTTAAAACGGCTTTAGCTGCGAACCACAGGTTCTGGTAGCTCGTGTCTTCATTCTCATTTGTTTCTAGGTACCTTTTGATTTCTTCCTTGATTTCCTTCCTGACCCACTCATTGTTCAATATCGAGCTATTTAATTTCTTGGTGTTTGATTTGGTTTTCTGCATCTGTCCATGATTAAGTTTTATCTTCAGTGCATCATGGTCTGAAAAGATAGCTGGTACAATGTCTATCTTGTTGATTCTGTTGAGGTATGTTGTGTGGCCCAGCGCATGGTCTATTCTGGAAAATGTTCCATGTGCACTGGAAAAGAATGTGTATTCCTTTTTTGGGGGATATAAAGCCCTGCATAGATCTATTAGCCCTCTCTCTTCTATTTCTTCCTTCAAAGCCAGTATTTCATTGGTGAGTTTTAATCTTCTAGATCTGTCCAGAGGAGACAGTGCGGTGTTGAAGTCTCCAACTACTATTGTGTTGCTTGAGATATCCTTCTCAAGGTCTCTTAGCAGCTGTTGTAGGTATTTAGCTGGTCCCTCATTGGGTGCGTAGACATTTAGGAGTGTGATTTCTTCCTGATGTACACAACCCTTGATTAATAAAAAGTGGCCTTCACTATCCCTTCTAATCTTTTTCAACCTGAAGTCTATGTTGTCCGATACTAGTAAAGCCACCCCGGCTTTCTTGAGGGAGTTGTTTGCTTGCAGGATTGTTTTCCATCCTTTGACTTTGAGTCTGTGTTTGTTCTGGCTATTCAGATGTGTTTCTTGCAGGCAACAGAATGTTGGGTTGAGTCTCTGAATCCATTTTGCCAGTCTGTGTTTCTTAATTGGTGAATTCAGACCATTGACATTAAGGGAGATTATTGTTATGGGATTTTGTGCCATCTTTGTGCAAGGGTTTGTTGTGCTTGTAGGGGTTACTCTTGTCTTACAATAGCCCCTTTAGTGCTTCTTTTAGGTTTGATTTTGAGTCTATGAAGTTCCTGAGCTGTTGTTTATCCCCAAAGTAGTGTATGATTCCTTCTAGTTTGAATGAGAGTTTAGCCGGATAAAGTATTCTTGGTGAAGCGTTGATTTCATTGAGTTTTTTCACTATATCCCAGCATTGCCTTCGAGCTTGGAGGGTTTCCTCTGATAGATCTGCTGTGAGCCTAAGGGGTGCTCCTTTGTATGCGATTTCCTTCTTGGACCTTGCTGCTTGGAGTATTGTGTCTCTCTGGAAGATGTCCATCATTGTAACTATGATATGTCTTGGGGTTTTTCTGTTAGGATCTCTTTTAGCTGGCACTCTTCTGGCGCCTTGAATCTGGATACCCGCATTGTCCAGCTGTGGGAAGTTTTCCGCAATGATTTGTTTGACTGTGTCTTTTTTGTTGGGGTTGGTTCCCTGTGGTTCTGGTAGTCCAATGATTCTAATGTTGTTCCTCTTGAATTCATCCCCTAGGACTCTAATTCTGGCTAGAGCTATTTTGAGGTCTCTTGCCATGGTTTGTTGTTGCCTGTAGGCCTCTTGCTGCTCATCTTCAAGCATACGGATTCTGTCTTCGGCTGCAGTCATCCTATTGTTGAGGGCAGCCAGAGAGTTTTTGATTTCATGTATGGAATCCTTCATTTCTTTTTGAAGGTTTTTTATTTCTGCTCTCATTTCTTCCCGTATTTTGTCGGCTGTCTGTTGTATTGTTTCTGCCAGGTCTTCCTTGAAGTTGTCCATCTTTGCATTGAGTTCATTGAACATGTTGAGAATTTCAACTCTGAATTCTTTCTCAGAGAGGTCAAGTTTGTAGGAAGCACCCATTGAGGTTTCCGGACTCCTTTGATCGTCCTCTGGTTGCAATGGGGATTTTCGCTGTTTCTTCATGTTGTTTGTGGTGGTATGAAAGAGGGCCCTTGAAGATGAGTATCCCTGTCTCCTTTTGTTGTGAAAAAGGATTGTGGATAGGCTCAGTTAATAGTGGTTACCTTTTAACTTGCCGTTTGTAGAACCTGATCTCCTACTGAGATGTTTCCTTCAATCCTTATGTGAAGTGTTTTGCATTATTGTCCTACTGCTTGCGATTAGCTAGGATGTTAGTCTTGGATAGGATGTTGAGGAAACTACCTGGCGCCGCAGTAGCGGAGGCCGGCCACGAGGCCACGCCCACTTTTCTTAGGCCATGCCCCCTGGCGGTTAGGCCACGCCCCTTTCCCACAACCCGACAGCGGTCAACGGGCTGGGGGTTGGTGTGCCGGCCACTCGGCCGGCAGTCCGGAGGGGAGGGAAGTCCAGGGTGCTCAGGGCCGCGGAGCAGGCTGGGTCCGGAAGCTGGGTCGAGGGAGTGTCACAGACCTTTGCCAGAAGACAGGACGGTGGCAGTGCTTGGGGTCGGCGTGCCGGCCACTCGGCCGGCAGTCCGGAGGGGAGGGAAGCCCGGGGTGCTCCAAGATACATTTTTAAGTTTAATTATTGTAGCCTGTATCCCATTTTGTCAGCCTTGTTTGGGCAAGTGGTTCATCTGTGTGCAGTCCCATGCTTCTCCACCACAGACAAGCCCAGTCGGTCTTGCTGAATGGGTAGAGGAACAAGTTCAATCCATTCTGGAAACCTCCCTTACTTTCTGCTCATAAGGCCGGAGTAAACTAAATCTCATAAAGTGCCAAGTGTTTTGCACCTCACAGTGGAGAGCAGGGCTCTTTTCTTCTTAAACCCTATATACCAGTTTACACAGAGATGCCCAGACACAGATCCCAATGCCCCAGGTATGGCAGCTTGGGAAGTCTGCATTTTAATCAACTTCGCGGGATTTCCAGGCAGCTGGGCTGAGTCCTGAGCTGATTTAGGGAGTCTGGTCTGGGGCCTAAGGCTTTGCATTACTGACAGATTCCTTCTAAGGATCCTGGTGCTCCTGGTTCAGGAGGGACACTTGAGAACCACACTCTTAGAGGCAGTGTTAACCAGCATCTTTGTTCCTGTTTGACCCTGGCAAGTCGCTCAACCTCAAACTTCTGTTCCCTATGCCTCCATCCATGTAGGGTGCAGGGCTCTGCCTTTGTTCCAGAGCACTGGTTCTCGACCTTCTTGTCAAGAGTGGCTCTCTTCTGGCCTTGCTTCCTTCCTGTACCCTCCTGTCCTACTAGTTGGCCCTGTCATCTTGTGCCATGACCTCCCACTTACAAGATTTTCACCAGTTTTTCCTTGCAACATCCTGGGGGCCGTGGGGCAGTACAGCCACCTGGGTGAGAAATTCTGCTCTATCAGACAGTACGACTATCAGCCTTTGCCATTCCTTTCAGTCTGTCAAATCAAAGCATTCACTTCTACTCTTCAGAAAACCTTCAGGAAGATGTTTTAACCTCTAGATCCCGGCAGAGCAGCACTCTACTTTCACCTTTGTAGCTTTTGAAGGTCAAAGCTCCAGCTTTCTACACTGCTAATTCCTCATTAGGCACCGGGAATGTGAGGCACTGCTCACCTTTAACCTGGAGCCTGGGAAGCCAATATGAATAACAAATATAGCAAAACTGAATGAGAGCAATATTATCTCAGGTTGCAGCTATGAAGCCTGCTTCCTCTTGTTTCCCTGGGAAATGTGTGCTCCAGTGTCTGTTCTGGTTATAAAGAGCAGTTCCCAGCCTCCTGGGGCCATGCTGTCTGAGAGCTTTCATCATAAGCAGGGCTGAAAGAAAAAGCAGAAAGGAAGCGTACCCCTGCAGCCAAGTTTTTTAGTTGCCAATGCCTGGGGGCTGGCAGGCTGGCTTTTCAGCAGAGCAAGCTGCTAATGTAATCCAGAGACCACTGAAGCAGTAAGGTCGGGGCATTGCCAGGTAAGGTACTGTGTGGCTAGGACACAAGTGGGCAAGCAGATTGGGCACTAGGCATGTTGGCTCATGAAGGATCTTTTGGGGTTTAGTGGAAAACAGGCTGAGGACACTTTTAAGTGTTGGACACAGGAACCAACTAGATTCAGCCTCCACTGAAAAGGTTTCTAAGGACATTGGCTGCTTCACAGAAGCCAAGGCAAGGTTGCTGTGTTCATGGTGGGGAATGAGAGAGACTTCCGGCATTCAGCCTTGTTATTATTGTGAGTTTGGTTTTTGGGCCACAGCTGGTAGCCAGCAGTGCACAAGACTTACTCTTTGCTCTGTGCTCAGGGATCACAGAGATCACAGGGATCACAGATTTGGTGGTGATTGGGGATGCCGAAGATCTAACCCCGGAGTGCCTACGTAGTGCCAGGGATCAAAGGTTGGCCATGTACAGCTTAACTATCTCTCCAGATCCTCTAGCTTTAATTTTTCCCTGAATTTGTTTCCTGTCCCTCACCCAAGCCTCCTCACCCCCCCATATATATTTATTGTCCATATGGATAATCAAAAATGGCTTCCATCTAAGAATAGACATACTGACCAATGACAAACCCTTGACATTGAAATCCAGGACAAATTACTAGATGGGGGAAGGAAAGTTTTGAGGAATTGAGGAAAACCAGATTAAAAGAGATATAAAGGCCGTGGTGGAGGGTTGTGGGCACTTCTGGGGCTATTGTAGTGGGGACCCTGGTAAATTTGCCTATCCTCACCACAAATTTGTGATGATATTATAGTTTAGGTTGTTACACCACTGTAACATCCTAAACTATAATAAAAAGAAACAAAGGAACAAAAAAAGAAACAAATAATTTGAATTCTTTCCACTACAGGAAAATAAAGTCATCTCCCATGGCACCCAGGCTGACATGCTGACCCATTTTGGATTTAGCCATCTCTAGAGAGACCCGGTGTTTTTTTTTTTTTTAATTTTTTATTGTGGAAAGTTACAAAGTTACAAAGTTTTCAGGTTTAAATCTCAGTTATACAATGCTCGAATACCCATCCCTTCACCAGTGCTCATATTCCACCACCAAGAATCCCAGTATATCTCCACCCCGCCCCCTCACACCCCAAACACCCCCACGCCCCTAGCCCCCCCACTCTAAGCCCCCCCCCCGCCTGTGTAACTAATAAATTTCACTTTACTTTCACTTTGATTGCATACAATATTTCAACAAAACTCACTATTATTGTTTGGAGAGTCTCTCCCCTAAAGTCAGACCTGCTGAAAAGGAAGCATTAGGTAATTTGTTTTCCATTGCTGAGGATGAAGAAGTGTGAGGTCGAGTGACCACACTTAGCGGCCTAGAGAGACCCGGTGTTTTTTGGTTTCAGTGTCCAAATTTCAAGGAAGAGGCTCTAATTTGCCACTGTGGTTCTGTTCAGCACTGGTCTAAAATACTGTTATTGTAGCCTGGAGCTAAGGCATATGTCACAAGCCTAAAGTATGCCAGATAGGGGCTGCAGCCTGCCCAGGGCCTACCCAGGTTTGAACCCTGGCATGCCATATGGTACCCCAAAACCCCGCCAGAAGATCCCTGAGTGTAGAGCCAGGTAAGTCCTGAGTACCTCTGAGTGTGATCCCCAAGCCAAAACCAAAGGACCAAAGTGTGCATGGTGGGGTGGAAGGGGTACAAGGGTGAATGAGGGTGGGCCACCTACTGCTTCTTTGTGAAGCAGTGGACATTCCTGATGGACAGCAGGGAAGGTCTGAGAAAGCCTCAGCGTCTCTTCCTACCCCACCTGTTCTGAATGGACATTATGCTCAGTTCCTCCTCTCTTCTGCTCAGGGGAAAGGGAGGCAGGACAGGGCCTAGGGGTGATTGTAGGGACTGATGAGGTGGGATGGGCATAGGCTGCGACCATTTGGGCAGTGGTAACTTGTGCTCCGAACGGGGAAAGTCTAAAACCAGCAATGAGATCAACCTGGTGAACAGCATCTGTGAGGCAAGAGAAAGACATGCCAGCTAACTCCAGGCCAACAGTTCTTCCGTCAAATATGAAGCAACGCTGCCCTCGTGGGATGCTTTTCAAACTCCTGACAACAAAGTCATGGAAATGGAAGGAGCAGGGAGCTCACTACACACCAGCATCCTGGTTCCTTTGCTCCCTCCTGCTGTGGCTTCTACTGCAAAGGTGCAAGCAATGTCGTGTAGCTACAGAGTGTGCTAGAGAAACAGTTCAGACCTAGATGCAGGCATGAGCACATCCAGGCTGCCTTGTGCGCTCTTAGCTGTCTTTGTCCATACACCAAGTTGCATATAAGCACCTTCAGATTTCCTTACTACATAATTAAAGTCTGATTTAATATGTGAGACTGTGGAACTGGAGAGAGTCCTAAAGAAGTCACTGAGGCCAAGACAGAGGAACCCAAAGAGGAAATGAGTACCCAAGGGTCACAGAGCTGATTAATTCCAACCTGGATATTCCATTTCATCCTAGTTTGGGTCAGAGGGAAACTCATGATCACCCAATTGATGTCAGGTAGTGAGGTATGAATTTTGGCTCATTTCATCCCTCTTTTCACCGCATCCAATGACCTGATTAACATTGGTTGATGGGAGTTATTTCTTACTTTTCTTAACATCAGGAGGAGAACCTTTTCAACCTGCTGGCAGGGAAATAGAGGTTGCAAGAGCTGAAATGAGTAACAACCACTTTAAATCAGGCTGGCTTCATGATGGGTAGCTATGTCAGCAGCAGAGACATTTGTGCTTCCCAGACTTGGCCCGCTTTCTTGATACTCTTTGCAAACTCCGCAGGGATGTTAAGCTTTAAGTCTGGTTATAAGCTTTTGCAAGCTGTTAGTCACCTTTTAAGATAAAAGCACCCCAGGATTATGCTTGAAAATGTTCCCTGCTCCTCACTAAGGATACCTTTGGACTAATTGAGTGATGGTATGATTTTGAGGGCGAAGTGATTGAACGGATACATTTCGAAACACATTTGCATTTGAAAACAGGGTGTATCATCTAAAAGAACTATTTTTGAAAGTTACACATGCAGGGCAAATTTAGAACAAGAGGATCTATTAAAACATGATGGCTATTGAGTTACCCAGAAGTTTTAGAAGGCTGGGGTTTCTTGATCATTCAAACTCCTGGACAGGGCCTGAATAATGAATATCTGATGTTTTACCTTGGAAAACAGATTGGAAAAAAAAAACTTACAAACTGCAAACTTTTCACAGATCATTCCAAAATTCTAGGCATGCATCAACAGGATTGCACTGGAATTCTGAAAACAAATTGCTGGAGAAACCCGAGCTTTGGGTGCAGAGAAGAGGGCAGCCCTGGAGGAGTCAGCTTAGTTGGGATGTTGGTTCTACTACTTACAGATAGAGTGATTGTGGCTGACTCAGTCTGCTCCTCAGTGAAATGGGAGACTCTTATTTCACTCAGAATGGTTATGTTGAGCAAATTGTGCGAAATCATGTAATACAATGTCCCTCAGATTAAATGTGCACACAGATCACCTGCCACCTTTAACGGAACAGTAGGGACAAACAAATGTCTTCTGACCTCACATCTCAGTGAACTCTATAGGAGCTAAATTTATCACAGCCAAGAGTAAACTGTAGTTACCAGGGGCTAGGGTGCAGAGAAAGGGAAGGATTGGTGTTTCAGGGGTGTCAGAGGAATAAATGCTGGGGTTCTAATTATAGCATGGTGACTACAGTTAAAAGAAGTGCATTGATTACTTGAAAGTTTCTAAGGAAGCCAATCTTAGATGTTCTCATCATAACAAGAATGGAATGTTAATTATAAAAGGTGAAGGATGTGTTAACCATATTGTAGTAAACATTCAATAATATATGCATGTATCTTATTGCACAACTTAAACTCCACTATTTAATGCCAATTATATCTCAATAAAGCTGGGGAGGGGTGAAAGAGAAAAAAGGTTTTATAAGGGGGCTGGAGTAATAGCACAGTGGGTAGGGCATTTGCCTTGCATGTAGGCGACCTGGGTTTGATTCCCAGCATCCCATATGGTCCCCTGAGCACCGCCAGGAGTAATTCCTGAGTGCAGAGCCAGGAGTAACCCCTGTGCATCGCCAGGTGTGACCCAAAAAGCAAAAAAAAAAGGTTTTATAAGTTTAGGCAAGACAAGTGCTCTATTATTAGCCATATTCCCTATGCTCTGCATTTCCACATTGTTTGTTTGTTTGTTTTGTCACACTCCAGCAACCAGGGATTGAGCCTGGGGCTTTCACACGCGAAATATTCCTCCAACCCTTTGAAGTCCAGGGGAGGCCTGCCCTGCTGGTCTACAAGACATTTCTGAAGAAGGGAAGAGGATGGTCCCAAGAGCAACATCTAGCTTCCTAATGTTTTTCCTGAACACAGGCTTCATTTTTCATTTATCATCTCATCATCATTGCTTTCACTTACTCCATTCTTTTATTTTTTCTCCTTCTGTTCTTGTGAAGCCTTCCAGACCTTTCCAGTACTAGTCACTCCTTGCCAAGTTCTTGTGGTTGCTTGTATGTGTTAGGAATGAGGAGTTAATGGAGACAGTGGAGAAATGGAAATAGTTAGACTCAAATTTGGAAAAGCAGACCCAGTCCAATTGTGCCTTACACATAACATATAATATTCCAACACCATTCCATCCACCAGTGTCCACTTCTCTCTGCCAATGCTCTGGGGCCCCTCCTGTTTTAACATCCTTCTCTCCAGGTAAGCTCACTTCTATGGACCAACTCCTTGGTTCTGTTGCCTTTGGTCATTTGTTGATTTTTTACTATTTTTTTATATCCTGCATATGTGAGATTATTCTGTATCTGTCCCTTTCCTGATTGATTTTACTTAACAGTTCCATCCATGTAGAAGCAAGCTGAATTTTTTTTAAAAAAATACCAAGTAGTATTTTATTGAGTATATGTACCATAGTTTATTTAGTCATCTGTTCTTGGACATCTACATCTATATCTTGGCTATAGTAAATAGAGCTGCAGCGAATACAGGAGCACAACTGTCTTTTTTGAACAAAGTTTTTGTGCCTTTGTGAAAGATGCCAAGAAGTAGAATTGTGGGGTCATATGGAAAGTCAGTACTTAGTTTTCTGAGAGATGTCCATATTGCCTTTCCAGAGTGGAAAGTCTACAATCTTACTAACAGTGGATGAGGTTTGTTATTTCCCTGCACCTGTGCAAACAATGGTTGTTTTGTTTGTGTACTAGTCTGGCTAGTGTGCTGTGATATATTACTATTGTCTTGAGTTGCATATCCCTGATAATAAGTGATACAGAGCATTTTTTCATATACCAATTGGCCCATCTGTCTATATTCTTTAAGGAAGTGTCTGTTCATTTCTTCTTCCCATTTTTTGGATGTGGTTTATTTTTTTGTTATTAAGTGTTGCAAGTGCTCTCTCTCTCTCTCTCTCTCTCTCTGTATAATATCAATCAGGTGAGTGATAGATAAATATATGTGTTTTCTCCCAGTCTGTGGGGTGACTTTTTACCATTATTTCCTTAGCAGGTGCAGAAACGAAAATTTTTAAAAAAAATTTTGGGTCACAACGGGAAGGGCTACTTTGGCTCTGCATTCAGGGATCACTTCTGACAGTGGTCGGGGGACCATATGGGATGCCAGGGATCAAACCCAGGTTGACTGCGTTTAGGGCAAGCTCCCTTCCCACTGTACTATCTCTCCAGTCCTTGGATTTAATCCTTTGAAAGGGACTGAGTCTTTTCTGGGTCCAAATCACCATCGGAATAGATGGTCAGTGTAATGTCAGTCTCATGTCTAAGCTTGCAGAGTGGCTTGGCCCCTCACTTCCTTGGCCCTTCACTTTTTTTGCTCAGAGTAGCAGAAGCCTCCACGTCACCCCCTGCAGAAAACCCTCTGGACTCTATAGCCATGAAATCTCCTAGTTCTCAGGCCTTCACTGGCATAGCCCTGGGGGGTATCCCAGCACCACACACACAACTGGCTGTCTGCCCTCCTGCTTTCCCTTCTGTCCACTGGAAGTTATTCCATCCAGTCTCTTTCTCTTCTTTCTTTCTTTCTTTCTTTCTTTCTTTCTTTCTTTCTTTCTTTCTTTCTTTCTTTCTTTCTTTCTTTCTTTCTTTCTTTCTTTCTTTCTTTCTTTCTTTCTTTCTTTCTTTCTTTCTTTCTTTCTTTCTTTCTTTCTTTCTTTCTTTCTTTCTTCCTTCCTTCCTTCCTTCCTCCCTTCTTTCCTTCCTTCCTTCCTTCCTTCCTTCCTCCCTTCTTTCCTTCCTTCCTTCCTTCCTTCCTCCCTTCTTTCCTTCCTTCCTTCCTTCCTTCCTTCCTTCCTTCCTTCCTTCCTTCCTTCCTTCCTTCCTTCCTTCCTTCCTTCCTTCCTTCCTTCCTTCCTTCCTTCCTTCCTTCCTTCCTTCCTTCCTTCCTTCCTTTCTTCCTTTCTTCTTCTTTCTTTCTTTCTTTCTTTCTTTCTTTCTTTCTTTCTTTCTTTCTTTCTTTCTTTCTTTCTTTCTTTCTTTCTTTCTTTCTTTCTTTTCTTTCTTTCCCTACCACATGGATCTTTGCTTTAGAAGGATTCAGCTCAAATAGGATCTTTGTTCTAAGATTCACCTACCGCCCCTTTCCTGATGCAATAAATCTCCAACCCTAACCACTCTGGTGAGAGGGTATATGGAAAGAGAATCTTTTTGCTTATTGGAAAAAATCTTACATAAAAATATTTAAAACTGTTATCCATATATGCACTGTTGTAGTACTATTGTCCTGTTGTTCATCAATTTGCTCAAGTGAGCACCAGTAACGTCTCCATTGTGAGACTTGATACTGTTTTTGGCATATCAAATATGCCACGGGGACTGCCGTGTTATCCATATATAACATTTACATATGCATTGAAACAAGAAACACGCCTTTGCTCCTTTCCTTTGTCTTTAGCAGACATTACAGATCTTTCCTGTTTTATGACCTTGGAAATCTCCTTCAAGTGCTCTTAGCAGCTGATAGGATCAACAAGGACTTGTCTTGGAGGCATTTTCCTTGCTGGTAAAGAACTCAGCTGGAGGAAAGTAACTAAAGCAATCTAGCCTCACAACCTAACAGGCAATGTAAGTTTGGGGTGTGGGGAGGTGTTTCTTGTTTTTGGCAGTACCAGGAATCAAATCCTCATACATGCAAGGCCAATGCACAATCCCTGAGTTACATCCCTAGCCCCAGGCAATGTGCATTTTTAAACTGGGAACTAACTGGAAATCACTGTAAAGTAAGAAATCGGTCCCCCAAATCACCACTGAAACAATATTCACCCTCATTTGCATCACTCTAATGGCAGAGTTCACAGTTTATAGATAGTGCATTGCATTGTTAGATTAGCCTAATTAAAATGGCACTCAGGGGGCTGGAGCGATAGCACAGCGGGTAGGGTGTTTGCCTTGCACCTGGTCTGCCTGGGTTCGATTCCTAGCATCCCATATGGTCCCCCAAGAACTGCCAGGAGTAATTCCTGAATGCATGAACCAGGAGTAGCCCCTGTACGTTGCCGGGTGTGACCCAAAAAGTAGAAATAAATAAATAAATAAGTAAGTAAAATAAAATGGCACTCAGTTAGTGGATTGAAAACTGTTCTTTGCACCAGATTTGGCACATATTCTGTTTCATCCACACTTATGTCCAGGCAGCTCTTTGAAGAGAGCTCCCCAGCCCTCGTCCAGGTCTCTTCTTTAAGGTCAACTGACTTTTTTCTGACAGCCTCCAGGCCCCTCACTTGTTTGGTGTCTTGGTCTGCTTTCTCTGGATATTATTCATCCATTTGATGTTAAAAGCTAGGTAAAAGCTAGGGTGGTAACTTTGCTGAAGAATTCAGCCAACTCACTACACACACACACATTAACATGAGTATGTGTGAGGCATTTGTCATGAGGCTTGTCTCAGGAAATCAGCTTGCCTCCTCCATGTCCTTTCTTTCCATCTCCCCATCACCTCTACACCCCCCTCTGGGGGGAAGTATTTCTCTGTTGGTGACTCAAAGAAAAGGCCTATGTAACCTTAGAGCTTTTTGCTTGTCTGAGCCATAGCTTAATAAGGAAGCCCTGGGCTATAGTTTTAGCTCAGACAGGGGCATTCAAACCACTTAGTTTTGAGAGATCTGGGAGTGTCCTGTTGAAGGAGTAGGGAAGTTCTGAAAGGAACATGCTAATGCCTTCTCAGTTTTTCTGTTACAGAATGATTTAATGCAACACTTTTGGATGAGAATGAAGCAGAACCATGTGATCTGAGATTAAGGAATTGCAAGGAGTGATGAAATCATACAATTTGTTGCAACCTGGTTGAAAGTTGAAGATACTGTTGAGTAAACCAGAGGAAAATCAAATGCAGGATGATCCCTAGAGTAGCAATTAGGGGGATGTAATATAGTAAAGGGGGGGATGTCTAGTTCAGCTTTGACCCCAGAGTATAGGAAGGAGGACAGAGAAGGAAAGAAATCGAAGGGAAGAAGCAAGAAGAGAAGAAAGGAAAGTAATGGGGAGACTGGGTCAGGGGCCTTGTTAATACCGGTGATGTAGGAGAGAGGAATTGCTATATATCCAAAGCACAGACTCAACAACACTGTGATCATCAGACTTAAACTACACCCATTGAACTTTGAAATGTGCCTGTAAAATTGGCAGTTGGGAGTGGAGTGAAGGGGGCGGGATGGAGCATGGGAATTCTTGTAGAGAGAAGTTGACACTGGTGGTTGGGTTGATGTTGAAATATTGCACGCCTAAGACTCATCTATCAATCACTTTGTAAATCACAGTTCTCCAATTAATGTCCAATAAATAGATAACTTTTTGAAACAGAAACAATAAGAAAAACAGTCAACATAACTGAGCATTTTCTATGAGTCTGACCTTGTCTTGATTGCTTTTTATATATGAATCCATTCAATAATCATGAGTTTTGGCATCTTGCCCCAAGTGACTATTACTATGTGATGGGGCCAGTCTGAGCCTACAGTTCTGGCTATGAGTACTCTGTGAGACCATGCACTCATGCTTTCTTCTTTCACCCACCCATTCAGTCAGAGACACAAGTACAAAATCTACCAAGTTATAAAGCAGCTATATGTCACTAATGTCTACATGCCTCATTGACAGTTTCCTTCATTTGTAAAATCTGTTAAGAGTGATACTATTCATGTTAAAAAGTTGCTTCTGTTCACAATATCCAAGATTTGGAAACAACCTGAAAGCCTCAGAATAGATAGAATATAGAATAGATGACTAGATACAGAAAATGTGGTGCATAAACACACATACACACAAATACTACTTGTCTGTAAGAAAAAATAAAATCATACAATTTACTATTATGTGAGATGAAACTGGAGAGTATATGAGCCTGAATAAAGTCAACTGGAAAGAGAGGGAAAGTTGCAGAATGATATCTCTTATATTTGAGATCTAAAGAAACAAAGTTTGCCAATATCAAATGGTCAAAGACAATAGAATCTGTTACAGAACTGGGCTTACAGAGGGCAGGAGAGCTGGGGGAGGGCAGGGAGGAGACTGAGTCAGGGTGGAAGGAACTGGACATCCTGCTGGATGGTGTGGTATTGGAATAATGTCTGCATGAAAAATGCATACAACCTTCATGAAAAGTATTATAAATCATGGTACTTCCCTTCTTTCCCCAAAATATATAATTTCAGTTGCTTTAAAAATAAAACAGCACCATTCACTCAAATTTGCTATTGGTTTCTTCATATCAAGGCTCCTGTAGTCTAGAGTGCTTCTTTATAATTTTAGTCAATGGGATTTTGTCCTCTTGGCCATGTCTATGTGGCCTTCTCTCTCACTGGAGGGTTTTCACACTCATCCCTGCCCATTCAGATCAGATCTATACATTCTTTTTTAAAATTTTTATTTATTTATTATTTTATTTTTATTGAATACCTTGAGATGCAGTTACAAGCTTTTATGTTTGAGTTACAATCACACAATGATCAAACACCCATCCCTCCACCAGTGCACATTCCCCACCATCAATATCCCCAGTATAAACCCCCTTTCCCACCCTCCCATTGCCTCCATGGTAGGCATACTCTCCCATACTCTCCCTCTACTTTTGAGCTTTGTGGTTTGCAGTACAGATAATGAGAGACTATCATGTTTGTTTCTTTATGTACTTTCAGCACACATCACCCATCCCAAAGATTCCTCCAACCAACATTGACTTAGTGATCCCTTCTCTATTCCAGCTGCCTTCTCCCCCAGATCAAAAGACAGGCTTCCAACTATGGAGGAATATTCCTGGCCCTTGTATCTACTGTCCTTGGGTGTCAGTTTCAAGTTATGCTATTTTATACTCCACAAATGAGTGTAGTCCTCCTATGTCTGTCCCTCTCTTTCTGACTCATTTCACTTAGCATGATACTCTCCATTTCTATCCACTTACAAGTGAATTTAGTATTTGCTTATAAATATTTAATATTTGGCATATACTAATATGCCAAAACCAGTAACAAGCTGGGTCTCATTCCCCTGACCCTGAAAGAGCCTCCAAGGCAGCATTGTTGGAAGGACGAGTAGAGAGAGGCTTCTAAAATCTCAGGGCTAGGATGAATGGAGACGTTACTGAGACCGCTTGAGAAATTTGATGATCAACAGGATGATGATGATGATGATGATGATAAGGAAATTTCATGACTTCATCTTTCCTAACAGCTGCATAGCATTCCATTGTATAGATGTACCAGAGTTTCTTTAACCAGCAATAGTACAGTGGGTAGGGCATTTGCCTTACATCTGTACTTTCAAGCCTCTACCTATCTCAGGTCCTCCATGAGTTTCCTGGCTATCCTATTCCACTTTAAACTATCTTTCATCTTAAGGTAATGATTGATAGTTCCATGCTACCAACAAAAAATGAGCATTCATGATGTGCTTAGAGTAATCCTCCACCATGATTTCTTAACCATAACACACTATTGATATTTAGGGCAGTGTAGTAGCTACTTTTATGTCTACCTTGAATTGACTGGATATTTGACCAAAAAAAGGTGCTAGAATGCTTTTGAGTATGAGTAACATAGTAATCAGTGGACTCTGAATAAAGCAAATTGGTCACCTCGAGGGCCTTATCTAATCAAAGTTTTAAATATAACAGGCTTCCATCTATGGAGGAATATTACTCCCAAGTAAGAGAGAATTTTGCAAAGTGACCTTTGAACTGGGATGTTAACCAGTTTTTCCTGGTTCTGTGGTACTCTGTTGATCTTCAGAAGCACGCACAATTTCTTAGCACCAGTTTCTCTTTATGTATATTTTAAAAGATTATTAATAAATGAATATTTGGTAGGAGGGCAGAAAGATGATTCAACAGACTGAGTACATGCTAGGATTTGATTTCCAGCACTACATGGCCCCTCACCAGGAACAACCTCTTAGCACAGAGTCAGGAATAGCTCCTCAGCACTGCTCAAAAGCAGAATGAAACTATACACAAACACATTTTAGGAGTCAGCACTACCAGTGATCAATTCAAGGACAATTAAGCATTTACTTACAAAATATATTACTATCTATTTTTTAGCTAAGCTTATAGATTTTCCAGTTTGAGAGAGAAGAGAAATTGATGCAACCTTTATTTTAAAAAATGGAAGATTTCCTCTCTTAAAGAAGGAGAAGCATGTGGAACATGAAGTTAAAAAATTATAGTGCTCCACCAGGTTTGTTCCAGATAAATGCTATTTTTAAATTGAATCACTGTGATATATAGTTACAAAGCTTTCGTGTTTGAGTTTCAGTCATACAATGATCAAACACCCACCACTCCACCAGTGCACATTTCCCACCAACAGTATCCCTAGTATATAGCTCCCCTTTCCAGCCCTCCTCCAGCCTCAAAGGCAGACAATTTTCTCCATACATTCTTTCTACTTTTGGGCATTATGGTTTGCAGTACAGATAACTGAGAGGCTATCATGTTTGTTTCTTTATGTACTTTCAGCACACATCTCCCATCCTGAACGATTCCTCCAGGCATCATTGACTTAGTGATCCCTTCTCTATTCCAGCTGCCTTCTCCCCTAGATCAAGAGACAGGCTTCCAACTATGGAGGAATATTCCTGGCCCTTGTATCTACTGTCCTTGGGTGTCAGTCCCATATTATTTTATATTTCCACAAATGAGTGCATTCTTTGTTTGTCCCTCTCTTTCTGACTTATTTCATTTACATGATACTCTCCATGTCAATCCACTTATAAGCAAATTTCATAATTTCATCTTTCCTAACCGCTGCATAATATTCCATTGTGTAGATGTACAAAAGTTTCTTAAGCAGTCGTCTGTTCTCAAGCACTCGGGTTGTTTCCAGCTTCTGGCTATTGTGAAGACAGCTGCAATGAACATACAGGTGCAGATGTCATTTCTACTCTGCTTTTTTTGCACCCTTGGGATAGATTCCCAGAATTGGTATTACAGAGTCATATGGAAGAAGCTCAATTTCTAGTTTTTGAAGGGAAGCCCACATTGTTTTTCAAAAACAGTGGGCCAATGGGCATTCCCACCAACAGTGAAGGAGCATCCCTTTTTCCCCATATCCACGCCAGCACTGGTTGCTTTTGTTATTTTGAATGTGTGCCAGTCTCTGTGGTGTGAGATGATATCTCATTATTATATTGATTTGCATCTCCCTGATGATTAGTGATGTAGAGCATTTTTTCATGTGCCTTTTGGTCATTTGTATTTCTTTTTTGAGGAAGCTTCTGTTCATTTTTCTCTCCATTTTTTTTTGCTGGGGTTGGAGGTTTTTTCTTGTACAATTCTACTAGTGTCTTATGTATCCTGAATATTAAGTCCTTATCATATGAGTATTGGGTAGATATTCTTTCCCATTCCATGGACGCTCTCTTTATTTTGGTCACTGTTTCTTTTTTTTCTTTATTTATTTTTAATTAGTGAATCACCATGAGGGTACAGTTACAAATTTACTCATCTTTGTGCTCTTGTTTCCCTCATACAAAGTTAGAGAACCCATCCCTTCACCAGTGTCCATTCTTCACCACCAATAAACCCAGCATCCCTCCTACCCTCCCCAATCCCATCTCCCCACACCCCGCCCCGCCACTGTGGCAGGGTATTCCCTTTTGTTCTCTCTCTCTAATTAGGTGTTGTGGTTCGCAATAAAGGTGTTGAGTGGCCACTGTGTTCAGTCTCTAGCCCAAATTCAGCCGGCATCGCCCTTCCCCCGCATAGCCTCCGACCACATTGTACTTGGTGATCCTTCTCTGAGTTGTCCTTTCCCCAGAATGTGAGGCCAGCCTCCAAGCCATGGAGTCAGCCTCCTGGTACTTATTTCTACTATTCTTGGGTGTTAGCCTTCTACTCTGTTATTCTATATTCCACAGATGAGTGCAATCATTCTATGTCTGTCTCTCTCTTTCTGACTCATTTCACTCAGCATGAAACTTTCCATGCTGATCCACTTATGTGCAAAGTTCATGATTTCCTTTTTTCTGACAGCTGCATAGTATTACATTGTATAGATGTACCAAAGTTTCTTCAACCAGTCATCCGTTCTAGGGCATTCGGGTTTTTTCCAGATTCTGGCTATTGTAAACAGTGCTGCGATGAACATACATGTGCAGATGTTGTTTCGATTATACTTTTTTGCCTCTCTGGGATATATTCCCAGCAGTGGTATTGCTGGGTCAAATGGGAGCTCAATATCTAATTTTTTGAGAATCGTCCATATTGTTTTCCAGAAGGGCTGAACCAGTCGGCATTCCCACCAGCAGTGTAGAAGGGTCCCTTTCTCCCCACATCCTCTCCAACAGCGGTTGCTTTTGTTCTTTTGGATGTGTGCTAGTCTCTGTGGTGTGAGGTGGTATCTCGTGGTTGTTTTGATCTGCATCTCCCTGATGATTAGTGATGTAGAGCACTTTTTCATGTGCCTTTTGGCCATTTGTATTTCTTCCTTGGTAAAGTTTCTGTTCATTTCTTCGCCCCATTTTTTGATGGGGTTGGATGTTTTCTTCTTGTAGAGTTCAACCAGTGCTTTATATACCATTGATATCAACCCCTTATCTGATGGGTATTGTGTAAATATCCATTCCCATTCTGTGGATAGTCTTTGTATTCTGGTCAGTGTATCTTTTGCGGTGCAGAAGCTTTTTAGTTTAATGTAGTCCCATTTGTTGATCTCTGTTTTTACTAGATTGCTTAGTTCCGTGTCACCTTTGAAGATACCTTTATCTTCAATATTGTGGAGGGTTTTGCCGACCTTGTCTTCAATGTACCTTATGGTTTGTGGTCTGATGTTGAGGTCTTTAATCCATTTTGATCTGACTTTTGTTCATGGTGTCAGGTCAAGGTCTAAGCCCATTTTTTTGCATGTGGTTGTCCAGTTGTGCCAGCACCATTTGTTAAAGAGGCTTTCCTTGCTCCACTTCATATCTCTTGCTCCCTTATCAAAGATTAGATGATCATACATTTGGGGTTGTGTGTAGGGATATTCCACCCTGTTCCATTGGTCTACGGCTCTGCCTTTGTTCCAGTACCATGCTGTTTTAATTGTAACTGCTTTGTAGTAAAGTTTGAGGTTGGGGAGAGTGATGCCTCCCATCGTCTTTTTCCCAAGAATTGTTTTAGCTGTCCGTGGACGTTTGTTGTTCCATATGAATTTTAGGATTGCTTGCTCCGTTTCTTTGAAGAATATCATGGGTATCCTTATAGGGATTGCGTTGAATCTGTATAATGCTTTGGGGAGTATTGCCATTTTGACAACATTGATTCTCCCTATCCACGAGCAGGGTATATGTTTCCATTTCCTCATGTCCTCTTTGATTTCATGGAGTAGCGTTTTATAGTTTTCTTTTTAGAGGTCTTTTACTTCCTTGGTTAAGCTGATTCCAAGGTACTTGATTTTCTGGGGCACGATTGTGAATGGTATTGCTTTTTTCATGTCCCTTTCCTCTGCCTCGTTGTTTGCATATATGAAGGCCATGGATTTTTGGGTATTGATTTTGTAGCCTGAAAATTTACTGTATAAGTCTATTGTTTCTAAGAGTTTCTTAGTAGAGGCTTTAGGCTTCTCTAGATATAGTATCATATCCTCTGCAAATAGTGAGAGTTTTATTTCTTCCTTTCCTATCTGGATGCCCTTAATCTCTTTTTCTTGTCTAATAGCTATCGCAAGTACTTCCAGTACTATATTGAAGAGGAGTGATGAGAGTGGGCATCCTTGTCTTGTGCCTGATCTTAGAGGAAAGGCCCTTAGTTTTTCCCCATTGAGGATAATGCTTGCCGTAGGCTTGTGGTAGATGGCTTCAACTCTCTTGAGGAAAGTTCCTTCAAACTCCATTTTGGTGAGGGTTTTCATCATGAATGGATGTTAGATCTTGTCAAATGCTTTCTCTGCATCTATTGATATGATCATATGGTTTTTATCTTTACTTTTGTTGATATGATGGAATATGTTGATTGATTTTCGAATATTAAACCATCCTTGCATCCCCGGGATGAATCCCACTTGGTCGTGATGTATGATCTTTTTGATGAGTTGTTGGATCCTATTTGCTAGTATTTTGTTGAGGATCTTCGCATCGGTGTTCATCAGGGATATTGGTCTGTAATTTTCTTTCTTATTGGTGTCTTTGTTTGCTTTTGGTATTAGGGAGATGTGTGCTTCATAGAAACTGTTTGGGAGAGTTCCTGTTTTTTCAATTTCCTGGAAAAGTTTGAGGAAAACAGGCAACAGGTCTTCTTTAAATGTTTGGAAGAATTCGCCAGTGAAACCATCTGTGCCTGGGCTTTTGTTTTTGGGGAGGTTTTTGATTACAGTTTAAATTTCCTTAACATTGGTGGGTCTATTCAGGTATTCCAAGTCTTCTTTGTTCAGTCTTGGGAGATTGTAGGAATCAAGGAATCCATCCATTTCTTTTAGGTTCTCCTGTTTTGTGGCATATAGACTTTTGAAGTAGTCTCTAATGATCTTTTGAATCTCACTGATTTCTGTTATGATGTCCCCCTTTTCATTTCTGATTCGATTTATTAGGGTTCTCTCTCTTTCTTTCTTTGTGAGTCTTGCTAGCAGTTTATCAATCTTATTTATTTTCTCGAAGAATCAGCTCTTTGTTTCATTGATCTTTCAGATTGTCTTTTTGGTTTCCATGTCATTAATTTCTGCTCTAATTTTTATTATTTCTTTACTTCGGTCTGGTTTGGGTTCCTTTTTCTGGTCCTTTTCTAAGGTCTTGAGTCATGAAGTCAAGCTGTCTATGTGGGCCCTTTCTTCCTTCCTGAGGAATGCTTGGAGAGCTATAAATTTTCCCCTTAACACGGCTTTAGCTGCGTCCCATAGGTTTTGGCAGCTCGTGTCTTCAATCTCATTTGTTTCTAAGTATTTTTTGATTTCTTCCTTGATTTCCTTCCTGACCCACTCATTGTTCAACATTGAATTGCTTAATTTCCAGGTGTTTGATTTGATTCTCCGTGTCGGTGAGTGGTTAGCTTCTATCTTCAGCACATCGTGGTCTGAAAAGGTGGTTGATACAATTTCTATTTTTTCCGATTCTATTGAGGTATGTTCTGGGACCCAGTACATGGTCTATTTTAGAAAATGTTCCATGTGCACTGGAAAAGAATGTGTATTCTTTCTTTTGGGGGTGTAAGGTCCTGTATAGGTCTATTAGGCCTCTCTCTTCAATTTCTTCTTTCAGAGTCAGTGTTTCCTTGTTGAGTTTTGTTCTTGTCCATCTATCTAGAGGCGATAAGGCCGTATTGAAGTCTCCGACTACTATTGTGCTGTTAGTGATGTTCTCTTTGAAGTCTGTTAGGAGTTGTTTTAAATATTTAGCAGGTCGTTCATTAGGAACGTATACGTTTAAGAGTGTGATTTCTTCAGTTGTACATATCCCTTGATAAACAGAAAATGACCTTCGCTGTCCCTTTTAATCTTTTTCAACCTGAAATCTATGTTGTCGGATACTAGGATGGCCACTCCAGCTTTTTTAAGGGGGTTGTTTGCTTGCAGGATTGTTTTCCATCCTTTGACTATGAGTCTATGTTTACTCTGTTTGTTCAGGTGTGTTTCTTGCAGGCAACAGAATGTTGGGTTTAATTTCCGGATCCGGATCTGTGTCTCTTGATAGGTGCATTTAGGCCATTGACATTGAGAGAGATTATTGTGATGGGGTTTTGTGTCATCTTTCTGTGGGATTTATTGTTCTTATGTGGCTCCTACTTGTCTTAGTAGCGCCTTTAGACCTTCTTTCAAGTTTGGTTTGAGTCTATGAAGTTCCTGAGCTGTTGTTTATCCGAGAAATAGTGTATGGTTCCTTCGAGTTTGAGTGAGAGTTTAGCCGGATAAAGTATTCTTCGTGAGGCATTCATTTCGTTGAGTTTTTCTACTATGTCCAACCATTGTCTTCGGGCTCGGAGGGTTTCCTCTGACAGGTCTGCTATAAATCTGAGGGGTGCTCCTTTGTATGTGATTTCCTTCTTTGACCTTGCTGCTTGCAGAATTGTGTCTCTATCCATAGCATCCGTCATTCTGACTATGATATGCCTTGGAGTCTTTTTATTTGGGTCTCTTTTTGCTGGTACTCTTCGGACTCCTTGTATCTGGATGCCTGCCTTCTCCAGCTCTGGGAATTTCTTAGCAATAATGTCTTTGACTGTGTTTTTTTCATTGGGGTTACTTCCCTGTGGTTCTGGTACTCCAATGATTCTAATGTTGTTCCTCTTGAAGTCATCCCCCAGGGCTCTGATTCGTTCTATAGCCATTTTGAGGTCTTTGGCCATGATTTGTTGTTGTCTATAAGCTTTCTGTAGCTCAACTTCTAGGTCACTGATTCTGTCTTCGGCTGTAGTCATTCTACTGTTGAGGGCATCTAATGAGATTTTTAGTTCATCTACCGATTCCTTTATTTGTGTGACTTCCGTTCGTAGGTTTGAAATTTCTGCTCTCATTTCTTCCTGCATTTTCTTGGTAGACCGTTGCAGTGCTTCATTCATCTCTTCCCTTAACTTATTGGATGTCTGTTCCATGGTTGCTTGTAGTAGGTCAACTCTCCTCCAGATTTCCTCTCTGAATTGTTTATCTGAGAGGTCGTAGATGTGAGTAGCCCCTGATGATGTTTCTGGAATCTTTTCTTCTCTCTCTCTTGGTGCAGGGGATTTTCGCTGCTTCTTCATCTTGTTACGTAAGTGTAGAGTCTGAGCTTTGTAGTTCTTTATTCCTGTTCCCTCTGTTGTGGGAAGGAGGGGCTCTGGTTGTGCTAAGCTTCCCTTATTCACTGATAGGTTTTATAAAGTTAGACTAAGCTAATGGGTATTTTACATAGGTGGTTGAGATGATTAAAGTGATTTTCAAAGAAATAGACAATACCTATTGTGCTAAGGTCAAAGATAATATCTGTGGAGATAAGGCCACTCCGACAGGAGGCCACGCCAACTTTGAGACCACGCCCACTGAGGTACAGGCCACGCCCCCAGTATCTTCCTGGCAGGGTCGCAGTTTCTCGCAGGTCCGCGCAGCGCAGGGTAGTGTTTCCCGGTCGGTCGTTACCTGTTCAAGACGCCCATACCATGCTGTTTTAATTACTAGTGGTTTGTAGCACAGTTTTAAGTTGGGGAAGGTGATGTCACCCATTTTCTTTTTCCCAAGGATTACTTTAACTATTCGTGGGGTTTATTGTTCCGTATGAATTTTAGGAATGCTTTGTCTATTTCTTTGAAAAATGTCATGGGTATCCTGATAGGATTAAATCTGTATAGTGCTTGGGGAGTATTGCCCTTTTGATAATATTAATCCTCCCTATCCATGAGCAGGGGATGTGTCTCCATTTCCTAGTGTCCTCCTTTATTTCTTGAAGTAGTGTTTTGTAATTTTCCTTGTATCAGTCCTTCATCTCTTTAGTTAAGCTGATTCTAAGGTACTTGATTTTCTGGGGTACCATTATAAACAGGATTTTTAAAAATATCTCTCTGTTCTCTTTCATTATTTGTATATAGGAAAGCCATGGAGTTTTGGGTGTTGATTTTGTAGCCTGACACTTTACTGTTATTTCTAGGAGATTTTCTGTAGAGTCTTTAAGATTTTCTAAGTATAGTATCATATCGTCTGCAAATAGTCATAACTTGACCTCTTCCTTTCCTATCTGGATGCCCTTGATATCTTTTTCTTGCCTAACTGCTATGGCCAGAACTTTAGTACTATATTGAATAGGAGTGGCGAGGGCGGGCAACCTTGTCTTGTGCCGGAACTTAAAGAAAGGCTTTTAGTTTCTCCCCATTGAGAATGATGCTTGCCGTGGGCTTGTGGTAGATGGCTTTTACTATATTGAGGAAAGTTCCTCTGATGCCCATTTTGCTGAGAGTGTTCATCGTCAAAGGGTCCTGGATGTTGTCAAATGCTTTCTCTGCATCTATTGATATGATCATATGGTTTTTACCATTTCTTTTATTGAATGATGGATTATGTTGATTGACTTGAGAATGTTAAACCATCCTTGCATCCCAGGGATAAATCTTACTTGGCCATGGTGTATGATCTTTTTGATGAGTCACTGGATTTTGTTTGCTAAGATTTTGTTGAGGACCTTTGTGTCTGTGTTCATCAAGGATATTGGCCTATAATTCTCTTTCTTTGTGGTATCTCTGTCTGCTTTTGGTATTAGGGTGATAATTGTTTCATAGAAACTGTTTGGAAGTGTTTCTGATTCTTGAATTTCCTGGGAAAGCTTAAAAGGATTGGGAGCAAGTACTATTTAAAGATTTGGAAGAATTCACTAGTAAATCCATCAGGGCCAGGACGTTTGTTTTTGGGAAGACTTTTTATTACCATTTCAATTTACTTGATGGTGATATGTCTATTCATGTATTCCAGGCCTTCTTGGCTGAACCTTGGAAGGCTATAGCAATCTACAAATTTATCCATTTCCTCGAGGTTTTCTTGTTTCATGGCATAAGGATTCCCAAAATAATCTTTAAGGATCCTTTGAATTTCTGTAATTTTTTTTTGTTATGTCCCCCTTTTCGTTTCTGACTTGGTTTAATAGGGTTTTCTCTCTCCCTTACTTTGTGAGACTTGCTGGTGGCTAATAGATCTTGTTTATTTTCTCAAAGAACCAGCCCTTGGTTTCATTGTTCATTTGAATTGTTTTTTAGGCTTCCATCTCATTAATTTCTGCACTAAATTTTATTATTTCCTTCCTCCTACCTGGGTTGGGCTCCTTTTGTTGGTAACTTTCCAAAATCTTGAGCTGTGAGGTTAGGTTACTTATGAGGGCTTGCTCTTTCTTCCTGAGGAATGCTTGTAGAGCTATAAACTTCCCTCAACACAGCCTTTGCCATGTTCCATAAGTTCTGGTAACTGTGTCCTCATTTTCATTTGTTTCCAGGAATCTTTTGATTTCTTTGATTTCCCTTTTAAGCCACTCATTGTTCAGTAGTTAGTTGTTTTATTTCCAGGTGTTTGATTTGATTTTCTGTTTGTGTGTGATTTACTTCTATTTTCAGTGCATCATGGTCTGAGAAAATTGTTGATAAAATCTCTATCTTCTTAATTTTGTAGAGGTATGTTTTGTGACCCAGTATGTGGTCTACCTTGGAGAATGTTCCATGGACATTTGAGAAGAATGTGTATTCAGCTTTTTGAGGATGAAGTGTCCTGTATATATCTACTAAGCCCCTTTCTTTCCTCAGATAAATTATGTCCTTGCTAAGCTTGAGTCTAGTTGATCTATCCAGAGGTGATAAGGTGATGTTAAAATATCCCACTAGTTTTGTGTTGCTATCGATGACTTTCTTCAAGTCTATGAGTAGATGTTTTAAGTATTTTGCTGGTCCCTCATTTGGTGCACATACATTTAGGAGTGTGAGTTCTTCCTGATGTACAGATACCTTGGTCAATAAGAAATAACTATCACTGTCTCTTGTGACTATCTTCAATCTGAAATCAATGTGGTCTGATACCAGAATGGCCACCCCAGATTTCTTTTTTTTTTTTAGGTCACACCCAGCGGTGCACAGGGGTCACTCCTGGCTCTGCACTCAGGAATTACCCCTGGCAGTGCTCAGGGGACCATATGGGATGCTGGGAATCGAACCCGTGTTGGCCACATGCAAGGCAAATGCCCTACCCGCTGTGCTATCACTCCAGCCCCACCCCAGATTTCTGAGGGAACTGTTTGCCTATAGAATTGCTTTCCAGACTTTGACTTTGAACCTGTGTTTGTTCTGAGTGTTCAGATGTGTTTCTTTCAGGCAACAGAATGTTGGGTTCAATTTTCTGATCCATCTTCCCATTCTGTGTCTTTTAATTGATGCATTTAGCCCATTGATATTGAGAGATATTATTGTTATGAGATTTTGTCCCATCTTTCTGCTAAAGTTTGGTGTATTTGAGGGTCCTGTCTTGTCTTAAAATATCCTGTTTAGTTGTTTGTTCTTGTAACCATGGTTTTGAGTTTATGAAGTTCCTGAGTTGTTTGTCTGTGAAACTGTGTGTTGTTCCTTCTTATATGAATGAGAGTCTAGCTGGTTAAAGTATTTTTGGTGAGGCATTTATTTCATTGAATTTTTTCACTATATCCCACCACTGTCTTCAGGCCCTGGTGGTTTCATCAGATAAGTCGGCTGTGAATCTTTAGGATGTTCCTTTATAAGCAATTTCTTTCTTTGATCTTGCTGCTTTCAGAATTTTGTCTCTGTCTATGGTTTTCGTCATTCTGATCAGGATTTGTATTGGAGTATTTTTATTTGGATTTCTTATAGCTGGAACCTTTCTGGCCTCCTGAATCTGGTCACATGTGCTCTTCAACTGTAGGAACATCTTAGCAATGATGTCTTTGACAATTTCTTCTTCATCAGGGTTTTTTTCCTGTCCCTCTGGGACTCCAATGATTCTTATATTATTCCTTTTGGATTCATCCCGATTTTCTTTTGACATCTGTTGGTTTAGTTTGAGGCTATTTTCCATTTTCTGCTGTTGTATGGAGACTCTCTGCACCTCATCTTGAAGCTCACTGATTCTGTCCTCAGCAGCTATTACTCTGCTGCTGAGGCCTTCCATTGAGTTTTTCAATCCACCTATCAGGTTTTTCAGATCTGTCATTTCTGTTTGTAATTTTGTTTGCATCTTCCACATTTCTGTTCTCAAATCCTCTTGTATCTTATTGGCGGTGTGTTCCATTGTTTATTTTAGCTCCCAATGCATCTTCAGTAGCTACCTTCCAAATTCCTTGTCAGAGAGACTGTCTAGCGCTTCATTACTGATTGGGTCTTCAAGGCTAGTTTCTTCACTGATTAAGTTTGGTGGGCTTCTGCATTGCTTTACCATTGTGACCTGTGAGGTTTAGACTTCCATGCTTACTGTTGTGTTTTTGGTGTAATATGAATTGAGGTGGAGCTAATGTGTTTTTAGTGACTGGGCTGCCCTACCAATAGTGACAGTTCCATCTAAGAGGATTATTTATGGTTTTTATGGTATATGAAGGGGGAGAATTGTTGATGATGGACTAAACTATCAGGGCGAGCCCAATAGACTGTGCTATAGACAGGAACATCCCCCCCACCCCCGTCAAGCTGCCTTCAGAAAATAATTTCAGTATATTGAAAAGAGCAATTTTCCTTCTCTCACAGAACCCTGGCTGGTCTTTGACATGCAGATCTCAGGTGTTAGCCAGGCCTGACCTTTGATATTGTAAATTGTAGGCTCTGGCCCAGTCTAGTTTTGGGGATATAGATTTTAGGTGTGGGCCCAGTTTGTATTTGAAGTGTAGATTTCAGGTGGCAGCCCAGCCTTGTCTTTGGGATGTAAATCCAAATGCTTGTAGCCCAAGAAATGTTTTGGTTTCGTATCTTTCCGCAGGCCAATCTTACTGTCCTGCAGATGCAAGGAAACAATGCATGTTTTGCTGCCTCAATATTCTTTCTGTAACTTCTTTTGATGCCTTTGATGATGTCACTGTATTGTGCCCTTTAGAGGTACCATGATCAATAAAAGGAGACTACAGGGCTCTTTACCTCTGCCAAGAGTCAGAGAGAACCTTGGTCCTCCATGAAACACATTTCTTCTGCGTTCCTTATCTCAGCGCCTCAGACTGCACGAATATTCACACAACAGAGAATAATTCACAGTTGCATAAGTGGCTGTGACTCTGGATGCCACCCCCATTGGGCCTGTATTTGGATTGGGGGGAGATTAAGCAAGTCCTGAAAGTTGGCTGCTAGTGGCACAGCCCGCCTGCCAATAAATGCAATTTTTAAGAAGTTATTACTTTTGAAGTATTGAAAAATTTCTTTATGGGGGAAAAATGCACCTATTTGTCTCAGCTCTACCAACTTACTCTGGTGAGCAACGAATCTTCTGTCCAATTCCACTTAGAAATTCCATTTGAGGAATTAAATGATTCTTCAAATGAATCCATAATCCATCATTGCTCTGGACATATTTAATAAAATATTCCTGGGAATGTAAGATTAAGAGACACAATCTTTCAGTCTTTGCTCAGACTGTTTTATTACTGAAATGATTAATGCATTAAGAGTCTTGAGATTGATCAGCCATTTATATTCTTCATAGACAGAGCTTCTGGGATTCTTCCCTTCAGTTCTTGAGTGTCAGTTCTGCATTGAAAGTTACCAGTTGGTCAATGAAATTTTTGTTCAATTGTTTAAGAAATTTATAGTCCCCAAAACATCCTATAGCAGGCTGAGAAGCTGAGATTTTATTCTGTGCTATTTTTAGCGAGCTGTACATGACTGAATATATAATGCATTAAGGCTAATCTGAGATACAATGTGGTAATCAATAGCAATTCAGTGTGTGCTGAACAATGAGATTTAATATTAGTTTATCCTTGTAAAACGATGCAAAGCCCAATTTACACTGGGGAAGGCAGAACAAGTGGTGGAAAATTTTCAGCCAGATCACTGTCACTGTCATCCCGTTGCTCATCGATTTGCTCAAGCGGGCACCAGTAATGTCTCCATCGTGAGACTTGTTGTTACTGTTTTTGGCATATTGAATACGCCACGGGTAGCTTGCCAGGCTCTGCTATGCAGGTGAGATACTCTCAGTAGCTTGCCGGGTTCTCCGAGAGGGGCGGAGGAATCACTCAGGTTGGCTGCGTGCAAGGCAAACGCCCTACCACTGTGCTATCGCTCCAGCCCACAGCCAGATCTAGCAATAATATTTATCTAACTGGAGGTGGAACTGGTCTGAGTGCTTGAGACAAAATGAAAAGTTGGATTCCAGCGTCTCTGCTGGTCCAACACTATTTGTGAAGTGGAACTGAATTAAATTGAGTCGATTTTTTTGCTATATCAAGTCAGAGGACTAGGAGATGGGATCATGAAGATTTTACCTCTCATTGTATGGAGAGAAATTCAAGCCAACAATGATGATATATTAATCATAATAATAGCAAAATAAACGTTTTTGGAGTGGTAATTGCTATTCTCTCTAGATATTTCGTCTTATCCCTGTGAGGATCAACGTGGGATTCCACTATTAGAGATGAATTAATGACAGTCAACAAACCTTAGTAATTTGTCCAAAGGCACCCTAAAGCTTAAAAGCTGAGACTATTAGAGTTTCTTTTATCCTCCCTCCCTTCATCAAAGGGCACTGAGCACTGAGCATCTAGATTGGACTAAGTACAGCTCTAGGCTGTGAGAAAACATTTTTCTTTATTTCAGAATTGATAGTTCATGAACTGGCCAATCCAGGTGAGATGAATATAGGAATTTCTGTTTCTCACTCCAGTCTTTATCAAGAATAACATGGGAGAAAGGATTGCTGGGCCAGAGTTGGACGCAGCTATCAGTGACCACAAAGGCTGTTCCAGCAGCCTAAGGGCACGCCAGACTGATGGTGGAGGGTTATCATAGTGCCCTGGTCTCAGTACCCTGATTTTTCCTCAGATAACTGAGAGCAAAGGATATGAGCAGTTGAGAGAATGCTGTCCTGTTGTTACTTTGAACACTACAGAGAACCTTCTGTGCATGCAAAAAGAGACAAAATGGCACTGAGGAATGGGGGCTGGAGCAATAGCACAGTGGGTAGGGCGTTTGCCTTGCACGCGACTGACCTGGGTTCAATTCCCAGCATCCCATATGGTCCCCTGAGCACCGCCAGGAGTAATTCTTGAGTGAATGAGCCAGGAGTAACCCCTGTGCATCGCATCGCCGGGTGTGACCCAAAAAGAAAAACAAAAAGAAAAAAATGGCACAGAGGGGAGGATAAACTGCTTATGGGGGTCTCCAGGAATCAGGTGGCCCTAGTGGGGACCTGGATCTGGCTTTGTCATGAATCACCTCCTTCTCTGCCTATATGTCCCTGCAGGCAGTGAATTATTAGTGCATAGAAACAGCCTTCTCTTCCTAGATGGCTCACTCCATACTCAGTGGTAATGGCTATATGTTGAACAATGTAGTGTCCAGATGCTGAACTGAGTGAAATATATTTAGACGTTATCTGGCCCATGGGAACTGATTTGAATGAAACAAATACACATGATATATAAACACAGCAATGAGCAAGGAAATCATGTTTAACAAATTGTGCTGACAAAACTGGACAACTACGTGCAAAAAAATGGGCTTAGACCTCCACCTATCACCATGTACAAAAGTCAGATCAAAATGGATTAAAGACCTAAACATTAGACCAGAATCCCTAAGGTACATTGAAGACAAGGTCAGCAAAACCCTCCATGACATTGAAGCCAACGGTATCTTCAAAGCTGACACACCACTGGGCAAGCAAGTGAAAACAGAGATAAATAAATGGGACTATCTCAAACTAAGAAGCTTCTGCACCTCAAGAGAAACAGTGACCAAAATACAAAGACAATCTACAGAATGGGAAAGGATATTTATGCAGTACCCATCCGATAAAGGGTTGATAACAAGGATATACAATGCACTGGTTGAACTCCACAAGAAGAAAACTGCTGACCCGACCAAAAAATGGGGTGATGAAATGAACAGAAACTTTCCCAAAGAAAAAATCCGAATGGCTGAGAGGCCCATGAGAAAATGTTCGACATCACTAATCATCAGGGAGATGCAGATCAAAACAACAATGAGATATCATCTCACACCACAGAGACTGGCCCACACCCCAAAAAACAAAAGCAACCGGTGTTGGCGTGGATGTGGGGAGAAAGGGACTGTCCTTCACTGCTAGTGGGAATGCCGACTGGTTCAGCCCTTTTGGAAAACAATATGGACGATTCTCAAAAAATTAAAAATTGAGCTTCCATTTGACCCAGCAATACCACTGCTGGGAACATATCTCGGAGAGGCAAAAACATATAGTAGAGACGACATCTGCATTTCTATGTTCATTGCAGCACTGTTTACAATAGCCACAATATGGAAAAAAACAGAGTGCCCCAAAACAGATGACTGGCTAAAGAAACTGTGGTACATCTACACAATGGAATACTATGTAGCTATCAGAAAACATGAAGTCATGAAATTTGCATGTAAGTGGATCAACATGGAAAGTATCATGCTGAGTGAAATGAGTCAGAAAGAAAGAGACAGACATAGAAAGATTGCACTCATTTGTGGAATATAATATAGCTGAGAAGTACAAGTTTGCAATGATGCAATTTCTGGCAGATATTTCTCTGGACTTAGTTACTAAAATACTAAAATACAGAAATCCAAAACCGTGCGGCTGCTAGTTGTGGCCACTTCATTCTCAGCAATGGAAAACAGATTATCAAATGCTTCCTTTTCAGCAGGTCCGACTTTAGGGGGGAGAAACTCCAAACAATAATAGTGATTTTTTGTTGAAATATTGAGTGTAATCAAAGTAAAGTGAAATTTATCAGTTACACAGGCGGGGTGGGGGGTTGGGGAGGTGGGGGATGGGGGAAGGTATACTGTGATTCCTGGTGGTGGAATATGTGCACTGGTGAAGGGATGGGTGTTCGAGCATTGTATAACTGAGACTTATACCTGAAAGCTTTGTAACTTTCCACATGGTGTTTCAATAAAAGAATAAATTTAAGGGGCTGGAGTATTAGCACAGCGGGTAGGGCGTTTGCCTTGCACGCGGCCGACCCGGGTTCAAATCCCAGCATCCCATATGGTCCCCTGAGCACCGCCAGGGATGGTTCCTGAGTGCAGAGCCAGGAGTAACCCCTGTGCATCGCCAGGTGTGACCCAAAAAAACAAACAAAAAAAAGGAATAAATTTAAATAAATAAAAAAAAATAAAATAAAATGAACTAAAAATATGAACATAGCAATGATATATCCCATTTCTTAAAAAGTCAGAGACAATTTTCTTTACTTAAAATCAACTGATTGTGGATATTAACCACATACAGAAAAGCCCTTCACAGTGACCCACCCAATTAATGTTTGACTAAATGCCTGCATACTGTAGTCTAGGCAAGTTTACATAAAACTAACTGTGACTTGAACTGCTGCCAATTTGTTCCAAAGGGAAAATATAGAACTCTCAAGAAGATGGACACATCTTAGTACATGGAGGGGCAAAATTATTGAACAAACTGAGACAGGCTACAAACGTATTGAACAGCTTGTTAACCCTATTGGGTCAAATAAGCAAAAGCTGGAACATACCCCCATAAGAGATAGGTGCTTCCCTATTGGCTTCACTCTTCTCTTTCATCTATGGAAGAGGGCACTAGATTTGATGGGCCCTGAAGGCTATCTGGTATGGGCCCTGAGAATTTCTACAGACTATTGCTGTATTGATCACCAATGCTATTTATTAGGATTGCTTTCATATTTGGCATCTTTGAAGAGAAGGTATCACCTCTGCCTGAACATAGAGGTCACTCAACTTGCCACAAACACGGTGGTTCTGTGGAGACCAGAATATCTCAGCCACAGCACAATCCCGTGCATCTGAAGGGCCTCTCTGGGACCACCCCTATCATCTCCTTGGCAGTTGTGGGAGGGCACAGGAGACTAGGTTGTTACACTGGCTAAATGATGTGTTTTAGATCCTGGAGTCTTAGGCCTTCTGTCAGCATCCAGGAAACAACAGAGCTCTATTCTTAAGAAAGCTGATGTTCTGTTTCCTAAGTTGTTTAGACTCTAGAGGAGAAAGGGAGGCCTTTTTAGGTTTTTCTGGAATCATGAAATATCTATATAACAGACTTTAGTGAAGGCCAATGCCATAAATGAAAAAGAAAGGCCACTGGTCTCTTGGAGCTTAATGAGGAATGAAGGGGTGGTATAAGATCATCAGAGAGATCATTTATGATTATCACTCTGGATAAGAACTGACTGCTAAAATGAGATAAAGGGATATACACGATAACCTTTCAGTAGCTGTATTGCATATTGTCCAGAAGAGGAGAGAGAGAGACAGAGAGACAGAGAGAGACAGAGAGACAGAGACAAAGACAGAGAGACAGAGACAAAGACAGAGACAGAGACAGAGAAAGAAGAAAAGTGCCTGCCATAGAGGTGGAGTGAGGGACCGGTGGGAAACTGGGGACATTGGTGGTGGGAAATGTGCACTGGTGAAGGGATGGGTGTTGGAATATGTCTGACTGAAATCCAGTCATGAACAACTTTGTAACTGTGATTTTTACTGTGATTCAATTTAAAAAAATATTAGAGATCACTCACTGTGAGTGGTACTGCATTCTTTCTTAACCAAAACTTTTCTATATTAATTAAGATCCTTGAGTCACATTTTAACATCTTAAATGTGTTGAGGTGATTCTTAAGTTTATTTTTAAAATTTTTTATTTCCCCCTTTTATTGATTTATTTTTAGGGGATTAACTTTTTTATTTTTATTTTTACAGTTCTTATACATTTTATTTTCAGAAGGTAGTTCACAATAGTTCATTACAGATAATATTCAAATTCCCACCCAACCAGCAAGCATCTTCCCACCACAATAAGAGGGAAGTGTGTGCAGGTTGTTGTATTTCATTTGGGGGCCATTTAAACCCATATATACAAGAATAAAAGCAAATATGTTTAAACCACACACACGTGTGCTACTTTAGGTACATCAGTTGGCTAGAGTATAAGAGGTCACATGGTCACGAATTCGGCCATCCAGTAAATATTGCATTGCTTTCTACGGGAGCTTTGTTTTATAGTCTCTGGATCTTGGCCATTGATGAGATTTCATGGCGCACTTGGGGGAAGTTTGTGGGTGTGACTGCCAAGCTACTGGAAAACTAGGGATCTGGGTGGAGGAGGGCCAGTCCTGATCCGAACAGGCTTGGATATCTCAGCCATGGGTCCCCCATGCATGGGTTCCTCTGTCAGTTCTTTCATGGGTGATGCTTGCCCAAGCATGTGGAGAGTGGCCTTGAGCATGGCTGTGGCTGGGTTCTGGAGGTTTTCAACTGCCAGGGCTCTGCTCGGGGCAGGGAGGGAGACTCAACCCACCCCACTCTGAGGTACCCTGGTGAAGACAGCCTGTGCTAGGTACTGGGAATATGGGGGTTATTTAAATAAATTTTTCTAATACTCTGGTAAAGAAGAAATACAGTTCAATCATAAAAATTATTAAAATTAAATTTTAGAGTTGAATTAGTAGTTAATTCCTGGTTGTTAATGCTATGGTCCTGTAGTAAATTTTGGTAAATATAATTTTTGTTTTTTATCCTTAAATACGGGAGTAAATTTTTGTCTATTTACTAGCTAGGAAGTAAAAGATATCAGACATTACTTCTATTTTTGCTGTTATCTATTTTGGGAGTGAAATTTTAAAAAGACAACATAATTAAATTTAGTAACATTTGTGGGGGTCTCGTCCTGTCCAGCATGGAGGACCCTTCGTGGGGCTGAAGAGGGGACACAGCCGAATGAACAGATGCAGAGCCAGAAAGCAGCAAGAAGAAGGAAGAGAGAGAGAGAGAGAGAGAAAGAGAAAGAAAAAGAGAGAGAGAGTTTATTCTATTGGCATTTACAGTACTTATACCTCTCTGCTGGGAGGAGGTGGTATGGAATGCGTGCCTGGACTCCCCATACAAACAGTAGTAAAATGCAGATTGTGACATGTCCTTTTGTTATGGGCATCAGCTAGTGAGAAACAAATGGATCAGTAAGATTAATAATGGCAACCTTGTCACAAGCCTCTGTTTGATCAGAAGATAAGAGCCAGGCTCTGTTTTACTAGGAGATAAGAACCAGGCTTATAAAGTGGCTTCCTACAAACATTTATTGTGCTTTGATCACACACATTTGTTCTTTATGGATTATTTGGGGAGTATAATACCCTTATATTTAAAGAATTTATCATCAAATGAAGACATGAATAATTTTTAAGGATTACGAGTTTGTTTGCCAGACCAAAGTTTTTTTTTTATGACTTGTTGGTTGCTTTTGCAATGGTTTATAATAAAATGCTGCCTATAGCATTTCAGTATTAATCTAACCATTAATCAAGGTATTTATATTATAGGAAATAAACAAAAGAGTAGAAGGCCTGGTGAGGAGAAAGTATGTGAGTTACCTATTTTTGACCGGGTGCCTAGAAATCTAATAAACTTACAAGGGAACCTATGAAGTACTGCAACTGTGAAGGTCCAATTCTACTGTCACTTAAAGGCAACTAAGTGAGTGACACAGTGATAGGTCAAGAAAGAGTTTCATTGGCAACCAACAGATGGATAATTCATGTCCTCAAAACAATCTTCTTGTCTTCATGGTCACTAGGCAGTGACTTTACAGGGAAAGAAAATAAGGAAGCATGTTTTTAAGGAAGGGTGGGCTACAAGTTGGTGGGGGCCAGGGCGGCCAACAAATTCCCTCAGAGGCTGATCCCTGAGGCACATTTCTAATGTGACCACAAATAAAAATTCCTGATAAAGGTTTCCATCTTCTATCGTTTTGGAAAATATAAAGGGCCCTTCTCAACATTTTTAACCACTCCTAACCAAGTTTTCTGCTTTCTAATATTGAATTCAACTCCAAATTTATTTGGGCCTGCTTCAGTCTGCACTGTCTGTTCTTCCTTTCATTTTTTATGAAAACTGGGGTATTGAATCAAATCTCACTGAAATAACTGAAACAACCCTTTAATCCCATTTCCTGGGGATCCCATTTACATAAAAGGAATATTCTAAGATATATCCCTGGGTGCTTCTTCCTTTAGTTCTAATGGTAAGTTGTTCATTTCAGAAGTGGATGCTTACTCAGTTCTGTGCCGGACAGGGTCATCCTGCAAGAAGGATGGTGTAGGATGAACTGACTACTAGAGACAGTGTCTCTCTCAGAATAAACTCTGCTCTACCTCAGAGCCCCTCTTATAGGGCCAGATTGTACTAAGGCAGGGCACTTGCCTTGCACACAGTCAGCCTGAGTTTGATTCTTAGCACTCCATATGACCACAGAGCATTGTCAGGAGTATTCCTGATCTCAGAGACATAAGTAAGCCAGGCCCCCCAAATCGAAACTAGCAAAAGAGAAAAACAAAACTCCCATGAAAGTAACCTTTATCCCAAAATACATATGTAGGGGTGTCAAGAGTTTCTTCTATATTACAACTCAGATTTTAGGATTTTGGGGAAATTCTGCAACTCAGAAATGTTTATGTCCAATTATTTTATAAAGCAAATATCCCTACCCTGAGCACAGATCATTCTATGTAAGGAGTTGAGTCTAAATTATTGACAAAAGGGAAAAATGAAATTAAGTTGGAAATCCAAGTGAGAGCTCCAGGAACTGCAGTTTCTACATCTCAGTCAAAGCAGCCTCAAACTGTCAGGGGTGACAGATCTCTGCCCAGGGGAGGCTCGGAGAAACAAAAGAACAAAACCAAGACAACTCTTTCTGCAAACGCACGGGGTTTATTCAAGCCAATATATTGGGACCTTCAACTGTGCCTGAATAGCGCGGCATAGCTGAAGGCCCCGAACTCAAAAAGCAAGCTGTTTTTATACCCTTTTGGGGGAGAAAAGGGAATCACACATATTACATCAAAGGGAATCACACATATTATTGGATCAAAGGGAAACAATCACACCTATTGGATCAAAGGGAATCACAGTAGGTCACTTAATTTGCTTATCTCAACATTTGTTGACTGTTAACTGTTTCCCTGCAAATGTTTGCTTACAGTTCCTAGGGCAGTTTGTTGGCCCATTTGGTGACAGTTTCCTGCCCAGCAGTAGGTCGCGAAAACATCTTTCAAAGCAGCCAAGTAGTTACAAAGGCAAATTTAACCCTTAACCTACCCTCCTCTTCAAAACTACACGTTTATCTGAATTTCCAGTGTCTCAGGCATTTAGCTAAACAGAGCTATCACAGTGGTTGGGACAGAATTTTATCTCCGGCTTGCATAGTTTTTAGCAAAGAACTGTCCAAATTGTTAATCAACGTAAGTCAACTAGAAAAATAAAACTGTAAACACTTGTTTAGAAAGTCACATTCAGATATTAGAAAATTTTAGAATTCATTCCAGTTTATAAGAAAAATAAAATGGGGGCAGGGAGGCCACTCCATGTGATGCTCAGGGGCTACTCTTTGCTCTACACTCAGAAATTACTCCTGGAAATGCTCTGGGGACCATATGGGATGCGGGCTCTGGAACCCGGGATGGCCACATGAAAGGCAAACACCTTACCTGCTATAGTTTTCTTTTTATTTTCATAATTAGAGTGACATCCACTACCCAGACACCACCACCCTCCAGGTTGCTCTCCGGACACTTGGGCTGAACCTCACGCACGAGTGAAGCCCCGCAAAGCCAGGTAAGCAGAACTTTGCGACCTTAGCTCTAGGTTCAATGAGATCTGGAAACAAGATCCTCTGTCTGCCTCCTCCAGTATCCGGCATCTGAGGGAGGGGTTCAACCCAGAAACCCCACCCTACCCAAGATAAATACCTCACTGGCCGACCCCCACTACATCCACTACCCAGACACCGCCACCCTCCAGGTTGCTCTCCAGACTGCGCGAAGCAACACACCATAAAACATTTAATTCCCATACCATATTTGATAGGGTTCACATTTAGTGTGAACCATGGTAACACCTCTAAGGGTGATTGGAGGCCGCCCTAAAAGCCTCCGTCCCTCTTGGAGAGCCTGGCAAGCTACCGAGATTATTGAGCCCGCACAGCAGAGCCTAGCAAGCTACCCGTCGAGTATTCGATATGCCAACAACAGTAACAACAATTGACCTCATTCACCTGTCACCGAAAGCGCCCCCAATACGGCAGCATTAAGAAGGATGAGCAAAGAGAGGCTGAAAAAATCTTGGGGATGAACTAGACTGCCAAAACCAAGAAAGACTAAGATGATTATCTGTACTTTCAACGCACAGTCACTGGCATCAGAAGTATCCATCGAGGACCTGATGGTGCAAGCGCAGAAGATCAAGTACGACATCATTGGTCTGACCGAAACGAGGAGACATCAATCACATCACACCATTTTGGACACTGGAGAAGAATTTTTCCTCGGAACATGCGACAACAGGGGCATTGGTGGCATTGGTGTCCTTGTCAACATGAACTTGGCCATGAGCATCGATTCATTTGAAGGCCTAACAACCCGAATTGGACGATTATGCTTGAATAGATGTGGCTCACTGCCTGCAGTTTCTATTTTCGTCGTCTACGCACCAACTTCCAACTGCGATGAAGAAGAAATTGAGAGGTTCTACATGGAACTGGAGATGTTCTATAGAGAAGACCACACCTTCTACAAGATCATTGTTGGTGATTTTAATGCCAAGATAGGTCCGAGAAGGTCGCCCAAAGAACTGCACATTGGGACACATGGCCTAGAATGGAACGATCAGGGTGAGAGACTATCTGAATTCATCATGTCGACCAAGACCATCCATGGTAACTCACAGTTCCAGAAGACCGAATCTAAACGCTGGACATGGGAGTCTCCCGGTGGACAGTTCCACAATGAAATTGACCACATCATATTCAATCGAAGGTTTTGCCTGACCGATGTCGCTGTTGTTCCAAAATTCTAAATGGGATCGGACAACCGTCTCCTTCGTGCGAAAATGTACTTCACAGAGCAGGGAGAAAAGTCTGCAAAATTTAAGTCTAAAAAGACAACTCCCAGAATGACCACCAACTGGGAGCTCTTTGGCACTATTGCAGCAACGTGGGAAGATGCCGTCCTTGACAACATCGGCGAGGAATACGATTGACTGATTCAGCACCTCCATGTCTGTACGAAGAATGCCGAGAGTGAAAAAGCCACAAACAGACACCTGTCTTCGGAAATTCTCAAACTCATTCGTCAACGTGGTTTGGCGCGAGCCTCAGGCAACCACAAGCTAACGTCCGAGCTCACAAAGCTGTGCAGAGATGCGATAAAGGAAGACCTCAAAGAGAGAAGAGCAGCAGTGTTGGCCAGTGCAGCAGAAGCCAGGAAAAGTATTTGCAACGCTCGCCTGTCCCTCGCCAACCACAAGACCAAGATGACTGCCCTCCGATGTCCTGATGGATCTATCACATCCTCCAGAAAGGTAATGGAGAAAATTATTCACGACTTCTACTCGGATCTCTTTGACAGCCATGTCCACCTGCCCACATACCAAATTCCGCAGGATGGATATGTTGTTCCCAACGTTCTCCCTTCTGAAATCTGACACGACATTTTGCCGGTAAAGACGCAAACAGCATCTGGTCCGGACATGGTCAGACCCGAACACCTGAAGAATCTGCTGCCAGTACTCATCAATACACTGGCCCGACTCTTCACATACTACCTGTCTGAATGCAAGGTGCTGTCCCAGTGGAAAACCAGTAGGACCGTTCTGTTGTACAAGAAGGGAGACATCCACGACATTGGCAACTATTGTCCAATCTGCCTGTTGTCTGTCATCTACAAATTGTTCACTCGTGTCATCCTGAATAGAATAGGCAGAACACTAGACAAAGGACAACCATGCGAGCAAGCCGGGTTTCGAAGAGGATTCAGCACAATCGACCATATCCACAGTGACCAAACTCATTGAAGTTTCGCGAGAGTTCAAGATGCCTCTGTGTCTAACGTTCATTGACTTAAAGAAGGCCTTCGATTCTGTTGAGAGTGAGGCGGTCATTGAAGCCCCGGCCAAACAGGGCGTTCAAACTCAGTATATCAAAATTCTCCGCGAGCTGTATTGTGGATTCACCACCAGGATCTCACCATTCTACAGGGAAGTGATCATTGATGTAAAGAGAGAGGTGCGGCAAGGTGATACCATTTCACCAAAACTCTTCAGTGATGCCCTTGAGAACATCATGCGACGACTGGAATGGGAAGGAATGGGAGTGAAGATAGACAGTCGGCAATTACACCACCTCTGCTTCACTGATGACATCGTTCTCATAACACCAGACATTAGCCAAGCGGCACAAATGCTGGCTGACTTCAACTGCGAGTGTAGAAAGGTCAGATTGCAGCTGAATCTCAACAAGATGATGTTCATAAAAAATGAACTGGTCCCTGAGCTCCATTTGCTCTCAATGGAATGAACATCTCTGAATGCAGCAGCTATGTGTACCTGGGTGGAGAACTCAACATGAGGAATGACTTGGTGCCAGAACTGCGCAGGAGGAAGAGAGCGGTGTGCAATGCATTCAAGAGTGTCAAAGAGGTGGTTAAGAGAACAAAGAACTTCCGACTCCGGGCACATCTTTTCGATTCTACCGTTCTTCCTGCACTAACATATGCCTCAGAGACCTGGGCCCTACGCAAACAGGATGAGAATGCTATTAGGGTATCCCAAAGAGGAATCGAAAGAGCTATGCTGGGAATATCATGTCTCACTCAAGTGAGAGAAGGCATCCGGAGTTCTGACTTCCATTGATGGTCAAAAATCAGGGATGCTGTCTTGTTTGCCAAGGCATCAAAAATCAGATGGGCCGGTCATGTAATGCGATTCAGAGACGACTGTTGGACTAGAGCTGTTACAGATTGGATTCCATGGGACATCAGAAGACCTCATGGCCGCCCTCCAACTACATGGTCAGGTTTCTTTGTCAAATCTCTGAATAAAAGATTTGAGGCTCTTTCTGTTCCTGGAGCGAGCAGATATCATTGGACTACACTAGCTCGAGACAGGGACAAATGGAGATGTTACTGGCGCCCGCTTGAGCAAATCGAAGATCAACGGGACTACAAGTGATACAAGTGAATTAGAGTGACAAATTAAGTTTACTTCTAATAAATATAACAAATTATTTTTGTACTACTACAGTAAGAACAGATAAAATGATGTAGATTCCTTTAACTTACAATGTTAGATTGAGAACCAAATTAAAACAAGGTAGTTTCTCTGAGGGAGATTGTCATATTTTTCCAACTACAGTCTTCAGGCCAGTCTGATATAGTTATTTTAATCACAGAGTGCCTTTCTATGTTTCATAGAAGAGGAGGAGAATCATATTTTCCATGTGGTTGGAGTCTGTCTTATGAGACATTGTCCAGCTAACTGTACCTTCTTAGTCCTCAGGTTCTGCCAAATTCAAGTCAGAGTGCTCTAGCAGCAAGCTCTGACCCATCTAGAGCCACAAAGGACTTACATTTGGATATTAAAGAATAAGGTCAAAGTTTTAGGGCAGCTGAGAGTTTAGTTCACTTAATAAATATGAAAAATAAGGAAACATTATTTGCCATCAGAATCTACCTTTAATGCTAGTATTTGGGATAGCAGACTGCAGACTTGAAACACTTTCTTCTTTGTTGTGATTAGTTTTCAAGTAGTATTATCTCTGACATTCCCAACGAAGTCTCAACAGTACAACCAGTTCCAAATTATCTACTACGGAGAGAAATTATTTCTCTCTATGTTTATGCAAACAACATGTTGTCAGGAAGTATTTAAAAATGCTAAATGTGTCAAGAAGGGTCAACAAGTGAATGCTTCAGTTCTATTTGTTCTTAATGGTTCATTCACTCTCATGTAGAAAACCTTCATCTCTTGACGTTCCTGGGCAGTTTCTCCACTGGCTCTCCAATTTCATCTTCAGTTCCATGACAAGTTTATACTCTGAAATATCCATCAAAGTCTTCCCCTCCCCACCCTCCATGGATTTTATGAACACAAGGCACTAAAATCAGTTCTAAAAATTACAAAAACCTTTAGAATATTCATAATTAAATATCTTATTATGCCTGCTCTTCAAGCCGTGTTCTCCCTTGAACGTGTATGTTGCTTGCTTGTCTTGATGTTTCTTGCTTGCCTATTTCTGCTTTGAAGAAGCCTGTGCTCTTTCTCAAACATTTCCTTCTGCCCCCTGCCCTCTCCTCACATATTTCTAAATAATTTCCAGTAAAACCTACCTTGGATATCCAGAGACTATAAAACCAAGCTCCTGGAAAAGAACAATGCAGAATCTCTTGCCGCCGTGCCTGGCTGTCCTCACTGGAGCCCTTCAGAGGGGGTAGGTTGAGTCTCCCTCCCTGCTCTGAGCAGAGCCCCGGCAGCTGAAGACCTCTGGAACTCAGCCACAGCCATGCTCAAGGCCACTCTTCACACACTTGGATGAGCCTCAATCATAAAGGAACAGGCAGAGGAACCCAGGTATGTGGGACCTCCAAGCCTGCTTGGATCAGGACTGGGCCTCTTCTACCCAGATCCCCCATTTTCCAGTAGCTAGGCAGTTATGCCCAAAAACTGCCCCTGGCACCATGTAATCTCATCAACAGCCAACATCCAGAGACTATAAAACTAAGTTCTGACATCTTATAGCCTAATTCTCCCTCTCAGAGAACCTGGCAAGCTACCGAGAGTTTCCTGCCCGCATGGGAGAGCCTGGCAAGCTCTCTGTGGTGTATTCAAATGCTAAATACAGTAACAATGATGGGTCTCATTCTCCTGACCCGAAAGAGCCTCTAATGAAGCACCATTGGAAAGGACTAGTAAAGAGAGGCTTCTAAAATCTCAGGGCCAGGACAAATGGAGACGATACTGGGCCCGCTCGAGTAAATTGACTATCAATGGCATGACAGTGATACGGTGATGACAGTGAAAACCTACCTTACTTTACATACACACACAAATCTTATGACACAATTGTCAAGGAAGTTTTCTCAATGATGAAATTCAATTTTCTAAAATACCCAGTATTAACCAAAATGATCAGCCTTTGGGATTTCCAAATACTTTTCAAGTATTCATGTTACTATACACATACGCGGAGAGTCTCTTGCCCGCACGCCTGGCTGTCTTCCTCGGGGCCCCTCGGAGGGGATGGGCTCCAGTTTCCCTCCCCGCCCCGAGCAGAGCTCCTGGAGGCCGAAGACCACTGGAACCTAGCAACAGCCATGCTCAAGGCCCCTTTCCACACGTTCGGACAAGCCTCACGCATGAAGGTACCGGCAGAGGAACCCAGGTGTGTAATCCAATCAATGGCCAACATCCAGAGACTTAAAAGCAAGCTCCTAGAAGCCATATCTTATAACCTACTTCTCCCTCTGGGAGAAACTAGCAAACTACTGAGAGTTTCCTTCCCACATGGGACAGCCTCGCAAGCTTCCCATGGTGTATCCATATGCCAAAGCCAGTAACAAGCTGAATCTCATTCCCCTGACCCTTAAAGAGCCTCCAATGCGGCATCATTGGGAAGGCCATGTAGAGAGAGGCTTCTAAAATCTCAGGGATAGGATCAATGCAGAGGTTACTAAGACCTCTCGAGCAATTCGACGATCAATGGGATTTCTTTTGATTTGTGATACACATACATGCTAAGAGAACTAAACATTTATTCTCTATGGAACAGTGTTTTCTATGAAGTTTCAATATACTAAAAAGGCCTGATTCATATGCAGTCTTCCAGCTATGGGGGAATCCCCCTGGCCCTTGTATCTACCGTCCTTGGGTGTCAGCCTCAGGTGATGCTACCCTACACTCCACAAATGAGTGCAGTCCCTCTATGTCTGTCCCTCTCTTTATGACTCATTTCACTTAGCATGATGCTCTCCATGTTTATCCATTTATAAGCAAATTTCACGACTTCATCTCTCCTAACAGCTGCATAGTATTCCATTGTGTAGATATACCAAAGTTTCTTTAACCAGTCATCTGTTTTAGGGCACTCGGGTTGTTTCCATAGTTTGGCTATTGTGAACAGTGCTGCAATGAATATATAGGTACAGATGTCATTTCTATTGTGCTCTTTTGCATCCTCGGGATATATTCCTGGAAGTGGTATTGCGGGGTCATATGGAAGCTCAATTTCTAGTTTTTGAAGGACTGTCCATATTGTTTTCCAGAAAGACTGGACCAGTCGGCATTCCCACCAACAGTGAAGAAGCATCCCTTTTCCCCCACATCCTTGACAGCACTGGTTGCTTTTGTTCTTTTGAATGTGTGCCAGTCTCTGTGGTGTGAGATGATATCTCATTGTTGTTTTGATTTGCATCTCCCTGATGACTAGTGATGTGGAGCATTTTTTCATGTGCCTTTTGGCCATTTGTATTTCTTTTTTGAGGAAACTTCTGTTCATTTCTTCTCCCCACTTTTTGATGGTGTTGGAGGTTTTTTTCTTATACAATTCTACAAGTATCTTGTATATCCTGGATATTAATTCCTTATCATATGGGTATTGGGTAAATATTATTTCCCATTCTGTGCGCTCTTTCTGTGTTTTGGCCACTGTTTCATTTGAAGTGCAGATGCTTCTTAGTTTGATGTAGTCCCATATGTTTATGTTTGCTTCAATTTGCATGGTCCTTAAAGATGCTTTTTCGTCCTTAAAGATGCTTTTAGCTTCAATGTCATAGAGAATTCTGCCTACATTTTCTTCTATGAACCTTATAGATTCATGTCTAATATTTAGGTCTTAAACCCACTTTAATCTGACGTTTGTGCCTGGCATTAGACAGAGGTCAGAGTTCATTTTTCTGCAGGTAGCTATCCAGTTTTCCCAGCACCACTTGTTGAAGAGACTTTCCTTGTTCCACTTTGCATTTCTTGCTCCTTTGTCAAAGATTAAGTGGCCATATATTTGGGGGTCTGTGACAGGATATTCAACTTTGTTCCATTGGTCTGCAGGTCTTTTTTTGTCCCAATACCACGCTGTTTTAATTACTACTGCTTTGTAGTGGAGTTTGAAGTTGGGGAAGGTGACGCCACCCACCTTCTTTTTTCCAAGGATTGTTTATTTATTCATTTATTTATTTATTTTTGGGTCACACCCGGCGATGCACAGGGGTTACTCCTGGCTCTGCACTCAGAAATCACTCCTGGCAGTGCTGGGAGACCATATGGGATGCTGGGAATCAAACCCGGGTCGACCACGTGCAAGGCAAACGCCCTACCCGCTGTCCTATCGCTCCAGTCCCTCCAAGGATTGTTTTAGCTATTCGTGGGGGTTTATTGTTCCATATAAATTTCAGGAGTGTTTTGTCTATTTCTTTGAAAAATGTCATGGGTATCCTGATAGGGACTGTATTAAATTTGTATAGTGCTTTGGTCAGTATTGCCATTTTGATAATGTTAATTCTCCCTATCCATGAGCAGAGATGTGTCTCCATTTCCTAGTGTCCTCCTTTATTTCTTGAAGTAGTGTTTTGTAATTTTCCTTTTATAGGTCCTTCACCTCTTTGGTTAAGCTTATTCTAAGGTACTTGATTTTCTGAGGTACTATTGTGAACGAGATTGCTTTTTAATGTCTCTTTCTTCTCTTTCATTATCTGTATATAAGAAAGCCATGGACTTTTGGGTGTTGATTTTGTACCCTGCCACTTTACTATATCGACTTATTGTTTCTAGGAGCTTTTCTGTACAGTCTTTAGGGTTTTCCAAGTATAGTATCATATTATCTTCAAATAGTGATAAATTGATCTCTTCCTTTCCTATCTGTATGCCCTTGATATCTTTTTCTTGCCTAACTGCTATGGCCAGGACTTCCAGTACTATATTGAATAGGATTGGTGAAAGCGGGCAACCTTGCCTTGTGCCCGATCTTAGAGGGAAGGCTTTAAGTTTTTCTCCATTGAGAATGATACTTGCTGTGGGCTTTTGATAGATGGCTTTTACTATATAGAGAAAAGTTCCTTCAGTGCCCATTCTGCTGAGAGTTTTCTTCATAAACGGGTGCTGAATCTTGTCAAATCTTTCTCTGCATCTATTGATACGATAATATGGTTTTTATTATTTCTTTTATTAATATGATGAATTATGTTGATTGACTTGCAAAAGTTAAACCATCCTTGCATCACTGGGATGAATCCTACTTGGTCATGGTGTATGATCTTTTTGATGAGTCGTTGGATTCTATTTGCTAATACTTTGTTGAGGATCTTTGCATCTGTGTTCATCAGGGATATCGGTCTGTAATTCTCTTTCTTTGTCTGTTTTTGATATCAGGGTGATATTTGCTTCATAGAAACTGGAAGTGTTTTTGATACTTCAATTTCCTGGGAAAGCTTAAAGAGGATTGGGAGTAAGTTCTCTTTAAAGGTTTGGAAGAATTCACTAGTAAATCCATCCGGGCCAGGACTTTTGTGCTGAAAGTTTTACCGTTTTGTGCTGAAAGTTTTACCGTTTCAATATCTTTGATGGTGATAGGTCTGTTTTCAGGTATTCCAGGTCTTCTTGGTTCAACCTTGGGAGGCTATAGGAGTCTAGGAATTTTTCCATTTCCTCGAGGTTTTCATGTTTCGTTGCATAAAGATTCTCAAAGTAATCTCTGAGGATCCTTTGAATTTCTGTAATTTCTGTTGTAATGTCCCCCTTTTCATTCCTAATTCGGTTTATTAGGGTTTTCTCTCTCCCTTTTTTGTGAGTCTTGCTAGAGTTTTATCGATCTTGTTTATTTTATCAAAGAACCAGCTCTTGGTTTCATTGATCTTTCGGATTGTTTTTTTGGTTTTCGTCTCATTAATTTCTGCTCTGAATTTTATTATTTCCTTCCTCCTGTTCGGATCGGGCTCCTTTTGTTGGTCATTCTCTAAGCTCTTAAGCTGTGAGGTTAGGTTACTTACGTGGCCTCGCTTCTCCTTCCTGAGGAATTCTTGTAGAGCTATGAACTTTCCTCTTAACACAGCTTTTGCTATGTCTCATAGGTTTTGGTAACTCGTGTCCTTATTGTCATTCGTTTCCAGGAATATTTTGATTTCCTTTCTAAGCCACTCATTGTCCAATAGTGAGCTATTTAATTTTCAGGTGTTTGATCTTATTTTCTGTTTGTTTGTGTGATTTGTTTCTAATTTCAGCGCATTGTGGTCTGAGAAGATCGTTGATACAATCTCTATTTTCTTAATTTTATGGAGGTATGTGGCTCAGCATGTGGTCTATCTTGGAGAATGTTCCATGCACATTTGAGAAGAATGTATATTCAGCTTTTTGAGGATGAAGTGTCCTGTATATATCTACTAAATCCCTTTGATCTATCAAGAGGTGATAAAGCGGTGTTGAAGTCTCCCACTAGTATTGTGTTGCTATTGATGTCTTTCTTCAACTCTATGAGTAGTTGTTTTAAGTACTTTGCTGGTACTTCATTAAGTGCATATATATTTAGTATTGTTAGTTCTTCCTGTTGTACAGATCCCTTTATCAATAAGAAATGAACTTCACTATCTCTTGTGACCTTCTTCAGTCTGAAATCAATGTGGTCTGATACTAAGATGGTTACACTAGCTTTTTCATGGGAGTTGTTAGCCTGTAGGATTGTTTTCCAGCCTTTGACTTTGAGCTTGTGTTTGCTCTGACTATTGAGATGTGTTTCTTGCAGGCAGCAGAATGTTGAGTTCAATTTTCTAATCCATCCTGCCACTCTGTGTCTTTTAACTGGTGTGTTTAACCCATTGATGTTGAGAGAGATTATTGTTATGGGGTTTTGTCCCATTTTTCTGCTAAAGTTTGGCGTATTTGAGGGTCCTGTCTTGTCTTAAAAGTAGCCCATTCAGTTGTTCTTGTAACCATGGTTTTGAGTCTATGAAGTTTCTGAGCTGTTGTTTATCTGTAAAACTGTGTATTTTTCTTTCTGTTATGAATGAGAGTCTAGCTGGGTAAAGTATTTTTGGTGAGGCATTTATTTCATTGAGTTTTTTTCACTATATCCCACCACTGTTTTTGGGCCATGAGGGTTTCATCAGACAGCTGTGAATCTTAAGGATGCTCCTTTATAAGCAATTTCTTTCTTTGATCTTGCTGCTTTGAGGATTTTGTCTCTATCTAAGGTTTTGGTCATTTTAATCAGGATGTGTGTTGGGGTATTTTTTTTTTATTTTATTGAATCACCATGTGGAGGGTTAGATAGTTCTCAGGATTATGTCAGTTATACAATATTCAAACACCCTTCCCTTCACCAGTGCCCCTATTCCATCACCAACCACCCCAGTATACCTCCCGCCCCCTCCCGCCCCCCCCCCCGTCCCCGCCCTTGTAAGTGATAAGTTTCACTTCGTTTACGCTTTATCTTGGTTACATTCTATGTTTCAACACATAACTCGCTATTGTTGCTGGGGTTTCCCCCAAAAAGAAAAAGACAGTCCTACTGTCAAGGAAGCATTTGATAGTTCTCCATTGCTGAGAATGTAGAGATATTAAGTCCTGCTGTTTGTTACATAACTTTTCTATTTTTTTTTCCCCCTCGTCCCACGCCACCAAGTTCACGCCTGTTTAGTAGTCACCACGCTGCCTGACAAAGGGAAATAAAAAACGAAAAAGATGGTTATTTCCCGTCATCGGCCAGCATGGGGCTCTGGCTTAGTTGATAGTCTGGTAGAAAGTCTGCAAGCAGTTTCTGGAACCAAAAGTAGTGCGCTGGTATTGGCCCCGGCTCGAGATTCCACCAGCGTCCCGCTGTTCCATGTACATAATACTTTATTCCCTTGTATCCCATTCCCATGCCCCAAGGTCCGTGTCAACTTAATGGACATCATACTATGGTTAATGCCACGCCGCGATTCTTCCTGAGAAAGAAGGATATTTCTTCTCAGCCGGCGTGGGGATATGGCTTAGTTCAATCTAGAGAGATGGCTATCACTTTGATTGCCTTCAATATTTCAACAAAAAAACTTACTATTCTTGTTAGGGTTTCCCACCAAAGTCCGACCCATTGAAAAGGAATCATTTCATATTGCTGATGATTGGATGATATTAGGTTGCGCGGCCACGGCAGTGGCCGTGCGGTTTTGGGTTTCTGTATAAAGTCCAGGGAAAATTCTGCCTGAAATTCTATCGCTACAATCTTTTACCCTTTTATGGTGCTCATAAGATGGGAAAACCTAGAGAAATACTGGGCCCCCGCAGAGGCAGCCTGGCGGAAACGCTCAGTTCACATACTGCAAGTTGTTCAGTGGGCTGCTGGTGTCCAAAGTAGCTCTTTTGGCCTTCTCGGTCATACTGGAGTGGCGGCAGCGGCGAATCAGTCTTGGGGTATTTTTATTTGTATTTCTTCTAGCTGGTACCCTTCGGGCCTCCTGAATGTGGTCGCATATTTTCTTCAGCTCTGGGAACATAGTAGCAATGATGTCTTTGACAGTTTCTTCTTCATCAGGGTTTTCTTCCTGTCCCTCTGGGACGCCAATAATTCTTATATTACTCCTCTTGGCTTCATCACGATTTTCTCTTGCCATCTGTTCCCAAATTGTCAGTCTCTTTTCCATTTTCTGTTTTCTAGAGAGTCTCTGGACTTCATCTTCGAGCTCACTAATTCTGTCCTCAGCAGCTGTTACTTTGCTGCTGAGGCCGTCCAGTGAGTTTTTTAATTCTCCTACCAGGTTTTTCATGTCTGACATCTCCGTTTGTATTTTCCGCATTTCTACCTCAAATCTTCTTGTATTTTATTGGTATTGCTTCCCATTGTTTCTTTTAGATCCCTAAACTTACTCAGTAGCTCCTTTCTAAATTCCTTGTCAGAGAGGTTGTATTGCACTTCATTGCTGTTGGGGTCTTCTGGGCTAGCCTCTTCAACAAGTTAGCTTGGTGGGGATCTGCGTTGCTTTACCATTGACCTATGTGACTCAGTCCTTTACACTCACTGATATTATTCTGTTTATGATGCAATATTAATTTAGGTGGGCTTAGTGAGATATTAGCTAATGTGTTTCTATTGGTTAAGCTAACCTGGTGAAAGTTCTAGCTAAAAGGGTAACTTCTAGTTCTTGTGGAATACGGAGGGAAGAGAAAAACTCATGGCCGCATTAACGGCCACGGCTCTGGGCAGGAGCCCCAACCCGGGCTGGTATCTGAATTGAATGGCAGAGAGCTATGATACTTTTTAATGTGCTTTTAACAAACAGAAAGCTCGGATATTACTCAAGTATATAGTAGATATTAAAATTTAATTTCAAGATTCTTATAACAGTTCAATTTAACTATACAAATTTTCTTTCCCCAGAACGCAATCCTCAAATCTTCTACACATTCCTTTACATTCATTCTGTCCAATACTTCTTAATTCTATTCCATAACCAGTTTAACTTTAAGACAAAGTTCCTTCCTTTTTCCGAGATATGTCCATCTATTATCATTCTTACTTAAAGCACACATACATACGTTGTATATTAAATTTAATGCAACTTGATTTTAACAAGAGATTTTTTTTTTTTTTTTTTTTTTTTGCTTTTTGGGTCACACCCAGCGATGCTCAGGGGTTACTCCTGGCTTTGCGCTCAGGAATTACTCCTGGCGGTGCTTGGGGGACCATATGGGATGCCGGGGATCGAACTCCGGGTCGGCCGCGTGCAAGGCAAACGCCCTACCCGCTGTGCTATCGCTCCGGCCCAGATTTTAACAAGAGATTTTGAAAATAGTTTAAGACACATCTTCAAAATTGTTTCTAAATTTTCCTCAAGACTCAATGTTATGACTTCAGTTTTATCAGGGTTTGAGTCTTAGTTTAGCCAATCTGGATTCATAATCTTTCTTGAAATAATCCTGCAGCTCTGTGACTTGGCTACCTGGGACAGGTTGGTGAAGGACCCAGCCTTGGTCCCCAACTACATAACTGCAGGGGGCGTGGCCTCTACAGAAGTGGGCGTGGCCTCTTTTGGAGCTGGTGGCCAGTCATGAGGCAGCAGTTTTTTTCTCTTCCCCAGCAATCTGTAGTCACATGTCAGTCTTTTTTTTTTATTAGTTTATTTTTAATTAGAGAGTCATCGTGAGGGTACAGTTACAGATCCATACATCTTTGTGCTCATGTTTCCCCCATACAAAGTTCGATAACCCATCCCTTCACCAGTGCCCATTCTCCACCACCAGTAAACCCAACATCCCTCCCCACCTCCCCAGTCCCGTCTCCCCCCACCCCACCCTGCCACTATGGCAGGGAATTCCCTTTTGTTCTCTCTCTCTGATTAGGTGTTGTGGTTTGCAATAAAGGTGTTGAGTGGCCATTGTGTTCAATCTCTAGTCTGTATTCGGCCCGCATCACCCTTCCCCCACATGACCTCCAACCACATTTTACTTGGTGGTCCCTTCCCTGAGTTACCCAGAATGAGAGACCAGCCTCCAAGCCATGGAAACAATCTCCTGGTACTTATTTCTACTATTCTTGGGCGTTAGACATGTCAGTCTTGAACACTGTAAGGAGCATCCTAGCTACCTTAAACACAATAGTCCATTAGTCTACTCCAATTTCACCAAAATACTGGTGAACATAATAATCTATTCAAGCCCAATATAAAGAATCACACCTCTGAAAGCTTCACTAGAGACCTCACATAAGTTTCAGAGGAACACCTGAGAGGAAAGACATACTGTAGAAGGGGAACAAAGGCGACCACTATCGAGTGAATACATCCAGAATCCTTCCTCAAAACAAGAGGGAATAGAGATAGTGAACACCTTCATACAACCACAACAATATAAAGAAAGTACAAATCCCCACCATGAGGAGAGGATGGTGAAAAGAGTCCAGAAACCCACAAATGTGAGCTCTCCAATAATGAATTTAGAGATGAAATGCTGAAGATGATCAATGAACTCAAAGAAACGATGGAAAAGTTATCCAATAAATTAAAGGAGGACATGAAAGAAACAGTGGAATGGACAGCCAAGGAAATACAGGAAGAAACGAGACCAAAAATTAAAAAGCTACAAAAAGAAGTGTCACAAATAAAGGATTCCATAGATAAAATAAAAAAAAAAACTCAGTGGGTGCCCTCAACAGTAGAATGGCTATGGCTGAAGATAGAATCAGTGAGCTTGAAGATGAGCTGCAGGAAGCCTAGAGGCAACTACAAACAATGGGAAGAGACCTCAAAATAGCTTTAGGGTGAATCAGAGTACTAGGGGGATGATTTCAAAAGGAACAACATTAGAATCATTGGAGTACCAGAGGGACAGGTAAACAACCCCAATGAAAAAGCCACAATTAAAAGAAATCATTGCTGAAAAGTTCCCAGAGCTGGGGAATGCAGGTATCCAGATTCAAGGAGACTGAAGGGTGCCAGCTAAAAGAGACCCTAACAAAAATCTCCAAGACATATCATAGTTAGAATGATGGATGTCATGGATAGAGACACATTACTGCAAGCAGCAAGGTCACAGAGGAAATCACATACAAAGGAGCACCCCTTAGATTCACAGCAGACCTATCAGAGAAAACCTTCTAAGCCTGAAGGCAATGGGGGAATATAGTGAAAAAAACTCAATGAAATGAATGCTTCACTAAGAATACATTATCAAGCTAAACGCTCACTCAAACTCGAAGGAACAATACACTATTTTGTGGATAAACAACAGCTCAGGAACTTCGTAGATCAAAGCCAAACCTAAAAGAAGGACTAAAGAGGATACTGCAAGACGAGACAAACCCCTGCAAGCACAACAAACCCCTACCGAAAGATAACAATAATCTCTCTCAATGTCAATGGTCAAAATGCACCAATTAAGAGAAACAAAGTGGCAAAATGAATTCATAGACCAAACCCAACATTCTACTGCTTACAAGAAGCACATCTGAACAGTCAGAACAAACACAGACTCAAAGTTAAAGGATGGAAAACAATCCTGCAAGCAAACAATTCCCTCAAAAAAGCTGGAGTGGCCTTATTAGTATCTGACAACATAGACTTCAGGTTGAAAAAGATTAGAAGGGACAATGAGGCTATTTTTTATTAATCAAGGGATATGCACAGCAGGAAGAAATCACAACTCCTAAATGATACACACCCAATGAGGGACCAGCTGAATGCCTACAATAACTGCTAACAGACCTTAAGAAGGACATTGCGAGCAAAACAATAGTAGTTGGAGACTTCAACATCGTCTTATCACCTCTGGATAGATCAAGAAGATTAAAACTCAGCAAGGAAATACTGGCTTTGAAGGAAGAAATAGAAGGCTAATAGATCTATACAGGGCTAATAGATATTTGTGTCTCCAAATAAAAGAATACACATTCTTTTCTAGTGCACATGGAACATTTTCCAGAATAGACCATGTGCTGGGCCACAAAACAAACTTCAAGAGAATCAGAAAGATAGACATTGTATCAACTATCTTTTCAGACCATGATGCACTGAAGATAGAAGTTAATCATGTACAGACACAGAAAACCAAATCAAACACCTGGAAATTAAACAACTCAAATATTGAACAATGTAGGGTCAGGAAGGAAATCAAGGAGGAAATAAAAAGATACCTGGAAACAAATGAGAATGAAGACACGAGCTACCAGAACCTGTGGGATATAGCTAAAGCCGTGTTAAAGGGAAAATTTAAATCTCTGCAAACATTTCTCAGGAAGGAAGAAAGGGCTCACATAAATAACTTGACTTCACCACTCAAGATGTTAGGAAAGGACCAACAAAAGGAGCCCAAACCATGCAGAAGGAAAGAGATAATAAAACTTAAGAGCAGAAATCAACAACACAGAAACCGAAAAACAATCCGAAAGATCAATGAAACAAAGAGCTGGTTCTTTAAGAAAATAAACAAGATTGATAAACCATTAGCAAGACTCACAAAGAAAGAGAAAGAACCTAATAAACTGAATCAGAAATGAGAAGGGGGATATTACAACAGAAATCAAAGAAATTCAAAAGATCATCAGAGACTATTTTGAAAGTCTGTATGCCAGGAAACAAGAGAATCTGGAAGAAATGGATAAATTCCTGGATTCCTATGATCTCCCAAGGCTGAATCAAGAAGATCTGGAATACCTCAATAATCCTATTAATATCAAGGAAATTGAAACTTAATCAAAAGTCTTCCCATAAACAAAAGCCCAGGTCCAGATGGATTCACTAGCAAATTTTTCCAAACATATAAAGAGACCGTATTGCCAATTCTTCTCAAGCTTTTCCAGAAAATTGAAGAAAGAGAAACTCTCCCAAACAGTTTCTATGAGGCTATATCTCCCTAATACCAAAAGCAAACAAAGACACTACAAAAAAAGAAAACTACAGGCCGATATCCTGATGAACACAGATGTGAAGATTCTCAACAAAATATTAGCAAATAGAATTCAACAACTCATTAAAAAGATCATACACGACCAAGTGTGATTCATTCCTGGGATGCAGGAATGGTGTAACTTTCAGAAATCAATCAACACAATCTATCATATCAACAAAAGAAAACATAAAAACCATATGATCATATCAATAGATGCAGAGAAAGCATTTGATAAGATCCAGCACACATTTATGATGAAAACTCTCACCTAAACAGGTATAGAAGGGACTTTCTCAATATAGTCAAAGACATCTACCACAAGCCCATGGCAAGAATCATCCTCAATGGGGAAAAACTAAGAGCCTTCCCTCTGAGATCAGGGACGAGACAAGGATTCCCACTCTCTTCACTTCTATTCATTATAGTACTGTAAGCACTAGCAATAGCAATTTGGCAAGAAAAAGACACTAAGGGCATTCAAGTAGGAAAGGAAGAAATCAAGCTCTCACTATTCGCAGATGATATACTTAGAGAACCCTAAAATCTCTACCAAGAAACTCCTAGAAACAATAGACTCGTATAGTAAAGTTGCAGGCTATAAAATCAATATCCAGAAGTCTATGGCCTTCCTATGTGCAAATAATGAGAAAGAAGAAGGTGACATGAAAAAAGCAATCCCGTTCACAATCATGCCTCAGAAAATCAAGTATGTCGGGATCAGCTTAACTAAGGAGGTAAAAGACTTGTACAAAGAAAACTACAAAACGCTACTTCACAAAATAAAAGAGGACACGAGGAAATGGAAAGATATCTCCTGCTAATTGATTGGGAGAATTAACATTGTCAAAATGGCAATACCCCCCAAAGCATTGTACAAATTCAATGCGGTCCCTATAAAGATACCCATGACATTCTTCAAAGAAATGGAGCAAACACTCCTGAAATTCATATGGAACAATAAGGCCCCACGAATAGCTAAAGTAATTCTTGGGGAAAAGATAATGGGAGGAATCACTCTCCCCAATCTCAAACCTCAAACTCTACTACAAAGTGGTAACAATTAAAACAGCATGGTACTAGAACAAAGGCAGAGCTTCAGACCAATGGAACAGTGTTAAATATCTTACAAACACTTCCAAATATACAATCATCTAATCTTTGATAAGGGAGAAAAAATGTGAAGTAGAGCAAGAAAAGTCTCCTTAACAAATGGTGCTGGCAAAACTAGACAGCTGTATGCAAAAAAAAAATGACTCAGATCTCTACCTAACACCATGTACAAAAGTCAGACCAAAATGGATTAAAGACCTCAACATCAGACAAGAATCCATAAAGCACATTGAAGACAAGATCGGCATAACCCTCCATGACACTGAAGCTAAAGGTATCTTCAAAGACTAGCCAAGCAAGTGAAAACAGAGATAAACAAATGGGACTGTCTTAAATTAAGAAGCTTCTGCACCTCAAAAGAAACCGTGACCAGAATACAAAGACAGCCTACAGAATCGGAAAGAATATTCACCCAGTACCCGTCTGATAAGGGGTTGGTATCAGGATATACAAGACACTGGCTGAACTGCACAAGAAGAAAACACCCAACCCCATCAGAAAATGGGGCGATGAAATGAGCAGAAACTTTCTCAAAGGAGAATTCGAGTGGCCAAAAGGCACATGAAAAATGCTCTTCATCACTAATCATCAGGGAGATGCAGATCAAAACAACCGTGAAATATCATCTCACACCACAGAGACTGGCCCACATCCAAAGGAACAAAAGCAACCAGTGTTGAGACGGATGTGGGGAGAAAGGGACTCTCCTTCACTGTTTGTGGGAATGCTGGCTGTTTCAGCCCTTTTGGAAAACAGTATGGCTGCTTCCCAAAAAATTAGAAATTGATCTTCCATTTGACCCAGCAATACCACTTCTGGGAATATATCCTGGAGAGGCAAAAAAGTATAGTTGAAATGACATCTGCATTTGTATGTTCATTGCAGCACTGTTTACAATAGCCAGAATCTGGAAAAAACCTGAGTGCCCGAGAACAGATGACTGGTTAAAGAAACTTTGGTACATCTACACAACGGAATATTATTCAGTTGTGAATAATGGTGGGAGGGATACTGGGATTATTTTTGGTGGAGAATGGGCACTGGTGGTGGGATAGATACTCAATCCTTGTGTGACTGGAACCCAAGCATAAAAGTTTGTTACTCTGTAATTGTACCTCACGGTGATCCACTAATAATTTTAAAAATCTATATAAACAAAAGAAGTTCTAAAATTTTAAGTTAGTGAAAATTCAGAGACCAGTTATTTCTAGATATCTTTATGATTTGTTTTGGTATTTTACTTAAAAAATGGGGAGGGGAGTTGGGCTACATCCACTGATTCTCAGGAATTACTCCTAGCTCTGTGCTCAGGAATTATTCCTGGTGATCTTGGGCGACCATATGGGATGTGAAGGATCAAACTCAGGTCAGCTGTGTATAAGGCAGAGGCCCTACTCACTGCTCTAGCCCTGATCTTTTACCTTAAGTGAGTCTATCTAACTTGCAAGTTCCACTGACATTGGACCAAATGACTCCAGTTTTTCCTTTATAACAATAAAGATTATTGCAAGACCAAATCAGTTTACTTTCCTGTTTAGACAAAATTAACTAATTCTGATTAATAAACACATATATGATAAAGAGTACATTCACCTATGACTATATAGACTTGCATGTTTCAAACTAAACCACTGCATTTTAAGCCAGTTTTCATTCATCAAAATATCTTAGGCCTATGCATTTTGGGGCCAGATATTATAACAGTTTCATCCAGAAGCAAAATAAAAGTAGGGGAGATGTTCAAATGTATATCCTGACACGCTTCTAACATTTCATTAAAATTTCAGATGCTAGTAAAAGAAAATACTTGAACTACTAATTAAAAAAGAAAACTCAAGATTTTTCTTTGATTTAGTTTCAATATCTCTGTACTTCTGTTTTAAGTTTTCTCCTTAAAATACATTAAATAACGCCTCCATCGGTAAGACAAAGACAGAATAATTCCTAGCTGAACCTGGGTTTTTGTTTATAAGAAAGAGCCTACAACTAATCAGTCATTTTCTGAGATCAAGGAATCATACCCAGTTCTGATCAATCAAGGGGGAAAAAGTAATACAATCTCATGACTTTATATGATAAAGGTCACAACAAAAGCTTGCACAGAAGGTAGACTGAGATTTCTCATATCACTTTATGTTGTTCCTAAACTCTAATCAGCTCACTCCAATTTTTTTCTTTATGTACAAGTTTCCCGAGCCAGGCTGTCTTCATTGGGGCCCTTGGGGGGGGGCGGGTTGAGTTTCCCTCCTTGCCCCAAACAGAGCCCAGCAGCTGAAAACCTCCAGAACCCAACCACAACCATGCTCAAGGCCACTCTCCACATGCTCAGACGAGCCTCACCCATGAGGGAACCAACAGAGGAACCCAGGTATGTGGGACCTGTGGCTGAGATCTCCAAGCCTGCTCAGATCAGGACTGGGCCTCCTCCACCCAGATCCCCATTTTTTCCCAGTAGCTTGGCAGCCACACTCACAAACTGCCCCTGACACCATGTAATCTCATCAATGGCCAAGATCCAGAGACTAAAACGAAGCTCTTGGAAGAGAGCAATGCAGAATCTCGCACGGCACAGCCTGGCAAGCTACCCGTGGTGTATTCGATATGCCCAAAACAGTAACAATAATGGGCCTCCTTCCCCTGACCCTGAATGCAAGAGGGACAAAAGGAGATGTTACTGGTGGCTGCTCGAGCAAATCGATGAGCAATGGGATGACAGTGATACAGTAATGTACGAGATTATAAACTTAGCTCAGCTTTTGAAACTCAAGAGAGTCCTTTGAGGCCATTGGAATCTTAAGATCTGATATGATCTTAGATGTTAAGAACTAACTTTTGTAGTCTCTATAGTTTTATATTTATTTATTTTTAAAATAATCTTGTATTTTTACCATTTGTAAAATTAGGTGGAATACTCCAATTTTTTCATAATCCCATAAGTAGTTTAGAAATCTTTCAACTTAATTGTTTTTATTTATATGTATATATATATGTGTATATATACATATATAAATAAAATCACCGTGAGATAGACAGTTACAAAGTTGCTCATCATTCGGTTTCAGTTATACAGTATTCCAACACATGTACAATATTCACCAGTGTACATTTCCCACCAGCAATGTCCCCAGTTTCCCTCCCCTCCTGCTATCATCTAACCCCCAGCCTGTCTCTAAGGCAGACACTTTTCTTCTCTCTCTCTTTCTCTCTCTCTCTTTCTCTCTCTGCCCCTGCTTTATGGCTTGCAATGCAGGTATTGAAAACTTATCATGTATATCCCTTTACCACCTTTCAGCAGTCAGTTCTCATCCATAATGATTATTTCTATCTAGCATTATCAATAGTAGTCTTCTCTGTCCTAACTTTCCTCTTCCAATGGTTGGCAAGGTTCCAACCATGGACGAGACCTTCTGGCCCTAGTTTCTACTGTTCTTGGGTATTCATCTCATACTACATTTTTTTCACATTCTGCCAATGAGTGCAAACAGTCTAGCATGTCCGTTTCTCATGGACTCATTTCACTCAGCACAATACTCTCCATCGTATATCCATTTATAAGAAAATTTCATAACTTCACTTTTCCTGGTGTCTGCATAGCATTCCACTGTGTAGGTGTACCATAGTCTTCTCAGGAACTTAAGTTGTTTCCAGATCCTATTCCATAATAATGACCAAAATAACAAAGACAGCCCATAGAATGGGAAAAATATTTATGCAATACCCATCTGATAAGGGATTAATATCCATGATATATAAGGCACTAATAGAACTTTACAAGAAAAAAACATGCAGCCCCATCAAAAAAATGGGGAGAAGAAATGAACAGAACTTTCCCCAAGAAGAAATACAAATGACCAAAAGGCACATAAAAAATGTTCTAAATCACTAATCATCAGGGGATGCAAATAAAAACAACCATGAGATATCTCACATTACAGAGACTGACACTCTTAAAAAAGAATCAGAACAACCAGTGCTGGCATGTATCCAGGGAGAAAGGGACTTTCACTCATTGTTGGTGGGAGTGCCAATGGTCCAACCTTTTTGGAAAGCAATATGGGTATTTCTCAAAAAACTAGAAATTAAACTTTCATATGATCTGGCAATACCACTTCTGGGAATATACCCCGGGGGCCCCTCAAACAAACAGAAAAGTTATCTAAACTTCTATGTTCTTCCAACTTAATTGTGATCTAGCAAGTTGATAAATATTTTTTATTTACCCAATGAATCCAAAAATTCATTAACCAGAAGATAGGGCAAAAGAAAAAAACTCATCATATTAACAGTTTTCATTAAGCCTTGTATCCCTTGAAGCCACAAAAAAAAAAAACCCAAAAAACTATCAGTTCTAACATTTTTGCTGTTTTTGGCTTTCCTTCTAATTAACAGAGAAGAAAGCCTAGATTCCACAACACATAAAGTAAAACATGCAATTAACGTTCTAAGCTCAGAATCATAGTACTTAGCACCTACAAAATATAGCACATGAAATAAAGCGGACAGCCTCTTTCAAAGATATGACGATCCCATGGGGTGGAAAGAACTACCAAATTTTTAGCTAGGACATTAAGTTTCTAAAATTTCTAGATTAGGCATTATTCTGTTTTCCAGCAATGATTCAGCTTGTCCTGTCAATTGAGTAGTTAAACTGGATGTAAACATGATGGCTCCAGACTTTTGGCTTTAACATTCCAGAGTTCTTGCAAGAGGTGGGAAGGTATCTTTTGAGTCAGAATTTCTTTTTCATAGTACACTCCCCCACCCCACCCCCGCCTTCTTCTTGGAAATCATAGAAGTGGCCACACATAGACAAACAGATAAATCAATTCACACATCCAAGTAAAAACGAGTAAGTATTAGCACTTCTATTTTTTTTTCCTTTTTGGGTCACACCCGGCAATGCACAGGGGTTACTCCTGGCTCTGCACTCAGGAATTACTCCTGGCGGTGCTTGGGGGACCATATGGGATGCTGGGAATCGAACCCAGGTCAGCCTCATGCAAGGCAAACACCCTCCCTGCTGTGCTATTGTTCCAGCCCCCTTCTTCTTTTTTTTTTTTTCCTTTTTGGGGCATTCGCACTTCTAGAAAGCGCTGACAGCGTTGTCCCTATCCATGAGGAAGCAGGACCCAGATGGACAGGAAGAGTGTCTTGGATGTCCACCTCCTAGGTGACTTTCTCCCTTTGCTGACACAGAAGTGACTACACATATGGCGAAAGTTTTAATTTTTCAGCCATTTCTTTGATCTACTGAGTGTAGTATGATAGGCAATCAGCATTGGGCCAGGAATGAGATACCTTTAGACTGAGGAGGTGACCTGAAAGTTTCTTGATCTGAACTTGGCTCACTGCAGCGGACTCGACTTCTGACTATCTTCTTGACTAATTTTAAATGCAAAGGTTTGGTTCTGCAGCCATTCAGGGCCAATTAGATAAGACATGGTGACAGGTCAAGCTAGAGCCTGACAACCAAAAGATCGGAATGTAGGTCTGAAGGTGGAGTACTTATGCCCTCAGAACAACTATCTTGTCTTAACACTCACGATAAAGTTTTTTGTTTGCTCATTTGTTGTAGGAAGAGACAAGGGAAGCTCCTATGCACCAGGGTGATCAAAAAATTCACTCATGGACTGATCCCCTGAGGTGAACTTGATAGGACTTTAAATAAAGATTTCTAGTTAAGGTTTCTGTCCTCTTATCCTTTTAGAAAGCATAGAGGGAATATCCTTGACATTTCAACAGACATTCTACCCTAACCAGATAGATTTTACTGGTCTCTAATATTGAATTCAACTCCTAAGTTTTGGGGGTTGGTTTTAGTATGATTGTCCTTTCCCTCTTTGTTAGCCTATAATATTAAACATGTTAACCGCACACCTACACACACACACACACACACACACACACACACACACACACACACACTTCCCTAAATCTAAAGAGCAGCAGAGCTGGTAAATCCCCAAAGCCAAGGCAATTCTGGCTATGCTATACTACTTGCCTCCTCAAAAAAAAAATATATATATATATATATATATATGTGTGTGTGTGTGTGTGTGTGTGTGTGTTTTCAGAATCAAGCAAGCAAGAGCATACCACCATAACAGCCAGTTTTCTGCTGTGGATGTGTTTACAATGAGTTAAATAGTAATTGGCAGAGATAGAGAGGGCATTAACGCATTGAGTTGAAGTGGGGAGGAGATTCAAAATATATGAAAATGTAAGTCGAATTTGCACTTATTTCCCTGTTCACAGGATCCTACATCACATGGTCTCTACCATGAGTAGAGTCATTTATGTAGATAGTGGAGAAAGTAAAGCAAAGTCCTATAACTGTAAATCTTGTCAAGATGTGCAACAATTTGTCTTGCTGAAAATTTAATTTGCATATGAGCTGGAGCAATAGCAAAGCGGTAGGGCATTCCCCTTTCACGAAGCCGACCCGTGTTCGATTCCTCCACGCGGAGAGCCCAGCAAGCTACCGAGATTATCGTGCCCGCATGGTAGAGCCTGGCAAGCTACCTGTGGTATATTGGATATGCCAAAAATGGTAACTATAAGTCTCTCAATGAGAGACATTACTGGTGCCCGCTCGAACAAATCAATGAGCAACTGGATGACAGTGCCAATGACAGTGATATGGATAATACATTTAATTAATTTTCTTCAGAGAAGAAAGTTTCTGAAAGTTGACCATGTTGATTTTGGAGAAAAATAAATATGCCATTAGTTTTGGAAAAACTCCTTCCCTAAAGAGAAAGAGATAAGCAGACACTGAGTTGAAATTTCAGATTCTTTTATGGGTTAAATGTTTGTATTCCCCTTCATAAATTTGTATGTTGAAACTCCAAGTCTCAAGATGATGCTATTTGGAGGTGAGAACATTCAGAGATAATTGGACTTAGGTGATATCATGAGGATGGAGCCACCACAATAGGATTTGTGCCCTTAAAGATGAGAAAGACATTGATCTTTCCCTTCTTAAACTCTAGAACTATGATTAATAAATGTGACTTATTTAAATCACTCAATTCTATGGCATTTTGCAGTACAGTTCAAGTGATAAGTTATTAGTTTTCTTTAATTGATTCACCATGAGTTACAGTAACAAAACTTTCATGTTTGAGCTTCGATCATACAGTCATCAAACACCTTCACCAGTGGCCGTTTTCCACCACCAAAATCCCCAGTATTCCCCCCTTCCACACCTCTCCTTGCACAATACTCTCTTTCTCTAACTTTAGTTACCTTTGATATTTCGAGACTAGTCCCACTACCCCTCATACCTGCCGAAAATGCAATGCTAGACTATGTGTTTTGTATTGCTTATTATGGATACAATATAATGATCTAGGAATTCTAAAATTTTAATAATTAGAATCTGAAGAGATCACTGCAGCAAGTTGCTTGGGTCCGAGATTCATTTGTGTGTCTCTCGATTGTGGCTGTGTGGGGCCTTAAGTAGATGGTGGCCGGATGTGGCGTCATCTCGAAGTTCCATGGGGTGGGGGGAAGGAGAAGGGCCCACTCTTCCCCTGTCCCGTAAGGCTTGGGATTTGCCACCGCCACCACTAGTACCTGGAACTTCTTGCTGACTTCTAGAAAATGGCGACCGCTGGACCTCCTAGAGAGCAGGCAGAGGGTTAGTTTTCATTTTTAAGAGATGGGTTGGTGGTATAGTGGCAAAAACCTATTTGGGGAGAATTTGTGATGAAAACCTTTGAGTTTTACAGATTGAAAATAGTAATTCTTCGGGAAGCAAATCTAGAGAGTGAAGACAGTGACAGTTTCGACCTCAGCACGAACTCTGTGAAACATGGATGTCCACCAGGCAGAGACTGCCCAACATTTGGAACTATCACCTGGCTTAAGTCAATGGACATTCAGGCTCACCTCCAAGTTCCCAGGGAAACACTCAGAAGTATTGCCAGATGATGAAGATCAACAAAGTTGGTAGACTGAGGGTTGACAGAGCTTAGGTTGGAATTAAAATAAGATCACCCTATATATCTTCAGCTTTTGCAAAACTCTAATGCTTTTGTTTTTTTTTTGTTGTTTGTTTGTTTGACAACAATTCACAGAAAAGAGGAGACCCAGAAGGTAATGTCAAAGTAAGAACATTTGCAGCAGAAAATGTGGAAAAGTCAATTTGGGGGGACAATCAGGATCCCCTCTCTTCTGGAGGAGGAATTATCTGAGACATAGAAATAAAAAGTTCCTTAAGACCACATTCTGACTAATTATAGATCTGCGCAGTCTGGGCAGCCTTAATCTTAGTGGAAAACTCAGTATCTTTATTTCAACCCATCTCAAAACTCTGAGACCTGGCATCCTAAGTATAAAAGAAACCTCTAGATGGAAGTCTTATTTAAGTTCTGGAGAGTATTTATACTTGGAAAAATAACGTACAGATGTCTGGAGAGTTATGTATTTCAGTTACAAACAGAAACAGCAATGACAATAGGGAAACATAGATAAAAAGTTTTGATGTTTGAATATTAGGTATTCTGTAGTTGTATTTAGATTTATAAAAATCTAAAAACCTCATCATCATGCATGGTGTGACTGAGTGATCGATATTTGTAAGCAACAAGGAAAAATTCTCCCCCAGTCTCAGAATCAGTGAAATGACATAGGCTGGGAGAGGTCCCCAGCAAAAAAAGCTCGAGTTGTCATGGTCTCTCCTATCTTGCAGTTCTGTTTGTTGAAAGACTGAGAGCCATGGGATTAGACTTGGAGAGCCACTTTCCCTCATCAAATTTACTAGTCATTCTCTTCTTCTAAGCCGGGCACTCATTCACATTCACATCTGAGAAATGCTCACTTATTTTGAGAAAATACATAAAGAAAGAGCCTAGATCTCGAAGATAGACTTCCTCCAAGATGGCTAAGAGTGGCCTCCTAAATTGTGTCCCTTTCACGTGTGCAATATTAAAAACTTGATGGAGGTCCTGCTGATTCAAGAGAAATTTTCCCACTCTCTTCACTGCTCGAAGAATGCACATTGGGAATGTTACTCAGAACGTTTTAAAAAAAATGGAATAACCTTTTTGTTGGAAGACTATATCTCCAAGGCAGGGAAAAGTTTATAAAGTATGTGATTGTCATCATATAAGTTAATATTTCCTTGTCATGAGAGTCTCCAGTCTCCTTCCTGTCTCTTGAATTCCAGGTACCTAATCAATTCCTTCACTCAGAATATTTTCTCTTATTTTGTCCCATAGACATTTTATTTCATTTGTCATTGGTAGGTAATTATATTTATTCTTTTTGGGGCTGGAGGGCTAGTACAGAGTTTTAGGTATTTGCCTTGCACAAAAGTTAACCTGGGTTTGTTCTTAGTATCACATATGATACCCCAAGCACTGGCAGGAATAGTTCCTGAGCACAAAGCCAGGAATGAGTACTTGCTAGGCATGGCCCCCAACCAAAACAAGTAAACAAAAAGTGTTTTCTCCTTTTCCATTTGATATTAATTTGACTGCTGTCAAAGAATGAAAATTGAGGGTGTTACTCAGAACTTTCTTTTTTTAATTTGGAATAACTTTTTTTATTGGAGTAATATATCTTCAAGTAAGGGGAAAACATCTAATATAGATGTTATAAAGCATAAGATGAACCCAGAAGAGCAGAGGCATGTTTGCTTTCTGCCCTACCATCTTATGTCACGGCTCCTAAACATGCTTTACTTTCTAGAACTCCATCATTGCCGCTCTGTGTCTGAGGAAACTTGATTTTTCTCTCTTGGCTTAGGAACTCACTTCCATGAATCTGACCCATCACTTTAGAAAGTTCCTTCACTTAAGGTGGGAAGGGCTTGAAAACTTAAGGGCTGGGGTTGGGGTGAGGATTGATACCTTCTCTTACTTTGATAACTTCACCTGAAAATGGACGCCTGCTCTCAGAGCCACCTGGCCAGCCCTGGGGAAGGAGGCCTGGAAGAGTCCCGAGGATTCAAAACACAAATGTTTTCTTTGTGTCCTGCTTCTCCCTTCACTCTCATCAGAGAGGAAAGCATTTCTACTTCTCAAGTTGTCACGCCCTCTCCTTTCCTCTGCCTTCTTTCAGGCCTCTCTCATTTCTCATCTGAGTGGCTGACAGCCTCATAACTCATCTTCTTGCCTTCACACCATCTATCCATTCTCAGAGACAGTACCTATAAAGTTGACAGGCACAAGTGTGCTCATGCCATTCTCTTGCTTAAGACCTTTCATGAACTCTCTCTTGTTCTCCTCGTGACCTAAGATAGTCATGCTCTTTTCTGAAATACCCATCCCTCCTCTTTTACCATCTCTGAAAACACATCTACAGCCTTTGTGTCAAATTCATACCTGTCTAGTCATTTCTTTCCTTGCACATCCTATTCTTTCATTTATTTGTGTTTGAGAACTGAGAGCCTTGAAGAGGTTATGAAGGGCAGCCTTCTTCAACCCCACAGTGTTACAAAGCAAGTGGATTATTCAAAATGAGGTCAATCAAGTCCCAATACCCTCATGGAAAATGTCTTACCACTCTCTCAACTCCCTAGAGGAACAAAGATTCTTTCATGTAGTGAAAAGTTTCTTAGGCTGTAAATCCAGGTTCAGAGTTATTTCCAGAAGTAATTTTTTAATTGGGGGAATCTGTCTATATTCATCTATTTATAGAGCATCTGGCTTTTGTCATTAAATTAATTCTTTTCTCCCACTAATTTCTTTGATGATAATGTTATTGTCTGGCTAGCCTGAGAAGGTTCCAGAGGGGTGGGGGAAATTCCTTCTCCACCCCTATACCAGTGAGCATTTTTCATGTCACTTGTGCCACCAAGAACATTCTACACAATCTTAATTTATCATCTTCATAAGGGTCACGACCAGTCTCTGTAGGTTCACTTTAGATGAGGAATCAAGGAACAGTTAACCTGGACATGTTTGAGAGCAGATGATTAGGCTGAGATGCAGGCGGTATTTGGACCTAAGTAATCTGCCTCCAGCCCATGTCTTCATGACCATCCCATCCCAGGCCTGTGTACTCTGTGAGAGCATTTAGCAGTCTTTGTTATGGATTTTCACATAGCCATCCACCTTTCCTGAGCAGCTTGAGCACAGGGACGATGTCTTACTCATCAGAGATGAGCACAGAGTAGAAACTCAATAAATGGATTTATTGAAGAAGGATAATGTTGGTGTAATGAAATTTTAAAAGGCTTAGAAACTGAAGTATAGAGAGGAGAGGAAAGAAAGTGAAGGGGAAGGGAGAAGAAATAGATGAGAAGCATCTGGGGCGGGGGGCAGGGACTCAGACACATTGGTGATGTTAAGGAATGATAGAGCTAAGTATCCAAACCACAGAGTCAACAGCACTAAAGTTGGAAAACCCAAATTTTAAAAGTCAAATTTAAAAGATACCTGTTGAGAAGGCAGGCTGGCGTTGAGGGGTGGGGGTTGGAGCAGCAACCTAGAGACAGTGGTGGAGGGAAGTCAGACTGGTGATGGAACAGTGATATCAAAAACCCAACTGTGAATAACTTTGTAATGCATGGTGCTTTAATAAAATAAAATTTTGAAATAACATCATGACATACAGCTGAGGTTACTAGAGCTTTAAAGAGGACTAGTTCTATGTAAAAGTTTGAACAATTTTGCTACAAGTGGAAAGCTCGTATTTTAAGGTTTGCTTGAGATTGGGCTGCACAGAACAACTAAGAAATGAAGCTATAGGATGAAACCATGAGGCACACACTTAATTGAAATTTGTCCAAACACTATAGATATGGGCAAGAATCTAGAGGAGGGTATTTGAAGATAAATGTTTAGTATCCATCTGAGAAGAGATGAAATGGCTAGGTTCCTTCCATAGAGAAAAGACATGCTTGTTCTGGGGAGCTAGTTTCTGTTTCCAAAGTCGTAATCTCTGCAGAAAACAGCTGAGATGGACCTGGGGCCCAGGTTTGGGTGGGAAGCACAGTATTTTCTCCGTATCCATGTATTTCATTAGCTAAACAAATGCTCGGTTCCTTTGTTGCTTGAGGGCCAGTCAGAGGAGAGACCCGTGATGGATCCAGAAGGAGCTTTAGTGGCAATACGCCAGCAGGTTGGAAGATGATGAACTTGTCTTCTAAGCAAACATCTTGTCTACTTGGTCACAAGAAGTTGATTTTAATAAGAAAAGAACCAGGAATAAAAGGCAGCAGAATGAACAATAGAATCCCTTCCTGGTCTGGTTCCCTGAAGCACACTCCATTTTACAAAATACAAACTTTTTTATTTTATAAACATTTATATACAAAACATATTAGGGGTTGTTTTTAGGGAATAGAAAAACCATCTTAACAAGCCATCTTATCACAAGCCATCTTAACCGTTAGGTTTAGGGGTAAGGGCATTAGTCAACTTCCAAATCTTTTTATTTATATATCAAGAATTATTTGGGGGAGGGGTGGGGGAGAGGGGTAACACTCTCTTGTTCATTGATTTTCAATTAACTCAGACACAGATTAAAATCTGTCCCATTTGCAAACTTAGTTAATCATATTTCCTAAACATCTTCAACCACATTTATAAATTTAACAAGTTTACTTTTGAAATACTTTAGATGCTTGGCAGGGCATACTTACAATATTAATAAGCAAAACCCTCTTAAGCATTTCAATTACTCTTGTATCCAATGAACGTATAAATTAGAGTAAATCAAGTTCCCTTGAACATGCCACCATTATTTATAGACTTAGAATTCTCTTACAGTTTTCATCTGAAAAATCAAAATCAAAAGTTAAATGCTTTACTCACAAGTATGTTGCAAGGCAACACAGAAAGAGTGCTTTGACAATATATTATTGAATTTATGAAATTTCATAAATTCATGTGAAATTTATGAATTTATGAAATTAAATTTTTTAATTGAAATTAAATTAAATAAATTGTTTAATTTATGAAAAGTTGAGGTGCAGCTTTTTGTTATAGGAGAAAGCTAACCTCCACCAAGGATACACTTGAACTGTATCTTGAAAGGTGATTTCAAGAATGGAAATTGTTTGTTTTCTTTTCCTTGTACAAATTAAAACCGACTGGGAAAGAATTGATAATGTAGGTGAGATGCAAATGTCGAGGGGAGATAGCTGTGCCTTCCCTTCTCGCAGGGAGGTCCTGGTGTCCTCAGAGCAAAGGGATTTGTTCATTGTGAAGGGCACGATCACCCAGGTGAGGAAGGGATCTGCTGACTTTCTGGCCTTATTTATCCCCTGGTCTATGCTGAAAGTAGAACAAGGAAAAGAGTAGCAGCAGCTGCCACAGCAATGAGCATATCTAAAGGGGGCTTGTGGAAGGAGAAGCCCCCCCCCCCACACACACACTTATCCATGGGGAAGAAAAAAGAGGGAACTCCCCCAGAATCATGACAGATTGTGGGGGCATGAGGGTGGTGCTTCCTTCACACAGTCTTGCATCCCGAGAGAGGAGGGTCCCCACACCGGCAGTTTGAGTGGTAGCTCCCCTGTCTGCTGGGAGTGGTCCACCTGGGGCTGGCCCAGCCAACAGCCCCCTCTGCCCCCTGCAAGCGCTCTATACTCCCCCCTACTCTGGGTGGTGTGAGCCCAGTTCATGGGTTCATGGCAGTTCATGGAAGACCTCCACACCTCCTGAGTCCAGTCTCTATGCTCCAGGCTTCTCCAACGGGATGGCCTGAACTAGGTGGTGGGGCAGAGGACTTTGCTCTGCCTTTCCCTTGAACATTCTGCTAGACACAGGGCCAGTGGTTCAGGGACTTGATATGGCCAAGACTCCCCACACTAGCATAACTGTGGATCAGGGGGGAGAGGCCAGGAACCTTCTCTTTTCCCTCTTTCCTTCCCCCTTGCCCCAGTGACAATGACACTGCCAACAGGCCACAACAGAGTGCTTGAGCTGCATTTGAACTCAGGGTATAGACCCACAGACATAAGAACCACAGCTTAGAGCTCTGGTCTGTTCTCTCCCCACATCTATTTCTCCTGTGTCATGGGAAGAGCCATAAATGGCTAGTGACAAACGAAGGGACTGAGAGTCCTAGGTGATGGGAATGAAGTGTTGGTTTATGTGGTAAATTCACTCTGTAAATGTGAAACCAAAACTGGAATCCACATTGAGGAGTAGGGCTAGTTCTGTGGAGAGAAGAATGGGGTGTGGAGGCCCAGGCAGGGGAAGGTCCTAGTGAGGGGCAGAATGAAGAGAGAATGCAAAGGCAACAAAGTGCCTGTAGTCATGAGAGGTCCCAGAAGCTTGAGGGGTCCCGTTGGGGGGCACAGATGCAAAACTGAGTCATAGGAAGGGTTTAGAGATACTGTGGGGTGTAGAATTTTTGTCTCAGATGCAAATAAACTCTTTCTCTATGCGTGTGCCTATGTGTTTGTATACGCCTAGTGTATGTATGTATGCTTCATGTGGTGTCTCGTCATTCCTAAGAAGTGAAGACTTGGAAGATGCTCAGTGGCTGAGAGTTTTTCTTCCACTGTGTGCTTCCTGGCCAGTCAATGCCGAGACCCCCCAACGAAGGGGAGAAAGGCAGATTCTCCTATTTCCCTGAGGCTGTGGCGTGTGGGGTGGGTTCCTTGTGCCTGATTCTGAAATGCATCTTAGGTTCATCTGCAGGTATTTAGCAATCATTGGTTCCAGTAAATCTAAGGGTTATCATTCTTCTACAGGTAGGCTTTTCTCCTTCTATTGGACCTTTAGACCTGTTTGGCATGAGGCTTGTTCCTGGTGGTTAATCCCTCTCTTTTTTTCACCCTGAGACGCCATCTTTTAGAAGGAGACACACCAGAACCAATAACACTGTTCCTCTGAGGCTCAGCTTGAGGAAATTCAGCCCGTCACTGTGAACCACCGGAGATGAGTCCTAGAGGGAATACACTGTAATTTCAGACACTGAAATGAACGGTGTTGTGGAGGTTACTGCGAACACTTGCTGCAAGAGGCTTCTGAGTCCCTGGGGCCAAATAAGCAAATGTTCTTCTTAAGCTGCAGGAGACAGGCAATTTCACCAGTGGTGTGCTCTTCATTTATATGAGGCAGCTCTGCAGAAGAGGAAGCCCGGGCCCATGCAGGACACCCTTCGTGTAAGTCCTGGGCCTGGGTACTTATCTCAGGCAGCAGATTGGACAGATAGGACCTCATCAGAGACCTGGGCAAGGGGGCACTGTCCCTTTACTGAAGCAAAGAGAGGTTACTGTCGAGGTCTTTTAACCTTTAGAAAAGAGAGAGAGAGAGTTGCTGACCACTGTCTTTTAGGGCCATAGATGTGCCAGCTACACTGATTCCAGCAGACTGTAGTGGATCCGAAGAGAGTCTGTGCAAATCAACTCCACTTAGAAACGAAATGAGACTGAAGGGGGCTGAACAGGGCACAGTAATGAGCTAAGTTTTTGAAACCCTCCTCGAAGTTTCTCAGAATGTGGCTTTATTTGGAAATAGGGTCATGATGGAGAGAATTAAGCTCAAATTAGGGCATTAGAATGGGCTTGAATTCAATAATTCATTGGCCTTATGAAAAAAAGAGAAGTTAGAAACAGATACATGCACATATGCATGTACGCACACATGCACCGTGTGAAGGAGGCAGTGACTAGGGGGCTGTTGCTAGCAAATCAGCACAGCTGGGGGGGGGCGTGGAGAGCAGCCTCAGAAGGAGCCCCCCTTCAGAACAGTGAGATGGTCTGTTTCTGTGTTTAAGCCTTTAGTTAATTGTGCTTTGTCGTGGGAGTCCCTAGTAAGCTAACGCAGGCACCTGATCTCTTAGTGTGAGTCTCAGTTCTCTGAACATACAGACTTTATCGTATTTTATACTCAACAGGTATTTGACTGCATAAATAGGTTCTCCGGATGGACTCAGAGGAGTTATTTCACTTAGGGCTTGTGAATATCTGTGCTAGCTCCTATGGTAACAAAGTACTTGCCGGGTGTTCGTGGTTCTTAGTGATGAGTGCCAGTTCAGTCCCAACTCAGCCTGAGCACTAGGTCAGGAAATTAGGCTTCATGAGATGAAGGAAGGGGTAGATTTGGGATTGAGGCCTAGGCCTGGCTGACTTCAAAACCCCCCCAATAATCTCCCTCCAGCACATCAGCGGAAATAGAGCAGGCGGCCAAGGGGTGTTTGGAGCAGGTCCCAACTGGCTCAAGCTCAGCTCTGGTTCTTCCAGCCCTGGAGATGAGCCCTGAAACAGCCTCTTCTTGGGTCCAGTGGCAGAGCAGTCAGTTGGGACAGAAGTTAGGATGGCAGAGGGGTGAGCATGGGGCCAGGGAGTTAGAGCAGTGGGGTCTGGGCAGGAGCCCCTCATGAGTAGCAGGTCATTCAGACCTCAGTGTGCATGCCTATGTGTCTATGTGGGCCTGTGCTTGTATGTGCATCTCTGTGTGTACAAATGTATGCATAGGCAAGCATGTATATGGTTCTGTGTATGTATGTATGTGTACAGGGATGTGTATACATGTGGATCAATGTATGTGAGTGTATGTTTGTGCATGTGGGTCAATGTGTTCATATGTGTGTCTATGTGTGTGCATATTTATGCATGTAGGTTTATGTGAATGTGTGTATCTATATGTGCATGAATGGGTCAGAGCATGTATGTGTGTCTATGTGTGCATTTATATAAGTGGGTCTATGTGTGTAGGTCTAGGTGTACATGTGCATGCATGTATATCTCAGGTCTTTGCATATGCATATGTGTGTGCATGTGCTTATATGTGCATATATATGTGTGTATATGTATATATGCATGTATGTGCCTCTGTGTATGTGCATCTATATATGTGTGCTTATATATGTATATGAATGTAAATGTGGTCTATATATGTATGTGTGTGCATATGTGTATATGTGCACACATGTACTTCTACGTGTGTATGTGTGTAATTGTGTGTGTGATGTGTGTAATTGTGTGTGTGTGTGCTTGTGCATGCGTGTCTACGTGCCAGAGGGTTATCACAAGGCTGTTTGACTCAGGTCTTGAGGCAGGTGGAGAGCTCTGAACTCCGGGGAGACATGAGGTAGGAGGTTGCCTGGCTGCTCTGTGCTGGCAGGTGGGCAGGAAAGGGGTATGTGAAGCCTCTAGACCTGCGGCCATTCCCCAAGCTGTGCTCTGGGGGGCTGAGGTGGCACCAAGACCCAGAGATATGTTTTCAGAGCCACTTTAAAGATGTGTGCCCTGGTTACGCACGATGCCTCGAGAGAGAAGTGTGTTTCTTTTCCACCTCTTCCCTGGCATTCTTCCACCCAAATGCAGAGGCTTTCCCCACTCAGCCTCTTTTCTAGGCGCAGCTGCAGAGTCACCCACCTGGGTGCTGAGCCTGTATTTTTCTCCTCATCCCTGGCATCCCACAGGCGCCTGCTCATAGCAGCTCTGAGAGTTGTTTGTGGAAAGGATGAAGAGAGGAGTGTGGGGCTGGACACCAGGGAAGGGCTGCAGTAGGTGGCTTCACAGTATGGGCTGAGCGCAGAGAACATTCTGGGTCTGGAGCCTCCAGGGCCCTGTGGCTGGGGTCAGAGTCTTCTCTTGGCTGACTGACCTACTGAGTCAGAGCTTGTTTTCTCCCAATTGGGGATATAAAGCTCCAGGGTTCTCAGACTTACTTGTAAATATTATAGCTGTTGCTTCAGTTGATATTATTGTTGTTAAGAACTCAGAGCTATGTGGACCAGCTGTAGTTCTAGAGCAGAGGATCCCAAACTCACTTGGTCTGCTGCCCTCTTTCACAAAACCATCCAACTGATGTAGGCAGAGAGACAAGGAAATGTTCATGGCAATGTAATTCCTGGGAAGTAATAAATCCATTAGTCCAAGTTTGCAAAGAGTCCACTTTGTGAGCTAAGGGACTGGTTCCAATGGACCCAGAGAAGACTGGACCCCCTTGTGAGATGCTCTAGCAGGAATAAAGGCCAGGAAAAAAATTTCAAAGGCCATGGACCACTCCCAACCCCACTTCCTTGGCATCCACCCTAGCAACAGACGCTTACCTAGGTAGGAGCTCCACATTGGGCAGGTTGGTAAAAACCGTATAGAGTCCATCTTAAACAAAGAAATGGTGCACATATGCTGCCCAAGTCCATGTGCTGCTTGTGCCTACATGGCCAAGCACATGTGATGCTCGTGCACAGGTGTCTCCCAAATCTCTCTCTTGGAATGTGTTGTCTCTGGAGAATCCATCATTTTCTCTTGAGCATATTACTTTCTGTCCCTTTGCCCTCCCTCCTTCCCCTTCCTCAAACCTTCCAAATAAAATTTTATTTTTACCTCACTGCTTGTTTGCTTCTGAAATTCCTTTCTGTGAGATAGAGCAAGACCTGAAAACCCTGAGTAAGGCCTAGGTCTGGCTTACCTTTTCTGCAAAGAGCAATTCCTTGCTACTGCCTGAGTTTATGTCTCCCTGAGAAATTGTGGTGGTGGGGATAAACTCTCATGCCGACAAGACCAAGTCGATGTCAGATGTGGCTTGATGATCACCTGATGGAGCTGTCAAGGGCTCATCTGCAGACTTTATCAGTCCTAGCCTTCTCAGTAGGTCACGGGATGGCAGAGGCAGATCAGGAGGAAGTGATGATCTCTCTCCTCTCTGCCTCACATAAGCCCCCCTTGGGGGCCCACTGACTTCACAATCAAGCAATCAGCACCTGTCCCCCCTACCCCAAATCCTGAAAATCTACCTCCTTTAAATGAACCAACAGAGTCTACTCCCTGATTGTGCTTAGGCTACTTCTGCCCCCATAAATTGTTCTATTGTGGGGTCTCAATCAAAAAACCACCAGAATTTGGAGGAGTCTTTATTGACACGAATTGGTGGGTTGTCCTGCTAGGTAAGAGCAAAAGCCCCACAGCTCAAGCACTGGTCTTGTATAAGGAGAAAAACACACCTTGGAGTCTGTGCACTTTCGTAAGAATTTTCATAATTTGTTTGAGCCCCTGAAACTCACATCCTGGTGCTTGATAACTTCAAGCAAGCACAGCAAGACAAGCATTGTTACAAAAGCCAGAAGAATTGGTTACAGCAAGAGTACATGAATCAAACACAATGCAAAGTACTAACCACTATACGATCACGGCGACATGAATCAAACAATCAGTCATTTTAACTACACTGCTTTATGATCCAGGCCCATTGTCCTGTATGCAGTCTATGACCGGATTTTGGGCCATTGCAGGAAGTTCGGTACTTATTGAATGACATAGTTACATTGGCTGAAAGAACGAAACTTCTACAAAATTCCTCCCTGTCAGTCTCCCCTGTATAGTTTGAGTGTCCCTTTGAGGGCCATATTGCTCTCTTTGGGAAATGCTCTTCTAGAACATTACCGGGGCTGAATCTCCTAGAAAGTGTTTAAATTACTGGTTCTTATGGTTTCCCACTGCATTTAACTTAGTAAAGCCAGAGAAGTACTAAAGGGGATTCCAATGGGACCGGGCAGAAGTTGTCTCTTGGAGAAAGTCCAATCTTCTCATATACGGGGAGTGATGAAGTCAGAGCATTTGGGCATCTATCTTGCAGCCAGAAAATTCTAGAATTCTTTCTGATTGGGTGAATATAAGTATAAACCACACCTGGGGGTGCTCTGACCTACTCCTGGCTCTACTCCTAGCTCTGTGCCCAGATGTCGCTTCTGGCGATGCTCTGGGAACCATAGGAGGTTCCAGGATTTGCAGTAGGTTGACCACATGCAAGGTGAGCACTTTATACCCTGCACTGTCCCTGCATTGTCCTCCCCCACCCCACCCCACCCCCGCCCCACCAAGTTTGTACCTTTGGTGCAAGGTCTAACTATGATGTGTTTGCTTTGAGAAGTTGTACATTTCATAGGTACCTGGTGGAAAACATGGTTTCCAAAGCAGGAAGGAAGAGGACGTGCTGGGAGGGGGGAGGGGAGCAGCCCCTCACTGTAGCTGTGTGCCTCCTTCTGCTGTTCTTTCTAGATCAAATGGAGGCTAATGCAGAGGAACATGTGCATATTTTTTCTACATGAGCTCCCTGAGTGGGTGGTTTCTCTCATGCTATGAAATAACATGAAAAGAGGCAAACCAAGGCTTTGAATCTGCCCCCCGCAGGGCAGTCCTGGAGACGTGAAGGATCTGCTGTGTCCTCTCAGGCATGCTGGCTTTCCCTGAGATGAAAGGACTGAACACAGAGACTAGCCTTCCTGGAAGGACATTTGCTACTGAAGGTGAGGAAGGCTCTGGGCTTGGTTCCCATGGAAGGTCTCTGAACCCTAGGGCACCACTGTAGGGGAACCTACAGAAAAGAGTGACCTGGCTGTTTGAGAGCCTGGGGGCTTCACTTTTTGGTCCCCAAAGAGAAGCTGAGGTAGGGGCTCTAATATCACAGATCTTTCTAGCCCACCCCACGGCTGTGTTTATAAGCCTCAGACTTGCTCTGGCTAAGTTAAAAGCTCATCTTTCTCTATGAGCATTCAAAATGTGGCAGAGCTATGCCTGGTGACCACTGAAGGCTTTAGGCAGTGGATATGTGAATGTGGAGCTTGTGGGGGGTATGTGTACTGTGTAGTATCTGTATGTAGGGAAATCATGTGTGAGATGTACATGTAGTATTTATGTCTGTGGCATACGTATGGTTAGTAGCGAGTGTGTTGTGGTATATGGAGTGTGTGTGTTTATGTGTGTATTGTGTGTTTATGTGTAGGATGTGTGTGTGTGTGTGTGTGTGTGTGTGTGTGGTGTTGGATAACGCAAGAGTCCTGACACAGACTGGAGGTTAGAGAGTCCTGAATCTCAGTGGTGAGGCATATTTGGAGGACAAAATCTTTATCATTGTCCATAGCATCATTCACAATTTTTTTTTTTTTTTTTTTTTTTTTTTGCTTTTTTGGGTCACACCCAGCGATGCTCAGGGGTTACTCCTGGCTTTGCACTCAGGAATTACTCCTGGCAGTGCTTGGGGGACCATATGGGATGCCGGGGATTGAACCCAGGTCGGCCGCGTGCAAGGCAAACGCCCTACCCGCTGTGCTATCGCTCCGGCCCCCATTCACAATTTTGAGCATAGTTTCCCACTCTCTTGCTGTAGACCCTCTTCTCAAGAGCTGAGGGCTGCGGGGTATAGTGCCACTAGCAAATCAACCTGTATCATGGGGCAGTGGCAGGTTCATCAGCAGCCTGATGGTGCCTTCAGAATTCCTGATACCCCAAAATTGCCACTGTTCCTCTGGCCAGACCCCAACAACTTGGAACCAAGTTTACCGAGAAATTGAAAGGCCAAAAGTTAGTTATGTGGGAGCCACACCCATAAACCACCTCTGGTTCAGCTATACAAGCTCATTTATTGGCCTTATTTCAGAGACCCATAAATCTTGAAAGAGATAAAAACCGCAGTTAGGGTCAGCGATGTGACTTTGTGTGGGAGAGCGGGTGCGCCCTTCAGGGCATATGCCAATAGTTTATTTCTCTTGAATAGATGGAAACAAGGGCCATGATCCAGAGACACACTGACACACTCTCCGAACTGAGCAGCTGGCTACAGAGATGCCTTCAGACTTCAAGCCAGACTGACTTTACTGAGGTGCCTCACATGGGGGCAGGCATCGTCCCTCCACCTGCCGCCTAAAAACCCTGGTTTTTAGACCAACAACTTCCAGAACCCAATGAGAAGTGCAAGTATGCAGGCTCAGTGACTGCAAACTCCAAGCCTCAAGGGATAGGGGGTTGGCCGGTCCTTCTCATCTCCCCTCCCCTCCACCCCCTTTTCCAAGGGACCCTGGAGGTCAGGCCCACAAACTGCCTCTGGCTGCTACTTAAGCTTCTTGGTAGCCATGATCCAGAGATACACAAAAGAATCTCTGAACCGAGCAGCTCACTGCAGAGATTTCTCCAGACGCTAGTTATCTGGAATTTTGGAGTTCCCTGAGCACACGGCCACATTTGCAGTCGTAGGATATTTTATACTATTCATAACAAGCAATACAAAAGAGATTATGGGGGAGACTGCCATAGAGGCAGAGGGAGGGGTGGGATGGGGGGGGATACTGGGGACATTGGTAGTGGAAAATGTGAACTGGTGATTGATTATTGTATAACTGAAACTCAAACTGGAAACTTTGTAACTGTATCTCATAGTGATTAAAAATAATAATAATAATAATAATAAAAAGTAATAAAATTAAATTAAAATTCTGAATAAAAACAAAGTAATGTGGAGTTCATGCCCAATTCAATAAGCTTAAGCAATAGCTGAATAAATAGCAGTACTCTTACATTAAAAAACAAAAGAGAGGGGCTGGAGCAATAGTACAGCGGGTAGGGCGTTTGAATTGCACGCGGCTGACCCAGGTTCGATTCCCAGCATCCCATATGGTCCCCTGAGCACCGCCAGGAGTAATTCCTGAGTGAAGAGCCAGGAGTAACCCCTGTGCATCACCAGGTGTGACCCAAAAAGCAAAAAAAAAAAAAAAGAGAGAAAGAGAGCTGAGGTCTGGACTAAACACTTACCAAGTGTGATTTCTCCTCTCCCAGAGACTCCGGATGGCACACTTTCCTCCGTTCCTGTCCTGCAAGAACAGGACCCAAGAGCCTGTAGGCATGTCATTTTTGGTCTTTCTGGAGATGAGGGCCAGATGTCACAAGCATTTTTTCTTTCTTTCTTTCTTTCTTTCTTTCTTTCTTTTTCTTTCTTTCTTTCTTTCTTTCTTTCTTTCTTTCTTTCTTTCTTTCTTTCTTTCTTTCTTTCTTTCTTTCTTTCTTTCTTTCTTTCTTTCCTTCCTTCCTTCCTTCCTTCCTTCCTTCCTTCCTTCCTTCCTTCCTTCCTTCCTTCCTTCCTTCCTTCCTTCCTTCCTTCCTTCTTTCTTTCTTTCTTTCTTTCTTTCTTTCTTTCTTTCTTTCTTTCTTTCTTTCTTTCTTTCTTTCTTTCTTTCTTTCTTTCTTTTTAAATTGAATCTTTGTGAGATACACAGTTACAAAGTTGTTCAAGATTGGGTTTCAACCATACAATGTTGTTTCACCCATTCCTTCACAAGTGTACACTTCTCACCATCAATGTTGCCCAGTTTCCCTCCTTTCTCCCTCCCCACAGCCTGCCTCCATGACAGGCATTTTTCTTTTCTCCCTCTTTCACTCTCTTTCTCTCTTTTTCCTTTTGGGTGTTATGGTTTGCAATATAGGTACTAAAAGGTTATCATGTTTGTTGCTTTACCTACTTTCAAACGACATTACTGATATAGGAGAAGTGATGGTGGGTCTCTGTGTTGGTTCAGGGTTCCCTGCTCTTCACTACTCTCAAGAACGAAAATATTTTGTAATAAAGATGCTCAGACACAGAGTTGGAAAGTAGAAAAGAAAGGAAAAGGAACTTCCTTCTTGGGGAGGAACTTGGTGCATGACTAAGTTAACCAGGGCTTGTTGTAGGCCTTATATAGGAAAACTGGGTCTTTGTGTTACAGTAAGTGGAGGGAAGTTGCAGGTAAGGGGTCTTCCTTAGACCCTTTTAAATGAAAATCGGGCTCTTTGCATTTTTTTTTTTAATCAATTGACAAGAATGTTAAGGAGAATGAAAAGGTCAAAGATCCTTCTCTGGCCATCTGCCTCAGGTATTGCCCATAATCTTAGACTCCTGGTGAGCTCTGGGGAAGAACTGTATGAACAAACTAATATTTTTTAATTTCCTATTTGTCAGAGAGAACCCAGGAATTCACAGAAAGTCAACTGCTTATGGCAGCTGACAAAGGGAAACTGAGGCTTCCTTTTTCCTTATCAGTACTAATAAGAATGCCACTCTCAGTATGAATAATAATATGAATACAGATATTAATGTGAATGTAAATATAAATACTAACATAACAATAAATAATGGTGCTAGTAGCAATACCAGTATAATTGCCAATAGGACTTGGAATACTAATAGGAGGTCTAGCTTTTCTCTGTGCTTCTCAAGACTATTGAAGTTTGATGAGCTGGTGTTTGCAAAGGCACTGGGCTAGCTGGTCTGCCTAGCCTCTGAGGGGACCCTCTTCTCTGATGAGCACATTTATCCTGGGGAAATCTTGACATGCGCCTCTCTTCCTAACAGGGGGAGCAAATTCTTCAAAGAAGGGATAGAGTTTTGCAGCTAGAAAAATATAGAAGAAAATAGCAAAACGATCCTGAACTGTCGGCCCTTCCATATTCTGACTCCTGTGGGGTGGAGAGAAAACCCTTTCCTTACCATATATTGTTGGGACAGCCTCACAGCCCCGGTTTCCCACCTCCAAAATGTGGGTCGGTAGTTGTAAAAAACATCTGGCAGGGGACAACCGGGGGAGAGTCCTGGCAGCTCTCCCCATTGGCCGCCCCAGGGTTTCAGACAAAAGAGGAAACAATGGCCAAGCTGGTTGATTGATCAGTTGCTGTTTATTCCATTCTCTCCATGGCCTGTTCCAGTCTCTCTGAGATCCCCATTTCTCCTGTCTCCTCTCTCCCCCTTCCCCCCCCACCAGCACTCTTCCTCCCTAGCTCCTTACTCCTCCATCCCCACTCTGGATTCTCCTCCTCTTCAGAAGTCTCTCCCCCTACTTGTCTCTCTCCACCTTGCCCTCTAGGCTACACACAGTCTGGTAGCAAAATCAACATAAGAAAGCCCTTCCTGAGGTTCAAAGGAAACACCACCTAGGGGCATTCCAAAGCCCCTCCTGACTGCCCACAGACAAAATACCTCTTGAGGTGCTTTTCTCCTTTCCTCAGTCCAAAAACTCATTAAAATCTTAATACTAGTTATTTTTGTATGGACACAATAAGAGATACATTGAGGCTTGTAGGGCAGCTCTCCTGGGAACATCTTGCCACAGACTCAGACTACAGCAGCGCTCAGGCCAGATTAATCATTCCTAACCCTAGCAAGGTCCAAATCTAGTTATTACTTTTTGGATCATGACAGCATCTGTCCATGATCAAGCTCTTAACTTATTAACTATAAGCATTAGCACTTTGGCCAGGCCCATCTCAATGCCAGGGTAGCACATAGCTTACCGCTTGCCCTGGGTCGGTCCCATCCCTCACTGGGACTCTGCCTTTGGGGGTGCTAGGAAGTAAGGGCAGCTGAGGCTTAGGTTAAGAGAACAGATGCCCAGGAGGAAAACACCATGTAGAGTCAAATGACTCCCAGGTTACCAAAGCATAGCATTTACTACTGTCTTCCTGTGTCCATACAAAAGGACATGGCTCTTAATAAACTATGCCAAGGACTCAAGAAGAAGAGAAAAACAGTATTTACAAGTCTACAAAACACAAAGAAAGAAGTTACAAATAAACACAGAGGAGTGGGAGCACTGTGGGAGTAACCCAATAAACCTAAACTACCTGAGGCTATGTTATCCTACAGGTAGTACTGGCGGTTTCAAGCCTGGAGTTGCAGGGGTCCATCTTAGGATCCCCAGATTTTGTGGAAGAGGACAGCCCCAAGTTGAGATCTGGTGAATCTGCCATGGAAACAACTGTTAGAATCCCCAACACCTGCAGGTCATGTGTGAGTACCTCTTGGCAAGAATTGCCCCACAGATCAGGTTCTTATTGGTGGAGATGTAAACCTTTGTGCTGTGTGCACATTGTGTATGTTGTAGACATTGTGTGCTGTATGTGTTGTGTCTTGTGTTATGTTGTATTTTGTGTTATGTCTTGTGCTATATGCTGTGTCTTGTATTATGTATGTGTTATACTACAAGACACAGCACAACACATGTAGCACAATATGTGTTTTGTATGTGTGTTGGACAAGGAAACAGCCCTACACACACACACACACACACACACACACACACGCAGCAGCAGTTGCAGATGCAATGGATAGATCCATGGTTGGTTTGGCTTGTGGTAGAACCCATCTGATCAATCGCTGACCTCAGCTGACACAGAGAGACAGAGACAGTAAAAGTGAAGGAAGTAGAAGTTTATTGGGGTGTGCTTCCAGGTGGAACTCTATGAACCTCGAGTGAGGCCTAGGGGAGAGCTACGCCCTGGGAGAGACCAAGGGGTTTTTCAAGTTGTTTTGGGCAGGAGAAGGGGGAAAGGGAACAAAGGCCAGTGGACTCGGTGTGCTTGGTTTGGCCTGTTATCTGTCAGAAATGGGTGAGGAAGCATGGACTGCAGCCCGGTGACTTCCTGTCCTGATGGGCCATCAGGGTGGTCTTTGATCCTAGGAATGCCACTGTTTCATCAGCTGGCTGCCACCTGCGCACCTACTGCCCCGGAACCCGTTATGCCCACTTGTGCTGTTAGGGCATGGTTCTGGATCTCCGACTGCAGACAAGGACCACACAGGAATGCAATTAGCAAGCAGGTAGTTTATTAAGCTGGTTAGCCAGGGTCGTGCACACGCACACAGCCACATGCAGGTCCCATGTGTGAGACAAGGCCCCGGCCCAAGGTGCAGGGGTTACTTATACAGGCCCATGTAAGCTGTTACGGCGAAAGTGCGAAAGCCTGCGCATTCCCTAGCCAATAAATTCATAATTCGACACGCCTCTCCCTCTAATCCCGTTAGGCCCATCTGCATGTCCAGCCTATAGATTTACAGGTCACAATTGCATAAGCGCCTGCACGGGTCCGAGGGCTGACCCCAGGCCAGGAAGGTTATCTGTTTAGATTATACCCTTATATGGTCATAGCTCAGGAGCCTGCACATTCCTCTTGGAGCAAGCAGATAGCAGAGGCCTGAGTGGAAAATATACGGTTTTCAGGCCCTGCCCAGGGCAGTCCTGCCCTAACAGTGCCTGGGAGTGTGGTTCCTTCTTCATGGAGTTAGAAAAAGGAGAAAACAGAAAACTGGTCCTGAAATGCAGCTATTGAAGCTTGGTCTTCATAGCATCTTCTTGGGAGCAGCCAGGCTGTGCCTGCCTCTGTTAGGGTCAAGCAGATCTCTGCCCGGGGGAGGCGCGAAGGAACAAAACCGAAACTGCTCTTTCTGCAACAACAAAGGGATTTATTCAGACCAGCGTGCTGGGGCTCTCCCTCCACTCTCACTCCTATGCAGAGGAGGGTTAGAGAGAGAGAAAGAGAGCCCTGTATACAGAGTTCAGGCTCTTTTTATACACCTTAGTAAATAAGATTACTTTGATCATTATTCTCATTTTTCTCATTTTTCCAAGGTTACTTTGATCAACATCTTCATTTTTCCCAGGTCGCTTAGATCAACATCCTCATTTTTCGGGATCGGGGGGGGGGGTCATCAGTGACATTCTGCTTTGCTAGAGTAAATTTCGCCATATGTCTGTGCCTTTCCTGCACATTACCAGGCGTCTGAGCAGTTTCATTTCCTGAAACAGGTCCTTGTTTTGTGTAGCTTTAGGTCATACTGCAAGGTATTGTTTTACAGAGAGTGATCAAGCAAGTTAGCAAGTTACAGAAGGCAATTTAGCAAGTTACAGAAAGCAATCAAGCAAGTTAGCAAAACATTAACCCTATCCTTTGCTTCTACACGGCCCAAACCGCTCACCTCGAGATCCTGTTACAGGGCCACTTCCCTGCACCTAACTGCTGTGCCCTTCCGAAGGCACCTGTGCTCAGAGCCTGTTTCTGGCATGCTGGCTGGTGGCAGTGACAGGGCGAGGCAGGGACCAGTGCAGCCAGAGAGCAGGGCCAGGGCAGCATCTCCCAGCATCTCTCTTCACTGATTGAAGCCGAGGAGGCCTTCCGCAGCAACCACATTATAGTTTTAGGCTCTGCATGGCCACTTAAATTATCCTCATTTATATCACTCATCTGTAGAGGAAAGGCACCCACCCCCACGAATCTTCAACCACATGCTGTTGAGGGGGCCAAGAGTCAGTGGGGATAAAAGCCCATAAACAGGGAGAAATCTCAGAAAATAGTAGACATGTTCCAACCAGGCAAGGGTTTTGTTATAAAATAAAGCTTCAACTGAGTAATTTTAAATCTTGGTTTTATTCAAAGACTCATGAATAGGGAAACATTCATGAACATGGGACATTCAACAGGTAAGAGGAGTTCCAAGGGGCTGTATCTCCTTTCCTCCTCCAAATTTTTTTAGACAGAAGGGGATGAGATATGGAAGTTTCTAGTAAAGAAAGACTTGATTCTTGGGGCTGGAGCAATAGCACAGTGGGTAGGGCGTTTGCCTTGAACGAGGCTGACCTGGGTTCTAATCCCAGCATCACATATGGTCCCCTGAGCACCGCCAGGGGTAATTCCTGAGTGAAGAGTCAGGAGTAACCCCTGTGCATCGCCGGGTGTGACCCAAAAACCAAAAAAAAAAAAAAAAAGAAAGACTTGATTCTAGTAAGGTCAGCCATATTTGGGGCTTTCAGAGGGTTAGGAGATGCTGGGAGATGTTGAAGCTGTAGTTCACCAGTCCCTGTTTGGTGAGGTTTAGCACAAGTGACTCTATTTTTATTTTATTTATTTTTGTTTTTGTTTTGAGCCACACCTTCCAATGCTCAGGGATTATTCCTGGTTTTGTGCTCAAGAGTACCCCCTAGCACTATTTGCAGACCACATGTGGCATCTGATACAAACTGGGGCTAGCCACATACGAGGCAAATTACTTAACCTCTGTACTATCTTCCTGGCTCCATGATTACATTTTAGACCTTTTTATTTTAAAACAATGTTTCTATTCAATAGATCAGACTTTCTGCTTGTGCAGACCACTTCCCCCCTCCCCTCTTTCTGTATTTCTTCTAAAATTACCAGCTTTCCAGGTGGGGAGCTGAACAAGGCTCCACATGTCTCTGAGAGACTGAGGGCTCAGAACAGAGCTGGATTATCCTAGGGTATCCTGGGTCTTTTCCAGCTTTTCTTTCAAACACAAAGCAGAGGATGGAGAGGGGCCATCGGGAGCACCATAAAATGGAAGGTGAGGTCACCCTGTGTTTGGTGAGAGTCTGTGAGAGACATCAGGTGTGTGGAGGGGGTATGATCGCTGCTAAGAGCCAGTTGAAGAGCCAGCCTCTATGGCCCTGACGTGGCGTCCAGTCCAGACACATCTACAGCCCTGACCTGCAGAGTCCTGTCTAAAACTGGAGCAGACACAAAGGCTTGGCCTCAGCAGCTCTGGAAAGGAGGATAAATTGGCAGTTTATTGAAAACAGTTTCTGTGTGCCACTCTGGCTTCCTGGATCCAGATATATTAGCCATTGTTTCAACTAACAGGCATATTAAGAGGAGTTAGCAGATACAATTAGAGCAATGGCTGGTATATTTACATAGCTGTGGCTATAGGGTGATTAAAAAAAATCATCAAGTGCCTTGAATGTATAGTTCTGAAGTCAGAGCAATTTCCTAATCTCCCTGGGTGCACATTTGCAGCCTTTATTATCTAAACTAACCTAGCTTTGAAAGTCAGGGTAAAGTCCTATTCTATCCTTACCTGGGATCACACTTGCAGTCCTCATTGTCTAAACTAAGCTAAACATGTTTTTACCCAGGGGACCATCGCAAACTTGGGGTTTTCACTAAGGAAAGGGAGGGAAGTGTCTGTGAACGTTGTTTAGGGCAGGGAAAGGTCCTTGTGACTGTCAGAGGAAGTGAGTGGGTGGCAAGCAGGGAAAGTAGACTCCAAGCAACCTGTTTCCCTGGCAGGAATCACACATGTCAAGGTTCTGGTGAGCATAGAGATGTAGGGTTGGGGGTAAAGCGTCCCCCCCAAATTTGGGCAGATAATATTTCTGAAATGTCCAGAGCAAACTTTCCACCGGTATGTGGATCAAAGGTCACCTTGCTGACTGGAGCCAAGGTCATCTTGGCGTATGGAGTTCAGATCTAAGGCTGCTTGGCAGAGGGTCAAGAGAAATTGTTGCCATTACCTTTAAGAATGAAGATTACTCTGATTCAGGGACATTTCCAGAAATAGTCAGTTTTTTGTTTTGTATTTTTATCACTGTGAGATATACACTGTGAGTTACAAAGTTTTCATCTTTGGGTTTTAGTCAAACAACACCTGTCCCTTGTACATTTCCCAACCTGAGTATCCCCAGTTTTCCTCCCATCTACACCCCAAACTCTCCTGCAGCCTGCATCAATGGCAGACACTTTCTTCTCTCTTTTTTTCTCTCTTATTTTCCTTTAGGCACTGTGGTTTGCAGTGCTGTTATGGAAATAGTATTGTGCGTATCACTTTACCTCCTTTCAGCACTCAGTTCTTGTCCAGAGAGATTGCAATATTCTCTTCTCTGTCTTAACTGCACTCCTCTCCCCTATGTGGCAAGCTTCCTACCATGGGCCAGTTCTCCTTCTCATGGCCCTTGTTTCTACTGTCTTTGGGTATTATTCACATACCACACACACACACACACATATGTATATATATATATATTCACTCTATATATTTATATCCCTCCACCAGTATAAATTTCCCACCACCAATATGACCCCTACCCCTCCTGCCACCCCACCCCCATCCCCACCACCCAGTCTACCTCTTTGGCAGGCACTTTTCTTCTCTCTCTTTCTTCTCTCTCTCTCTCCCCTTTTGAGCATTATGGTTTGCAACACAGAGACTGAGAAGCTATCATGTTTGTCTCTTATTATATATTTATTATAATATAAAATTATATTATATACACATATACATTCACATGTACTATATATAATAAATAATGAATATAGTGACATTATATAATGAATATATAGTATATTCATATACTATATATAATTCACATACTATATATGTGCATATATATGATATATATGTATGTGAATAATACATATGTATATATTCCCACAAATGGGAGTAATCATTCTATTTGTCCCTCTCCCTCTGACTTATTTACCTACTTTCAGCACATGTCTCCCATCCAGAGTGATTTCTTCCATACCATCATTGTCATAATGGTCCCTTCTTTATCCAAGTCAATCCTTACTTCAGGATCTAAACCATCCATTTATCATTTACTCTAGCATTTATAGTCATGTAAAGTAATCATAGCACTGTGGCACTGTCATCCCATTGTTCATCGATTTGCTCTTGTGGGCACCAGTAACGTCTCCATCGTGAGACTTCTTGTTACTGCTTTTGGCATATTGAATACGCCACGGGTAGCTTGCCAGGCTCTGCTATGCAGGCGGGATACTTTTGGTAGCTTGCTGGGCTCTCCAAGAGTGATGGAGGAATTGAACTCGGGTCGGCTGTGTGCAAGACAAAAACCCTATCTCTGAAAGTCACCATATGTATGTAAATCAATTAACTCTCTTAATTCTATTAATATTAATTTTTCTAGTGATATTTTGTTAGTTTGTTTGGACCAAGAAGAACCCAGGGGTGGGGGAATTTCCTTATCTGCTATGCTTGTTTGTTTTGTCTTAGGGTCACACCCAGAGATGCTGAGGGGTTACTCCTGGCTCTGCACTCAGGAATCATTCCTGGGACACACAAATGAGTCTTGGACCCTAGCAACTTGCTATAGAGTCAGCTCTGGACTTTGCAATTGGCAATGCATTGTCTAGCATTGCATTTTTAGCAGGTATGAGTGGTGGTAGGACTGGACTCAAATATTGAAGGTAATCTAAGTAGAGAAAGAGAGTATTGTGCAAATTGTCTGCCACACAGGCAGGGGGAGGTGTAGAATGGGAGGGGGAATACTGGGGGACCTTAGTGGTGGAAAATGTGCACTGGTGAAGGGATGGGTGTTTGATGATTGTATGATCAAAGCTCAGCACGAAAGCTCTGTTACTGTACCTCACAGTGAATCAGTTAAACAACAAAAAAAGGAATCATTCCTGGCAATGCCCAGGGGACCATATGAATTGCAGGGAATTGAACCATATGCAAGGCAGGTGCTGTACTATCACTCCAGCCTCTGCCCTGTGTTTTATCAGAGGTGTACCCCAATCTTGCTCCCGTGGCTGTACATGACTAGCTGATGACAGATGGGGGAGATAGATAGGAGGCCGTGATCTGGCTACTTGTGTCTCTTTTCCTGAGCATCTCCAAATGGAGATGGAGTTTTCTTGAGTTAGCCTCCTAGCATTCAGAATTCAATCACTCAGGCTAATGTTAATGTTGTGGCTAGCTTGTAAGTGATGGTTTCTTCTTCGACAAAAATGGGATGAACAGAAGTTCTTCAGGTTTTTCCATAGCCTCATAAAATAGAAGCATTTCCCTGAAAGTCTGTTATACTCTCCTTTGAGTTTCCTTAGTCTGGGGCCTGGTTGAATTCCCCTAGCATGTTCCAATCTGCTTCCTGGAAGTCTCTTCCTCAATGAAGGAGTGATAGAGAATTCCAGGGGTGTAGAGGTGTTCATGCATGAGGTAGAGCCCTGATATCAGCTTGAAAACCTAAAAAAAATCTTTTCACTTAGTCTTCTAAAATGTCCTGAAAGTCTCCTTTCAATAGGACAAAGTCGTAAAAATAGCTCTCTGTTACATCATTTCAAGCATGCCTTTTAAAAATCAACAAAGAATGAATCAAGGCACAACACACCCTCTTTTTTCCCATCCCCTATGGACATCAGCATTTGTTCAGAAAAAAGAGACTAGAAAATTCTTTAGCATGTCTGAAATACAACACACACTGATATTTCACAGTTTCCACTTTTGAAGTGCCTTCATTTCATGATCTTTCTGTTTGCTCATGATCACTCTTCGCTCTGTTTGACGGTTGAAGAAGAAAGGTGAGAGGTTTAGATCATCCAGGTCAGGCAACCACCTGATGAGGAAAGGCCAAATTCAGAACTTCCAATTTCTGGGAATCTCCCAGGACTGCATGCAAGTGATATGGTCTGAGGCATGGATCCTGGAGTTCCATCAACTGCTGATCAGCTGCTGGAAGCCAGCCTGGAGGGTCTCTCCATCCTGCAGTGCCTCCCTGGCTGAACATCTTTCAGCCTGGACTACCGAGTGATGTTTTGAACATACCACAATGTCTTGAGACCAACCAGCTGCAGTGGGTACCAACAGAGGAAGCTCTGTAGGAAATAACAAGTCAGACTCAGTGTCAGGGGCACCATGGCTATGACTGATGAAGTGCTAAAAACTATGAACCTACACCATCACATCAAACCCTGGACATAGACTGAGTAGTCATATGCTGCCCAGATTGATGTTACAGAGTTCCAATGTCCTCCAAGGAGGCTAAGAAACCATAAACTAGCAATTTGTCTTCTTGGCTGCTTTCCCCCCCACCTCTTTCCACAAATGCGCAGGCTTAAAATGATGAAGATTTGTTTACTCTTTCTCATGTTAGAGTTAATCAATACTATTCTTCCTTCCCCAGCATATTGCTCTCTGACAACAGAATCCTGGTCAACAATATCCACATCCCTCTCATGACTAAAACATCTTATGTTAGCAGTAGGTATAATAAGTGCTTGCTCCAGACATTTGACTAGTGCTTGGACTAAGCTTGGCTGTGGAGTTTGCACTAGGAGTGCATTTCTCTTCAGCTGTAAAACATTTGTTTGTAGATACATCCTTAATAATAAAATAAGGTCTAGAAGCCTTTAAACATTCTTACTCTAATTCAATTACACGGTGTGTTGAAGAAAATAATCTGAAATGCAAACAGATGGTAGTTTATATAAAGTTCATTACAGCATTATTTGTAGTAGTGAGAAATTGGAATGCAGAGAGTCTCTTGCCCGCACGCCTGGCTGTCTTCCCTGGGGCCCCTCGGAGGGGATGGGCTCCAGCTTCCCTCCCCACCCCGAGCAGAGCTCCCGGTGATCGAAGACCACTGGAACCTAGCCATAGCCATGCTCAAGGCCCCTCTCCACACGTTCGGACAGGCCTCACGCATGAAAGTACCAGCAGAGGAACCCAGGTGCGTGTAATCCCATCAATAGCCAACATCCAGAAACTTAAAAGCAAGCTACCAGAAGATATCTTGTAGCCTACTTCTCCCTCTGGGAGAAACTGGCAAGCTTCTGAGAGTTTCCTGCCCACATGGGACAGTTTTGCAAGTTTCCCATGGTGTATTCATATGCTAAATTCAGTAACAAGCTGGATCTCATTCCCCTGACCCTGAAAGAGCCTCCAGTGTGACATCCTTGGGAGGGCCGAGTCAAGAGAGACTTCTAAGATCTCAGGGAAAGGACGAATTGAGAGGTTACTGAGCCCACTCGAGACATCGACCATTAACGGGATTTCGTGATCGTGATCGTGAGAAATTGGAAATGATCTAAATGTCTAATTCTTATGAAGGGATTACATTAAATGACGGGCTATCTACTTGGTAAATGACTGGCAGTTATATAAATGCTTACTAAGCCTCTTACTGGCCTGAGGAAGTGCTTAGGGTACAATATTATCTGAAAAAGCAATACTTAAAAACCACATATGAGGTCTGATAATAAGATGATCTCAATTATGAAAACTGTGCAAGGAAACTTGCAAAGAAGAGCAAAAATTTTCTAAGTCATTTCCCTAACTGGAAAAGTTTTAAGTGCTTGTTACTGCTATAGACTAAATAAACTTTGAGTTTAGTCATCAAACACTCATATAGGACCCTTGTCCTCATTGAGATGGTACTTGCTTCCTTCTTTCCCCCTTTCCCTCCACTGAAGATACTGTTGCCGGTCTCACTCAGATGGCATTATGGCAAGGTTGCACCCCTTTCATTGTGGGGTTCATACATTCTGATGTGGCATTTGCTGTGGACTGTCACTGGTTGATAGGTTTTCACACAGGTATTCACGAGGATCCCACTCCTGACTTAAGTGCTCACATATGTCTGTGGCTGCAGTGCTCTTGCACTTCAGTGTGTGGTGCACTTGAAAATTGCCTCTAAGGATCTCATGTTGCAGAGCCACCAGATTCATGCTCAGTACATGTGGCAACACTGGGCTTCAAGCCACAGCGTCACATCTGCAAGGCAGGGGCTTTACCCAGTGGGTATGTCTTGGCCCAGGGCAGTGTTGATTGAAGGTCCTGGAACTTTGGGAGGGAACTAGGAATCCCTCTTGAATTATATCAGTGCCCTTAGGAAAGAAAATCTGAGACAGCCCTTTGAAGACTAGGCAAAAAGATGCATGGCATACTGACCCTGATGACCCCTTCATCTTGGACACCCAAGCCCCAGAACCACAAGAAATGTTTCTTGACTATAAACATTTAAGACTGTGGTATTTTTGTTAAAATAACCTGAATGGATTATTTTCTTTCTTAAATACTTCTCTATATGTGGATTTAAAAAAATTCCAACTAAAATAACTTCTAAAACCCCAAATATAAAGTATTACTTAAGGTGATCAATTCATTGTCAAGCTGGAGTGATAGCACAGCCTTGCATGTGGCCGACCAGGGTTTGATTCCTCCGTCCCTCTCAGAGAGCCCAGCAAGCTACCAAGAGTATCCCGCTTGCATGGCAGAACCTGGCAAGCTACCCGTGGCATATTCGATATGCCAAAAACAGAAACAAGTCTCACAATGTAGACGTTACTGGTGTCCACTTGAGCAAATTGATGAACAATGGGATGACAGTGCTACAGTGCTACTTAAGGTGATGAAAGTCATAGTAAAAATGTCAAAAAGCAAAATATGTCAAAAAACATGTCCCAATAATTATGAAAAACAGGTGTTGCAAAAAAAAGAGAAAAATGGGCTGGAGCTGTACAATGGTTAAGGGACTTGACTTGCACACGGCTAATCCAACCCATTCTATCCCTGTCATGCCATATGGCCCCAAGAGTCATGCCAGGAGTGATCCCTGAGTGCAGGGCCAGAAGTAAGCCCTGATTACAGCCAAGTGTGGCCAAAAAAAAAAAAAACAAAACAAAACCAAAAAGGGGTAAAAATACAGGAGTAGACAATTTGCAGAAGAGAAATCCTCCTGGTTTCTCACCATCATTAGCTGGAGAAGCACCAGTAAGAGTACAAAGTCAATTTTCCCCTAGTAATAGGCAAACACCAAAAAGGATTCCAGTGAATTATTTACTTCTCTCAAGTAAATAGCTATGGAAATTATGAGTGGCCCAATCCTGAGAAGGCATGAATGTTGTGCAAGAACTGTCCAAGTTTCTCTAGAAATGGAGACCTGGTCTTTCCATCTGTGTGACTCTTGCCCTGGGGGCAATCACCCTGCTCCCACAGAGCTCTGGGCTTGGGGTTCTGTGTGTTAGATGTCCAATGACACTATGTGTGGTGTCTTCCTTTGGAAGTGACTCTCTTGTCTCCGGGTCCCCTGGGAAGCAGACTTGATAGAGTGCACCACGTGGAATTTCACTCTGCTGTCCCGGGGAGGAGCAGGACGGGGCGGAGGGACAGGTGCAGCTGGATGGAAAGTCAAGGGGAGCAGTGCTGTGACTTTGAAGATGCCTCCTGAAGTCGACAGCCCTCCAGAGACATACACATCCATCAGCAGCTGGACTTGACCTCAGGGAAGTGACTCTTCATTCAGTTGAGGTGACTCCCAAGCCATTGACTGTTGAGGACTGTCCTCAGTGTCACTTCCAGCTTCCAAGGGAAGAGACTCTTCAATCCTGAATAAGGATCTAGTCAAGGGGGCAGGGAGGCTGGTTGGTGGTGTCACAGTGTCCACCACAGAATGTGTCATTAGCTGACATTTGAGATAAACAATTGTTTATTTTTATTGATTTTTGTTTTGGTCATCCCAAAACAAATGGTGCTCAGGAGACCATATAGGGCTGGGGTCCAACCTGGGCCCACCCACAAGCAGAGCTACCTCCTTGGCCCAGAGACAGATTCTTAGAATAATTTTAGTTTCATAACAACATTGAGAGGAAGATCTGGAGTTCCCATACCATCTTGGGAAGATACTCCTTGGCACCTGCACTGTCGACGTCACCCACCTGAATGGCAAATTTGATGGCCTCTGTTGATACATAGTACTTGCCTCAAATCCATCATTTACATTAGAGCTCACTCTGGGGGTTGTACATTTTTTTTTTGAAGTCAACTTTCAGGTCAGAGAACTCACCTGAGTATTGTACATTTTATGGGCTTGGCAAATATGTAATGACATAGATATGTCATTATATATGATAGGAGCTGAGTCAAAGAGGTAGCCCACCTTCATTTATTCATGAAAGCACATACTTTAGAAAGTAGCAAAAGTCAGAATAGAAAGGGAGCTCTGGTGAAGATGTGGGAAGACTGACATTTTCATAGTTTGCATTGGGTGTGGGTTTCTAATTTTGGAAAGTAATTTAGTGATATGCATTTTAAAAGTACACAGCCCCATACCCAAGCCACTCCATTTTGTACATATTTTATTTAGAAAAAAGAATATTCTTGTAAGGATATATCTACAGAGACATTTAATGCCACAATGGGTGTAGTGACCAAAAAATAAACTAAAAACACCAAAAAAGATTTTAAATATTTACTGACTTGGAAGGGCTGGAGCAATAGCAGACCCATGTTCGATTCCTCCGCCCCTCTCGGAGAGCCCGGCAAGCTACCAAGAGTATGGAGCCCACACGGCAGAGCCTGGCAAGCTACCCGTGCGTATTGGATATGCCAAAAACAGTAACAATAAGCCTCTCAATGAGAGCTGTTACTGGTGCCCACTCAAACAAATTGATGAGCAATGGGATGACAGTGACAGTGACAGTGACTGACTTGGAAATCCTATTTGAATAATCCTATTTGAAAGATAATCCTATTTGAAAGAAGCAAAGAAACCTGCTTCCCATGTACATGTTTTGTTGTGGTACTTTATTCCTTACAGAAGAATAAAGAAGAAAAAAATAAAAAGATTATTGAATAATAATGTGATATTAGAATGCTGGCAAAATGATAGATCTTTGTAGGATAACATAGCCTTAGATAGCTTAGGTTTATTGGGTTACTCCCATCACAGTGCTCCCAATCCTCTGTGCTTATTTGTAAATTCTTTCTTTGTGTTCTGTTGACTTGTAAATACTGTTTTTCTCTTCTCCTTGAGTCTTTTGCATAGTTAATTCAAAGCAATGTCCTTTTTGTATGGGAACAGGAAGACAGCAGTAAATGCTATGCTTTTGTAACGTGGGAGTCATTTGACTCTACATGGTATTTTCCTCCTGGGCATCTGTTCTCTTAACCTAAGCCTCAGCTGCCCTTACTTCCTAGCACCCCCCAAAGACAGGGTCTCAAAGAGGGACCAGTTGGACCCAGGGAAAGCAGTGAGCTATGTGCTACCCTATCAAGATGGCCTGGCCAAAGTGCTAATGCTTAATTGTAAGTTAAGAGCTTGGTCATGGACAGATGCTGTCATGATCCAAAAAGTAATAACTAGATTCATTCCCTGCTAGGATTAGGAATGATTAATCTGGCCTGAGCACTGTAGTCTGAGTCTGGCAAGATGTTCCTAGGAGAGCTGCCTTACAAGCCTCAATGTATCTCTTACTATATCCATACAAAAATAACTAGTATTAGGATGTTGAATTTTTTGACTGAGGAAAGGAGAAAAACACCTTAAGAGGTATTTTGCCTTCAGGCAGTCAAAAAAGGGCTTTGGAATACCTCTAGGTGGTGTATCCTTTGAACCTGGTGGGCCCTCAGGAAGGACTTTCTTATGTTGATTTTGCTGTGTATTGCTGGGGCACAGAGAGACAAGGAAGGGTGAAGAGACTAGTGGAGAGAGAGAGAATCCAGAGAGCTGGGATTGAGGAATGAGGGGCTAGGAAGGAAGAGTCAGAGTCAGAGTGAGAATCCGGAGAGGAGAGAGAGAGCCCAGGATGTGAGATGGAGCGGGGAGAGATGAGCTGAAGAGACAGGAGGAGATGGGAATGAGGGGCAGTGTGAAAGTAGAATGGAAAGCTCAGAGAGACTGGAATAGGCATGTAGAGAGAATGGAATAAATGACAACTGATCAATTAACCAGCTTGGCCCTCGTTTCCTCTTCTCTCTGCCCCAAGGCCTGAGCTGCCCCTGCTGGGCAAGTGGCTCGAGACCACCCCTCAAACCCGGACGGCCAGGGAGAGCCACCGGGGCTCTCCCCTGGCCTCACCCTGGCAGGTGTTTTTTACAAAAAAGAAGAAAAAAAGAGCTATTGAACATACCAAATGAGGGCAAAGGTTTTATTGAAATATATATGCTTAATAAAGGCAACCAGTGCTGGCGTGGCTGTGGGGAGAAAGAGACGCTCTTTCACTGTTGGTGGGAATGCCCACTGGTCCAGCCTTTCTGGAAAACAATATGGACAGTCCTTCAAAAACTAGAAATTGAGCTTCCATATGACCCCACAAAACCACTTCTGGGAATATATCCCAGAGGATGCAAAAAAGCACAGTAGAAATGACATCTGTACCTATATATTCATTGCAGCATTGTTCACAATAGCCAAAATCTGGAAACAACCCGAGTGCCCTAAAACAGATGACTGGTTAAAGAAACTTTGGTACATCTACACAGTGGAATACTATGCAGCTGGTAGGAGAGATGAAGCCATGAAATTTGCTTATAAATGGATAGACATGGAGAGTATCACGCTAAGTGAGTCAGAAAGAGAGGGACAGACATAGAAGGGCTGCACTCATTTGTGGAGTATAGAATAACATCACATGAGGCTGACACCCAAGGACAATAGATAAAAGGGTCAGGAGGATTGCCCCATAGCTGGAAGACTGCTTCATGTGCAGAGGAGAGAAAGCAGATGGAATAGAGAAGGGATCACTAACAAAATGATGGCTTGACGAATCAGTCGGGATGGGAGATGTGTGCCGAAAGGACCAAACATAATGACCTCTCAGTGTCTGTGCTGCAAACCATAATGCCCCAAAATAGAGAGAGTATGGGGAATATTGTCTGCCATGGAGGTAGGGGGAGGGTGGGAAAGGGGGTTATACAAGGGATATTGCTGGTGGGGAATGCACACTGATGGAGGTATAGGTGTTTGGTCATTGTGTGATTGTAACCCAAATTCAATAAAATTTTTTTAAAAAGAAACATACATGCTTTTGCTCTGAAATCAAATCAATACTTCTAAAGAAAAAGGAACTACTACATCAATGTGAGATTAAGACAATTCATTCTTATACTTAATTGAATTATTTGGAAAGCTCTATATTTAATCACATAAATCTATTTCTTTAGTGGTAAATTTATTTGGATATAAATACAGATCTAGAATTTCTGATAGAAATTTGATGTTTACATTAAATTCCTATGGACATTAATCTGATGTGATCTTAGGGTAGAATACCTTTAAAGTCATAGTATTAAACATGCAAAATATCTTGTTAAATTCTTTCTGTCATGATTAATTACATGTCAGAATAGTATTTTTGATTAATTGGGCTAGATAAAAGATATCACTAAAACAATTATTTGTCTTGGTTTAAATAGTATTTTTGTTTGTTTGTGGTGATGGGGGGAGACTGGCCACCCCCCCCCAGCCCCACACTGTTCATGGGCTGCCCCTGGATCTCGGCCTAAGGGCCACACCTGGTGGTGCCAGGAGTCAAACCGTTGTTGAAGCCACATGCAAGTGCAAATGCTTTAACCTCTTTATTGTCTCTCCAGCCCTCCTTTTACTTTTCCAATATGAATTTAGGCAACTAAAAATTATATACATGGCTGGGCTGTAGTGATAATACAGCAGGAAGAGAGCTTGCAGTGTGTGCAGCTGAGCCAGGTTTGATCCCCAGCAGTTCATATGGTCCCCAAGCCCACCAGGAGTGATCCCTGAGTGCAGATCCAGGACAAAGCCCTGAGCACAGCAGTGTGTCCCAACCTCCCCCCACCCCGCCCAAATCTATATGTGGCTGTCATCTACTCCTCTTCTGTAAAACTTAGATATTTGCACTTGAAACTTCTCCATGAAAGCAGGGATTTCCCCCCCTTTTAAAAAATTTTAGAACATATATATGCATATATGTATATATATTATATTATATACACACACACACACACACACATATATATATATATATATATATATATATATATATGTTTAGCTTCTTGGGTCACACCCAGAGATCCACAGGGGTTACTCCTGGCACTGCACTTAGGAATTACTCCTAGCAGTGCTCAGGAATTGCTCCTGGCTGTGTTCAGGGGACCATATGGGACATGGGGAATTGAACCTGGGTTGGCCACATGCAAGGCAAACGCCCTACCTGCTGTGCTATTGCTCCAGCCCCAGAACATATTTATTTTATCTAACATTTTTCCTGGTCCAAAGAAAAATATGTCAAAAATAAACCTACTATATTTACATCAGCATGTATCCTCACAAAACCAAAAGGTTTTGTTGACGTCCTGTTGAATAAATACATTTACCTCTCTCTGGAAGATTGTCCCATGTTTCAATCCATGTCATTTGCTTCTTGTGGCCCTGTGGATTTTCAAAAGTACACCTTTTTCCTGGCCAGCTCCCTTATTCTTGATTTCTGTTTTTCATGCTCCTTAAAACGGGTGCATTTCCCATCATGACAGGCAAAAATCAGAACATGGAGCCCATTGCCATGAGTGTCTGTGCACTACAGAGGCACCTGTGGCCATCTCTGTATGTGGCCTTGTGATATGATAGAGGAGCTAGAGGCCTTTGCTGCAGGCCCTCTGATGCAAGCTCCTCCTCTGGTTTCCTTGTGGCTTCCAGCTGAAATCAGCTTGGTGATGGCTTGTGGCTGGAATTTGGAGGGTTGTAAACTGCAAAGTTCTGAAAGTTAAAGCGGGCAGATGAATTCGGCTCCTGACGAAATGCAAAACGGGACCCAAAGTTTCTTGGTGGAGATCTCTGTTGAAAGAAAAATGTAGCCTTTTCCTCGAATGAGGAGTCTCCCTGCTATCCAATTTGTCAATTTTAATCCAAATAGGAGAATTAGTAGTTTCTTGAGCCTGTGCACCTTCCTGGAAAATGCCTTTCAGCTGCTGTATATTGCTCTCTTTGAGGTAAATTAAAAAAATTTTAAAGATAACAATGACAAGGACAAGGAGTCAAATGGGACATACCTCCTTTTTTTTTTTTTTTAACTGTGCTCAAGTCATAGATCCAGTCAGACCAGAATGAGATCAGATAAGAGTAATAAAGGAAAAGGAAAAAAAAATTCAGAGCACTTTTGTAAAACAGCTTGTAGTTGCTGAAGCAATTTTTGAACTATAGTGTTTGATGCATTTAGAGACACTGTCATAATACCAGGGAAGAAACCAACAACATAAACTGAGTTTGAGATATTAGCCAGCCCTGGCACATGGGCAATGAAGAAACTAATGTGGCAAGTTACAGCCTTCATTGGAAGCTCTTTCCTGATATCAGAAATAACCTGCTTCATAACCATGCACACACACAAGCAGAAGTATCCTAGTGACAATGCCTTCTGTCCCTCACCAGACTCAGCATCTACTATGGCTGAGTGGGTGAGCACTCAGGAATGAGGCGTCTCTGTGCCTCCTGGGTCAACAAGCAATTGCGGAGTGGGAGAATAACCACTTACCCACTGGCCCTGAAGCCCACCCAGGGACGCCAGTTGTGTAAAAACACAAAAAAGAAAAGAAAAAGGGTGCAGGCGGCGAGGCAGGTGAAGGAAGGAATGGAGCCAAGATTGTTGGTCTCATCGCAGTTTATTCCAAACTTCTTTCTCCATTCTCCTCTGATTCTCTTCCCGCTTCTTTCTCCCCCATCCTACTTCATTCTCTCTCTCTCTCTCTGCCTCTCTCCCGGCTCTCGGTCTCTCTCTGGATCTGTGGATCTGGCCCCCGTGGATCTGGCCCCCGAACCCACTCTTACAGCCTAGTTAAATCTCCACAGCATGAGGGGGTTGGGGCATACACATAGGTGTGGTCAGCAATAGGGTAAGGTTCCTTTCCCTTAGGGGATGCTTCTCCTAGGACTTAATTCTCTTTCAGCAGGAGGATCCACCCAAGGGCGGAGTCCCATGAATGTGTTTCTCTTCTCCTCAGCCAGCAAACATATAAGAATTCATAATATTAATCATTTTGTATGGACACAATAAGAGATGCATTAAAGCTTATAGAATTGCTCTCCTGGGGCCATCTCAATCTCAGACTACAGTGCTCAGGCCAGATCAGTCTTTCCTATCCCTGGCAGGGTCCCAGTCTCATAATTACTATTGGATCATGACAGCATTTGTCTATGATCAAGCTCTTAACTTATAGTTAAGAATTAGGCACTTTGGCCAGGCCCATCTCGATGCCAGGGTAGCACACAACTCACCGCTTGCCCTGGATCCTTCCTGTCCCACGTCGGGGACCCTACTTTGGGGTGCTAGGAACTGAGGGCAACTGAGGCTTAAGTGGAGAAAGCAGATGCCCAGGAGGGAATAATATTCGAGGCCAATTAAGTCCCAAGTTACAAAAACATAATATTGTCTTCTTGTGTCTATACAAAAAAGACATAGCTTTAAAGTAAATTATTCAAAAGGCATAAAGAGGAGAGAAAGGCAATGTTATAATATTCAGTGTCCTAGGAAGTTCTGACCTTACAAATTAGCAGTCATATTAAGGGAAGAGCAGATAAACTGGTAGAAGTGGTTACAGATAAACAAAGGAATGGGAGTGACTCGGGAGCACTTTGATGGGTGTGACTGATAAACCTAAGCTCCTAGTGGCAAGGGGGCAATGTTATAATATTCAGTGTCCTAGGAAGTTCTGACCTTACAAATTAGCAGTCATATTAAGAGAAGAGCAGATAAACTGGTAGAAATGGTTACAGATAAACAAAGGAATGGTAGTGACTCGGGAGCACTTTGATGGGTGTGACTGATAAACCTAAGCTCCTAGTGGCAAGGGGGAAAGGACAAACCAATGATGTCCAACATATACATAGTTCATATTCTGTATATGAAATTGTACAGCACTGGCTCAACCCCCCACAATTGCCTACAGTGCTCCATGCAACCTTCTAGAACCACTTACATCCTTTTGAATATGCATTGACAGCTCTGATGAGCTCTCAGCTTGGAATTCACAGCTGGGAACAAAACAACGGAAGTGTTCACAGTCAACAAGGACTTGTGAAAGCAGATTGGAAACTGTGAAGATAAAAGGCCCAGAACTCAGGCCACAACCTCACCTCAGTTAACACCAGTAAAATTCCAGAACTTCCCTTTGTGGGTTTTGTTACAGTGCCTATGAATAAGGTCAAAAATGAATGCAGATAATTGAAAAAAGGCTTGTTTTTTCTTTCGGGTCTAGTTATAGTGAACGTGGAATATATGTAAGTCTTCGAAAAGAAGGAAAGATAATCCCATTTTGATTTGAAATAATGTTGGTGCGCCTCCTCTGGGAAGGAAGCAGGAAGAAGAGGCTGGGTAGAGCAGGGGGGCGCAGGGGGCCATTGGCAAACACACCATGAGGAACATCTGGGACAGAGGGTGGGATGAGTAGGAGGGCACAGGGTGTTGTCGGCCTTTATGTCCTCAGCATGATGCCCATGGAAGCAGAGAGGGAAGCCAACTCAGGTAGGAAGTATCTCAGGCTGCTGGGCCCCAGGCCAAGGTGATCGATTGGAGAGCTTGTGTCAGGGCTGGGTGGGCCTGGGTTGAGCCCCAACTGCTGTGCTCAGCCAGTGGCCCAGAGCAGCTTTGGGCACATGTGTCCTTGATGTCAATGGAGAAGAGGTCCCAGAGGACACTAGCTGGAACTGTCTGGAAACATGATGCCTCTCAAAGCCTCCTTGAAGGGAAACTTAATGGGGACTACCACACTGTCTGAGAAATATTCATCTTTGAGTACTGACCCTCAGTTTTAAAGTTAAATTCATTTATTTTTGTACTTTTCTTTGGAATCCTTGGTATCAAAAGTCCCTGGGCAGGGAAGAGAGCACAGCTGGTAATGTGTTTGCCTCCCATGCAGGGGATTCAGGTTTGATTCAGCACCACATAGGGTTCCATGAATCCAGCGAAGAGAGATCCTTGAGCAGAGTCAGGTATGACCCAATAAGACCAAAAGCCAAAAACAAAAACAGGGATGAGAAGTCCTGATGGCGTCTTTATACCCATGCCCTGGATTAACACCAAAACCAAGACCCCAGTTTTAATTAGCCTTGGCTCTGCCAGCTGTTTTTATAACACTTTGCTTCTCCCAGACTTCTCCCAGACTCCCAAATAAACTTCGTGATGTGTTGTGGTCTGTAGTTTGTGGGGTTGTGGTTATTAAAAAGGGCAGCATACAGGTGGGTTTTTCTCAGACACAACTGTTTGCTCACTTCATTCATACACTGATGAACCCTCCCTTCTGGGAATCAAAGTGTTAATGCCAAAGATTTTGAGATGCAGGCACTATCATGCTGAATTTGTCTTTTCATTTATAGGCAAAATTTGTTTGAAAGTCATTTGCATCTATAAAAAGTCAGCTGAAACTCATTCTGGTTGATCCCAGTTATATAGGGGCCAGGGATTTTTCAACATTTTTCTTTTTCCATTTTAGACCATTTCTTCCCGCTTTTTCCCAGGAGTGCTCCGGGCTTCCACTTGACTCTCTCCTCAATCTCTCCAGCCTTCTTGCAGCCCTCCACCCCACAAAGCAATCCCATCACTGTTCCTTACATTTCAGCACGTTAATTCCTGACATAACACGACAGCATTTAACTATTATATCCATTGCTGCCTTCTACTCTCAAACATATGGGACCAGGAACTCTGGTTCATTCTCGATGACATCTTGAGAGTAAACAATTGATTTTTTTCTTATCTTGGGCAATGTTGCACAGGGTCCCCCAAATCCATGGAATGGTAACTGAAGAAATTTACAAGATATTCTTCTTTCTTGCATAGTGGGTCTAATTTCACATTAAGGGGAGAGAAAGAAAGAGACAAATTGTAACACACAGGGAATGTTACAGCTTTCCCCTCCTTAGACCTTTTATCAGAATTGCTAGGGAAAAGCAAATGGACTTGTTCAGAACTTATTTATCTTTTTTTGGCTTTTTGGGTTTCACCCAGCAATGCACAGGGTTTACCCCTGGCTCATGCACTCAGGAATTAACTCCTGGTGGTGCTCAGGGGACCATATGGGATGTTGGGAATTGAACCCAGGTCGGCCACGTGCAAGGCAAATGCCCTACCTGCTGTGCTATTGCTCCAGCCCACTTACATTCATTTCTTACTCAGTTTCTCAAGGTTGGTGGGCAAACACTATAATAATAATCGTAATAATAATATAATAACAATAATTTTAGCTGACGGAAGCTGGATGGGAAAGAGAATGAGCAAGAGCCTTGTCTTGCTCACACACGTCCTCTTTGTGATTGTGCCTGCTTTGGTTTGTCTGTGTTGCTCATAAGCAGACACAGGGAAAACTCTTGCTCGATGTCAGCCTAGAGGACAACTGTGGCACCTCTGAGTGGGTGACACTGCCAAGACTAGAAGGTCATCTGGATGTCTGGATGACTCGTGTCTATCGGCCCACAGGGGGACTGTCTGTGAGGGAGGAGGATTTCTCCTTTCTGAGAAGTGTCTAGACTTGGAGGTGGTCACCTCTGGGGTGCTGAGGAGGGGGATCATGACTAGGTCTGGCAGAGACAGACTAAAGGATTGCTGTCACCCCTTTCTTTTGACAGATTCTAAGAGTCTGAGCCTCCTTCAATTCATAAACTGTTGACCCAGAAGATCAACAAGGAGTGAGGGAGAAACAGGTCATTAGCAGCCAAGTGGATGTGATTCTCTTAGAGAAGCAACTCACTTTTCTCTAAGTCAAAAAAAAAAGCGTATGGGGGCTGGAGAGATAGAACAGTGGGTAGGACTTTCCCATTTGTCTTGCATGGGACTGACCCAGGCTCAGTCTTCAGCATCCCACATAGTCCCCCAAGGACCACCAGGGGTAATTCTTGAGAGCAGAGCCAGGCATAACCCCTGAACATTGCCAGGACAGAACCTGACTGTCATCCTGGGTCTGTACCTTTCCTGTAACAATATATTATTCCTGGGAGAGGGGCCCCCAAGATCCCCAGGGCCGACAAGCAGGGCAGAGACAATCTGCTGTGCTCAGTCCCATCCGAGAGAGGGAAAAAAGGAAACTCCAGCAGAGCCATCGCCCCTTATAGGCTGGTGCTCCTCGCCCTGGCTCAGTGGGAAAAACCTGTTTAATTCTCCTGCCAGCTCTGAGTAAGCACAAAGCACTGGGGTTTAGCTCAAACTCCTGTGCTGGTCTCCGGTCTCAAAGTCCTTCTTCATAGAATACGAAGATTGAGCTTGGAGACTGTTAAGTCTCTCCCCTTTCCCACCCCTCAGATCATGTGGGAGCGCACGTGAGCATCCGATGGGGCTGGTGTTCCCGCCTAGAGCACTGGCAGAAAGGCAGTTTAGCATTTGGCAATGGGGGTGGGAGCCAAAACAGAGCCGCAGCTTTGGGAGGTGGCAGACCAGTGGGCGGCCCATCCTGCTTGAGTCTCAGGTTGCTTTTTTCTCTCCTGAAGCAGAGTGACCTCAGAGAAAAGGACAGGGAAAGAGGTGACGACTGACAGGAGAGTATCGTCAGTTGCCTTCCCTGTCATCACCCCCCACTGACCTAGAAGGGCTGAGTCACACTTTGCCACCCACTGGGCCTGGCAGCGGGCCCTGCACAACTTCGTAAGCTTGTCAACACCCGAGATGGAATAAATCATCGGAGGCCCATTTTTAGCCAAGAGTGAAAAATGAAGTCAGCAAAAGATGCCAGTTGGGACTCATCTGGGTGGGGTGGGTTGGTGGCAGGATGGGGCTGGCTTCCTGGGGACCAATCCTGAAAAGGCAGGAGGAGAGCACCTCGATGGGACCTGGAACCTCAGGTACACCTGCCTGCCACATCACACCCTGGAGAGATGTTCTGGCTGCAGCATCTTCCGGAACATAGCTGTCTTCCAGTCCCAGGCAGCTAGAGACAGCAGCAATGATCGGGGCTGGAAACCAGTGATTTTGCCATGTTGGCTCTGTTTTATTTTCGGAACAGAAAGGACAACACAGGATTTGCAGCCTTCTCCCTATTTTCCCTGACTCTGGTCTGGTCGAATTTTTCTAAGTATTTCCTCTTCTGCCTGTCTGGAGGGGAACTGGGACGGTGTGTGTGTGTGTGTGTGTGTGTGTGTGTGTGTGTGTGTGTGTGTGTGTGTGTGTGTGTGTGATTGCTGGGGTTGGAAAATAACACATTTCAGCTCATTGAGCGTTCTGGCCAATGGCTCGTATTTTCGAGAGCAAGTGGTACCATTTCAGTAAGGAGAAACACAAAGTTCCACTTTGCTTACTTCTATTAGCTGTGGGATCTTGGTCAGGTGCCTTGCACCCTCAGCTCAGCCTCTACTCCCTCACCCCCGTCTCTGTGTCCTCATCTGTAAACATGATAGTCTGTCTCTCAGGAGCCTTTGGGAAGATTAACCAGCATTCAGGGGTCTCACGATATGGTGTCCCAGTTAACCCCAGCCCTAGGGTGACTGAAGACCATGCTGGTGAGACCCTGGCTCTTGGGGAAACAGCAGGCTCTGTGGTGCTGTGGCGTCTGGGGGCGCATCTGGCCTGTTTCATTCTCCAGAAGCAATGTGGGGGGTAGGGGGAATTCTGCTCCTGGTTGACTGGTCACTGCCTCCCCTGACCACCTGTAGGCCCCAGAGCAGGAAGGAGGAAACCTCAGAACATTAACTTGTTTCCACCCTCATTTTTCCTTTGCTTCACCTTTCTTTCCTACTACTGATCGGTATTCTTTTGTCATATATTATGTGTTGGGGATGGACTGAGCTATCAGGGCAAGCCCATGTAGACTGTACTACAGACAGGAACATTTTCCCTCTTCAAGCTGTCTTCAGAAAATAATTCCAGTATCTTGTAAGGGGCAGTGTTCCTTTTCTCACAGAAGCCTGGCTGGTCTTTGACATGCAGATCCCAGGCCTGAATCTTTGATATTGTAAATTGCAGACTTTGGCCCAGCCTAGTCTTTGGGATGTAGATTTCAGGTGCTGGCCCAGTTTGTATTTGAAGTGTAGATTTCAGGTGGCAGCCTAGCCTTGTCTTTGGGATATAAATCCAGGTGCCTGTAGCCCAAGAAAGGTTTCAGTTCTGGCTTTGTATCTTTTCCCCGAGGCTACAAAACAAAACCCCTGACGCAATCCTGCTAACTCATCCACTGGCCCTGCTCTACTGATTTCAGACTAAATCTCCTCTGAGGAAATGCATGACAGCAGCTAAAATTCATTGAAACATGAGTCCCTCAGCTGAATACTCAGAGGCGCCCTCCCGTGGCAGGAGGACCAAATACTCACCCAGCCAAAGGCCCAACAGTCACCCCCGCAAGCCAGCGCTGCAGCCCCACGGAGGGCTCAACTACCCTTCACTAATATTCTCTGCAGGGACGTCAAACTGCGAATAATTTCAGGTATCCAGTGCCCAGGCTAGGAACTCTGGTGTTTTATGGAGTTGGGGTGGGCAGCCTCCCTGCAAGTCCCCATACATCTGGAAGCCCAGCAGCCATGGCCAACTCCCAAAGCCACGGTCATGTCAGTTCGTTGGCCCAAACCATAAATTCTGAAGTCTCTGGACAGGTGACTGTGAGGATCGGGCCCAGGACAGAACACAAGAATCTATTTAGCTTTCTTAAGACTCTTTTTACAGGAGCCCGCATTCTAGAATAACTTGATTTTCTGCCCCTGAGCAAGGAATTCAGATACAGGCACCCCGGTTCGCAAGAAGGCTGGTGGTCAGACCAGATAACCAGACCCATATCACATGACCCGTATCACAAGACCCAGAACTGCCCCCAGAACCGGGACATTCCTGAATATTGGCGCGAATACTGATCTCTAAAACCATAGGCTAAGGAGTGATGTCCTTTTAAATGGATTGGTTAAGAAAGTTTGCAATATTACAAATCTATTGGCTATGAAATGCGCGGGCTCTGCTGTAACGGCCGGGGAAGGCCTATATAAGATCTCTTTTGGAGAAGCTCGGGGTCTTTTGCCCAACCTGCTGGACCTGCGTGTCCGTGTAGGCGGCTGGACCCTGGCTAGCCAGTCTTACAATAAACCCTGCTTGCTGTTTGCAGTCTCTGGAGTCTCTTTGTCGTTATAGGGAGATCTCGATCCGCGCCCTAACAGTGACATCCCCTTATTTTTCAAAACTGACATTCCAGTAGATGCAAAACCAAGTTAGTGGGGAAAGTGACACAGAAGTCAAGTAAACCTAACAAACAAAACCAATAACACAGAAGGTTTTGAGCTAGCAACAAACAGTTGAATAAATTCTTATTCCTCAACACTGAAATTCAAGACAAGGACTTAACAACTCTGTGGTCAGATATAACAATTTTCACATAAATTGACTTTTTTACACTTACTGATTTTATTATTGGAACTTTGTTATCAATTTAAATTCTAGAATTGTATCAAGTGTTATGACTTTTTTTGTGCATTAAAATAATTTTTTTTTAGATTTTTTAAATTTTTTTCTTTTTTTAATTTTTTTTCTTTAAAGAAATATTTTATTGAACCACCGTGAAAACAAGAAAAAAAATAGAAAGCTTTCAGGTTTAAGTCACAGTCAAATACTGATTAAACCACCATCCCTTCACCAGTGCACCCGTTCCACCACCAAGAACCCCAATACACCCCCCTCCCACCCCACCCCCCATCTAAGTAGCTAATGATATTCCCATTATACTCTATATATATTGAGTACATTCCATATTTCCATACAGAACTCACTATTATTGATTGGAAATTTTCCCCAACAATCAGGCCTGCTGAATAAGCATCATCTAATAATTTCTCTTCATTGCTAAGAGTGAAGACTTTGAGTCCGCGTGGTTTTGGGTTTCTAATATTTTAGCTCAGTTCACAGTCAAAATGGATGGCTGCAAGAATCTGCTCTGGTGCCAAAATGGGTTAGGAGACCTCAGGATCACAGTCAATAGGCGAGGAGGGTTTGCTTCTCGTGCCGCGGCTCCCGGTTCATCTCTGGGCAGAAGGCGCGCCGGGAACCTAAAATAATTTTTTTAAAAGATAAAAGCAAAGTTTACTATAAATGTGGTTGAAACGAAGTTAATGTCCTTAGTCTTTAAAGAATTTCCACTTTGATAAGAAAAAAATTAAACCATAAATGTAGGAAATATGGTAAAGAACATGAACAGACAGTTCCCAGATAAGGAAATAAAAGTGGGTTGCAAACATATGGAAAACTCTCTGCTTTACCAGTAATCACAGAAATGCAAATTGTAACAATAAAATATGGTTTGCCCTGCTGAACCAGGCGAGACTCTGACACTACTCAAGGCTGGAGAGGGATGTGGGGACAAGACCTACTTCCATACTGTTCAGGAAAGTAATTTGGCAACTAATATTAAAATGTGTGAATTTGGGGCTGGGGATACAAGTAAACCCAATAACAAAATTTTTGTCTTCACCTAGACAGTAAAGAGTAAGCTCCTGGACTAGGAGGGGCTCAGTGTGTACAGATATGATTGGTAACAAACAGAATAGAGTGAACTCTCTAAGCGCTGTGTGGAGGAAAGACCCGGAAGTGGTCTTTCCCCTAGAGATTCCCTCAGGCCTCCTCAAATACATAGAACAGATAGACTCAGGGATGTGGGCGAAGGCTGTGAGTCAGGTCACTGGCTTATAAATTCACAACAGAGATATTCCCCTGAACTTGAAGATTCTTTTCTCTCAGGCATGACAATCACTACTTTTTCTGGGGTGTGGTTCCTTGGAAACTCTATGAATCACCTCTGGTTTCTGTGAGAGCCTCAGGTGAGGACATGAGAAACAGTTCACCCAGGGTTTTTCTTTTTTTTTTTTTTTTTTTTGAGAAACAGTTCACCCAGGTACTGGGGAGTCTGGGGAGAAAGTTGGGAGATGGTATCACCACTACCCCTTATATTTCAGCTGAGAAGTCTGAGTCCAAGAGGCTGACAGAACTGGGGCAAAACCCCTGACTATTTCAGTTTAATTTGTTAGGTCTCCTTGAGGGTTTTCAGTAAGAAATTTCTCAAACTGATCTTTTATCAGATTCATTGCCCTGAGAGAGCGTAGCAGGCACCTTGGTGCCCTCACCATGCTGAGACATGCCTTGGAACCACGTTTCCCACCACGCCCAGAGTGGACAACAGTTGAGGAGCTGTGAGGATTCTCTCCAGTAGTCTCTGCTTGCTGTAGAGGTGAGAACTCCCTGATGCTCTGACCCAGAGGGACTTGAAGGCCTTGCACATGTAGTAACAGATTCCAAGCCAGAGGCCACAAGAGGTTATTTTCACTTCCTGGCTTCTTTCACTAATGTCCATTCTGCTTTGGTTAAGATGGGGAAAAGTAGTATAAGCCCTGAAAATAGTGTCATGGCCTTTGAGAGCATTGTTTCTCATCACTGATTTCAGAGATTCCTCAGTTTCTGGGTTATTGAGATGCTCAGTAAATAGGTAAAGAGACCAATGGAGCTTTTGGAGAAGCCCCTTGTGTGAAAGGAAATGAGAAGGGTAAGTGTGAGGTTTGCTCAGACAAAATGGTGACTGGGACAAAATGGCAACTGGCTTATGAGACAGCAACATTCCTGGAATCAGATCACCTTGTCCCTAGCATGGAAGCATGGAAGGCATGCCTAATGGCCCACCTGGAGACAGGAAGCCACCGGGCTGATTCCATGCTTCTTCACACCCATTCCCTGCAGATAACAGGCCAGACCAAGCACACCAGTTCCACTGGCCTTTGTTCCTTTCTCCCCTTTTCCTGCCCAAGACAACTTAAAAGCCCCCTTAGTCTCTCCCAGGGTATGGCTGTACCCAACCTCACTGGAGGTTCGTGGAGATCCACCTGGGAGCACACTGCAATAAACTTCTACTTACTTCACTTTATTCTTCTCTGACTCTCTGTCTGTGCGGGACAGAGTTCCCAAATCCATCCGTAAGAATGGGTGCATCCACTTCTCCTCCCTCTAACAAAACTTGACAAATTTTTATTTGTTTTTGGACCACACTGAGAACACTCAGTGTGCTCAGAGCTTACTTCTGACTCTGTGCTCAGGAGTCACTCCTGGTGGGACCTGGGGGGAATCATATGCCAGGTATTGAACCTAGGTCAGCCACAGGAAAGAAAGTGCCCGGTATACCAGCTCTTCAACAACAAGTCTGATTTAAATTTAATTCAGATTAAGTTTCTGCATTCCCTATCCTTCTCTCCCTTCAGTTTCCAAACATTGGAACACTAGAAAGCGCCTTTCTTAAAATGAAAGAACAAGAGAGACAGACAGACAGACAGACAGACAGAGACAGAGAGAGACAGAGACAGAGACAGAGAGAGACAGAGAAAGAGAAAGAGAAAGAGAAAGAGAAAGAGGGGTTGGTGCAAGCCATAGAAGCAGGTTGGGGTGGGGAGTGGCTTGAAGGGATGGGAGGGAAACTGGGACACTGGTGGAGTGATGGGTGTTGGAACATTGTATGACTGAAATGCAATCATGAACAGCTTTGTAATGCCCTATTTCATGGTGATTTGATAAAAATAAATTAATTTAAAAAGGACTTTTCTTTAATAGAGAAAGTACTCAAAAATACTTACACTCACAAAAAAATGCTAGGATTTTTTTCCACCAAAGCCTTTTTAAAAGGGATTCTGGAGAGATAGTCAGAGAATAGGGTACTTGCTTTGCACACGGCAGACCCAGATCCAATCCCCAGCAACACATATAGTCCCCTGAGCCTGTCAGGAGTCATCCCTGAGCACAAAAGAGTCATGAATGCTGCTGAGTGTGGCTCCAAAACAAAAACAAACAAAACTCCCCCCAAATAAACAAAACTTTTTTTTAGGAATTTTAGGGGCTTCTTTATTTTCAATCACCACTCTAAGGATGTCCAGAAGAAAAGGAGGAAGTAAAGAAATGAAATACAGCAAATCTTTAATATGAAAGAGTGGGCTTGTTTTTCCAAAGTCGAATGCCAGGGCAAACCTAAAAATAGTGCCTTTTGGAAGAGCACATTTGTTTGCATGGTAATTCCCAAGGAACATTTCTGGGAATCAAAGGATTCTGAGAAAGGCTTGCAACACAATCATAGGAGCAACCATTTATTTGCACATCATGTCATGACATACTCTCTGACTGCATAAATTATTTGGATACTTTTGAAGACCTAGATTTAACAGGTTACTCTCTTGGTTTATGATGCCTAAGGAGATTCTAGCTCTTGGTCTTTATCATTTTTTATTTTTGGTTTGTTTCTTTGTTTTATTTTTTCGACCACACCCCTGTGCTCAGGCCTTACTATTGGCTCTACCCTTGAAGATCACTCCTAGCAGGTTAAGAGGACCATATGTGATGTTGGGGATTGAACTCAACATAGAACAACCACAAGTAAGGCTAGTGCCCAACTGGTTGTACTATTGTTCCACCCTTTAAGACATGTTCACTTTCCTTTCATACTCCCAGTCAGGGTCTTCACAGTACTCCTCTTTGGTAAAATATAAAGACACTGTTAGAATAAACAGTAGGTCTCATCTAGACTTATCCACTTGCAGTATCATTTTAAATACTCACTGCCCCTGAGGGATTCCTAACCTTGCAGGCAAATTAACTACTTCTTGCTCCTACAAGGACCAAGGCTCCAGTTATAGCTTTTCCCAGAATGCACTGTGAATTTTCGGGCGCATGTCTGTCTCTTAGCCCATGGGCTGGTGGATTTTACTCGGGCATGCATTCCTCCCTTGTTTCCACAGAGTTCTTAGCAAGTAGTAGCTGCTCAAAATATTTTTATAAATAAGTCTGTAAGGTATAAATTCTCTGGACATTAAATCTGGGCATGTATAAAGAGATGAAACACCATATGAGAGATGAAGGTCTTCATTTCTACTTAAGAGTTTCTGTAATAAATTACCAAAGAGAGTGAAGTAACAGTGAATCATGCAGCTTCATTGTCCATATTTGCTGTCCGTAACCAGGTTACATAGAAGACAGATGCTCCTAGCTTGCATCAAGTCCTATAGTGTGACCATTGGTGGAATCTGCCACTCACTGCTCTTTGTCCCCTAAGAGAACAAGAATTTCTTGCTCAAACTCCAGACTTCTCTTACCAATCCATGTAACATGAAAATGGAAGTGTGAGGTCCTTTCTTTAATTTCTTTTTTTTATATCTCTCTTTTTTACTATCTCTAGTTCTCTGAACAATCCAGAATCTACTGGTCTATGAACCCAGTACATTTGGTTTTTTGGTTTTTTGTTTTGCTTTTTGGGTCACACCTGGCAATGCACAGGGGTTACTCCTGGTTCTGCACTCAGAAATTACTCCTGGTGGTGCTCAAGGGACCATATGGGATGCTGGGAATCGAACCCAGGTCTGCCGTATGCAAGGCAAACGCCCTACCTGCTGTGCTATTGCTCCAGCCTGAACCCAGTACATTTGGGAACAGACAAAATTTCAAAGTTCTCAGCTGTCTCTTGCAAAACTGAGCAAAGATCTTGGTTTCCTGCTAACATTTTTAATGTCAGAACAAGCAGATGCAGGATTTGGGTTTGTGTATTTCATGCATGAAAAGGGCCTCAAGTTTTCTCTCAAACTTTGTCCACATGTAGTAGGTCCTTATGAAAAGGAAAATGATCATTGAAACTGCCAGAAATGACCGCTAAAAGACATAGTTTCTAGCTCAGGTAAGATTGGTCAGAGCCCTCTGACACTAGGACAGGTCAGAAGGGAACCAGGGACCTAATGCATAGAGAAGGAGAAATGGGGGGAGTTTGGAGCGTGAGTTGGTAGCTAGACACCAAATTATATGAAACTAGTTCTTAACACACTAGATCTTGTATACTGCATGGGTGTCCTGATGCAATGACCGCCCTGAGAGTAGGAAAGAAAGGAATGATTAAAATCCACATAGACTTTGATAGTGCTCTTCAACCTGTCCACCCACCTGAGACCCCAGAGCATCCTTTAAAACTGTTGAAGCCTACCAGAGCCAGAAAAATAGCACTGTGGGTAAGCCACTGGTCTCCATGTAGCTGACCTGGGTTCAGTCCCTGGCACTGCATATGGTTCCTGAGCCTGCCAGGAATAATCCCTGATCACAGTACTAGGAGTAAATCCTGACACCACTGAGTGTAGCTCAAAAACAAAACAAGGGGGTATGGTGCTTCCAACAAGTCAACCTGTACCTGTGGGGCGAGTGCATCAGCAGCCTGATGGTGCCTTCAGGCTTTCTGATACCCCAAAATTGCTGCTGTGCCTTTGGCCAAACCCCAACAACTTGGGACCAAGTTTACCAAGAAATTGAACGGCCAAAATTTAGGTATGTGGGAACCACACCCACAAACCACCTCCGGCTCAGCTATACAAGCTCATTTATTGACCTTATTTCAGAGACCCATAGATAAATCTCGAAAGACACTAAAAGCCACAGTTAATCTTGGACCTGTGCATGGCTGAACAGACTGGGGTAAATCAGAGGGGGCAGGTTGGCCTGGTGGCCTGCCCAAGCAGAGCCCCCAGCAGCCACTTGCTTCCACAATCCAAAATTGCTGCCACACCCAAGCCTGACTCCACCGTCTCAGAATGGACCTCACCAAGATATCACGATCATGATCACGAAATCTTGTTGATCGTCGAGTGGCTCGAGCGGTCTCAGTAACCTCTACATTCGTCCTATCCCAGAGATTTTAGAAGCCTCTAAAGGCTTCAGGGTCAGGGGAATGAAATTCAGCTGGTTACTGGCTTTGGCATGTAGATAAACCATGGGAAGCTTGGGAGGCTGTCTCACGTGGGCAGGAAGCTCTCAGTAGCTTGAGTTTCTCCCAGAGGGAAAAAGTAGGTTATAAGATATTGCGCGGCCAGCCACTTTGTGGCCGTGTGCTTCTGAGAGCCTGCTTTTAAGTCTCTGGATGTTGGCCGTTGATGGGATTACACACACCTGGGTTCCTCTGCTGGTACCTTCATTCGTGAGGCCTGTCCGAACATGTAGAGAGGGGCCTTGAGCATGCTGTGGCTAGGTTCCGGTGGTCTTCGGCCTCCGGGAGCTCTGCTCGGGGCAGGGAAACTGGAGCCCATTCCCTCCGAGGGGCCCCGGGGAAGACAGCCAGGCTTGTGGGCAAGAGACTCTCTGCCACCAAGATATAATCTGCTGGAAAGTTTGTAATATGGATCTTAGCGAACCAACAGTCCTGGTCCAGAGACACAGAGGCAAGTCCTGGAAGACACCACAGCACTAGAGATCTCTCTGGGTCCCATATCAAGCCAATACCACTGGGGCACCCTAGATGGAGCAGGCGCAGTCTCCTTGCCTACTCCAGATGGAATCACGGTGACCAAGAGCCTCCACAAGCAAGGCCTAGTTGCGCGGGTTCAGGACTAAATCTCCAGGCCACATGGCTGCAGAGGAACCGGGCTGTCCCTCCTCGGGTCCCCACCTGCCCAGAAGACTGACTGTCATGCCCACAATTTGCATCCGGATGCCATATTAGCAAACTAACAGCCCTGGCCCAGAGACTCCCAATTGAATTCCAAAATGGATTAGTGCCATACAGAGATGTGTCTGGAACCCAACCATTTGCAATCTAGAAATTTACATTTACAATCATGGCCGCATGAGCTCTCATGATATTCAAAATGAGCTATGGAAAATATATTTAGTGTCTGCCCCTGGCAGGTAGGCTTCAATGGTGGTGGGAAAATTTGAGCGAAACATAACGCCCAAAATTAGAGAGAGAAAGTATTGGGGAAATTGTCTGTCATAGAGGCAGGGTGAGGACTGAGATGTGGGGGGTGGGATACTTGGGACATTAGTGGCGGAAACTGTGCACTGGTGGAGGGATGGGTGTTTAATCATTGTATGGATGAATCTCAAACATGAAAGCTTTGTAACTCCATCTCACAGTGATTCAATAAAATTAAAAAGTAATGTGAAGTTCATGCCCAATTCAGTCAGCTTAGTCAGTAGCTGAACAAATAGAAGTACTCCTACATTATTTAAAAAACAAAACAAAACAAACAACAAAAAAACAAAACAATGCCCGCCCCCAACCCTGGCTTTTAATTTTGCTGTCTTGGGAGGGAGAAGGTGGGCTACATACCCAGCTCGGTGATCAGAGTTCACCCCAGTGGTGTCTGGAGAACCAACGCCAGGCCCTCACACATGCAAGGCAAATCTCTACTACTGAGTCCCAGCCCCGGCCTCCAGAGCTCAGCATTCCTGAAGGTTCCCAGGGGATTCCAAAGTGCTTGCAAGTTGAAACCGTCATCTTATGACATTAAATTATTTTGCCTTTCAGGCACTAACTTTCTTCTTGGCACTAAGTGAACTGTGATTCCCAGGTTGTCAACTTGTGGGGAAAATTGGTGAATATGTGCAGTGCCTGACATGTGTCTGTGTGAGGTTCATGGGCTTCTGTCTGCTTCCTCTTCCCTGGGAAATTATCTTTCTCATTCTTGTTCTGAAATGCCACCACTTGTTCAAATTCAATCACGTTTTGAAATGGAAATATCATGAGAGCTTTTGGAGCTGTAAGTTATTTGTAGCTTAGTGTAGTCATTTGAGACAATGCCTCTCCGAGCTGGCTGAGGTGAGGGAAGCCAGGAGGTAGGGGGCTGGAGACAGGAGCTGGGTGGGCTTGAGAAGTCCTGACGCGTCCCCGCACCAGACCCAACAGGTCTGGACCTGGAGTCAGAGGTGACATTTTGTGTTTGTACCAAGTGTCCATTTCTCCCCAGAGAGTCATTTTATAGTTTCATTTTTTCTTTTCATATTCTCAAACAGAACCTCAGCACCCTAGCAATGCCTCAATTTAAGAATGATTACTTTAACCTCCTCCTAGCTGGAGCTGCCTCTCAGAGGCTACTGCCCAAACAGGTCTCTGGTGTAATCCATAAGCTGATATTGGGGAGCAGTGGAAGAAATACCCCTGGAAACTCCATTTGACAAGGCTGTTGCTGATTTGTGGATAATACCTTAGTGTGTGCATTCTTAGAGAATATATGACACAATGTGTTTTAAACATAGAGATTCTTTTTCTTGTGGTTGGCTTTCATCAAGTGTTGAGCATAAAGCGTTTAGAAATAAGGGAGAGACACTTGGCCATCGACTACACTAACAAAAAAGGCAAGGAAGGAAAGAAATGGAAGTAAAATAAGAAGTGATATAAGTGAGATATTAAGTGCCAGGATTAGTGCCTGGTATATGGTATGGAGGTGAGATATACATATCTCATGTACATATATATCTAATCATGGAGCCAGCAATATGGCAAGCATAAGACCCAAACTACAATAATTAAAAATGTACCTGTTAAGGAGTCAGGCTAGGTGTGGGGACAGGATCTGGGGACATTGGTGGAGGGAAGTTGACACTTGTGGTGAGATAGGTGTTATTGTGTGCCTACAAGTCTAGCATGGATGCAATTATGAATCATGATGTCTAAATGAAAATAATCATTAAAAATAGTTTCTATGGTCAAATGAATGAAGCCCACAAGGTGTGGGGGACCAGGAAAACACTCAGCAGTCCCTCTACTCAAAAGACGCTGGCAGAGAAGCTGATGTGCTTGACTAACCCTTTGGAGAGGTGCCCCTGTTCACCACAATAATTACTCAGCTCTGAATCGGCAGCATTGGGTACAGAGCATGGCTAACTTGTGTTCAACTGACCATTCTATTGTGTAGATATACCACACCTTCATTTTCCATCTTTGGTTGAACACCTGGGTTGATTCCAGATCCTAGCTATTGTGCTAAGTGTTGTAATGAATAATAGTGTGCATATATATTTTGTGAATATATGGATTCTGTATTTCACAGAGTTCTTAGAATCGTTTTCTGCTAAAATCATGTCTTTGTGTGTTGGGGGTAGATACAAAGAAGTGGAATTGCTGGGTTATACGGCAGCTTTAGTCTTCCTTTCTGAGAAACCTCCATGCTGTTGAACCGGACAACATTATCACCAGCTGGGAACAAGGCTTCTTTCTTCACCACATCCCTTTAGTGAAAAACAGATTATTTCCCTTTTTTTTTGGATATGTGCCATTCTCACTGGTATGAGGTGATATCTCATTGTTATCTTGATTTATATTTTCCTGATAATAAGTTTTAATTACTATCACATTGTTTCATGTGCTTATTGGTCATCTATGATTCCTTTGGAGAAGTGTCTGGAAACAACCTACATGTCAAAGAACAGAGGAATGGATAAAGAAACTATGGTACATATACACAATAGAATACTACTCAGCTAAGAAAATATAAAATAAGGCAAATTGCCTCTACATGAATGGATATGGAGAGTTTCATACTGAGTGAAGTAGTTGGAAAGACAGGGACAAATGCTGAATATCTCTTTTATGTCAGATGTAAAGAAACATAGTGGGGTATAGCAAATTTTCAAAGGCAACAGAAACGGAGAACTGGTCTTCAATAGGATGCCTAACACAGCACAACAAGAGGGTGGGGAATAGGATCACAGGATCCAGGAACAATGGTTGAGTAATGTGGTCACTTTGGTGGAGGGTGTGGTCCTGGAATGTTTTTTGCATGAAACCATACCATAAGCAGTATTGTAAATCATGGTGCCTAAAAATAAATTAATAATTAAGAAACAGATGGTGGGAGGAAGGTTCTAGTAATGTTAAGGTGATGCCAATTTTCTGGTTTTGTTTTTTGTTTTTTGTTTTTTGTTTTTTGCATCTGACTCTGAGCTGAGATCCATCCATTCTTTCTTTGCCAACACCATCCGCCCCCACTCCCACCCCCATCCCTGCCTCCTCCCACCCATGTCCCTGGATAGTGTGCTGAAAATTCCCCTCTATGCTGCTTAATTCCCAGAGAAAGACAAGCTCTGCATCGGCATGCATGATTCCAAAGATAGCTCTGCTCAATTCTGTCCCACCCACAACCACCCTCATGCTTGTTTATGAACTCCTACAACAGATGGGGACTCTTACAGAGTGTGGGCCTTGCTTTTCTACCTTATTGCATTCCTAACAGTGGTGAAGTCCAGTGCTAATGCCAACTGAAGGTAGCTCAGCACCAGGAATGTGCACCCGCCACTGTTCCTCAAAAGGAATGATGGAAACTTAGGAGATGGAAACCAGAAGAGTGAATCAACCATGATGTAATGCCACATTAAATGATCTTTTTAGAATGAATGTTTTACATCTTTACTAATATATCATTGATGCTTAATGAACTGCACTTATGCTAAGGTTACAATGGGATGTTTTGACCTACATATAATCTGTTAATAATCACAATTAAAGTAATAAAATTATTTCCCCCTTTTTTCTTTTTCTTGCTTTTTGGGTCACACCGAGCAATGCATCATTTTTGCAGCATGTTACTCCTGGCTCATGCACTCAGGAATTACTCCTGGCGGTACTTGGGGGACCATATGGAATGCTGGGAATCGAACTCAGGTCGGCTGCATGCAAGGCAAATGTTCTACCTGCTGTGCTATCGCTCCAGCCCCCCCCTTTTTCTTAATACATAAAAAACAAACTTCTAAAATTTCATCAAAGAAATGTGTGTATTTGTGTGTGTGTGTATTTGAATTTAGCTACTTTGAATTTAGGCAAATATATCTGAAAAGATTCAGATATGGAGGAGCTTTTGAACTTCAAACAAAATTATTAATCATAAATTATATATTTTATAAACTTCCTTTTCATCATTCCCATATTAGCCCATGAGGAATTTTACATTTTAATTATCTTTTTTATAGTTTATGAAAACTTTGGCATATATTATCATTTCTCTTCTGGTGTGATTTTTGTCTTCAGCAAGTCCTAAGTGTTAATTAATATCATTTCTATTTTAAACTCCAGTAATATAAAAGGACATGTTTAGGGTCACACAGTTGATACCAATGAAACTTCTTATTGCTGATTTCCAGCAGTTGCAGAGCATTTTGGAGTAAGTCAGAGAGACATAAAAAATCCAAACAATTAAAAATAAATCTTCAGTCTTCACATTACTTTTTAAATAAAGATTTATTTCACTACAGCATACCATCATTTTTGCAGCATGTGCGACTAAATAAACTTTGGCACTAATGAATTTTGTTAGAACCTTGTGATTCTTTTGATGCACTGCCAATTAGCCTCGGAGGTGAAAGGACCAAATAATACCCAGGCAGTTTCAATTTGCTTTATTTTTCTTTTCTGAGATTTAAGCCTTTTAAAAAATGAACTTTTCCTTCTTTGTTCTTTTTGTATTTCTGAAAATGGAAGCTGGAAATGATACAGTATGACCATTGACCACTGGGACTCTTTTTACATGCTTTTTGCAACATTCTGGATAATCAAGGGACAGAAGCTTGGAGCAGGGGGGGTGGGGGTGGGGAGGTGTGGGGTGGCGGGAGTGGGTGGTATGGGAAGATGTTTCTCTGAGGCATCTGATGTGAAGGTAAATTAGGAAAGGCAAGAAAGCATGCCCTGAAAGTAAAAGGGTCAGAAGATTTTAGAATCTCAGTGTTCTAGTAACTCAATAGTTAGAAGGCTGATGCGCTTGACTAACCCTTTAGAGAGGTGCCCCTATTCACCACAATAATTACTCAGCTCTGAATCGGCAGCATTGGGCACAGAGCATGGCTAACTTGTGTTCAACTGTTGGAAGGCTCTTGGCAATGATTTGGTCGGGCCTGATCTTATAGAGCTGCACTTGGGACGTGACAGGTAAAGCTGTGCTGCTGGTTAGGTGGGAAAGAGGCCAGAATGAGAAAAAAGGTATATCTGCCCCAACAACCTGTTCCCAGGGACCAGCAGACCTCCAGCCTTCTCCAGGTGGGATGAAGAGTCGTTTTACTGACATTCAAAGAACTCTTATTTGATAACCATGCTGATTGGTTGAGAAAAAACACACTTAGGCTTCAGAAAAGATTATCAGTGACAGTTGCAAATGATCACTGTGGTCAAGAACTGAGTGCTGAAAGTAGGTAAATGGATATGCATGAAAACCTTACAGTGCCTGCATCGCAGACTGTAATGCCTAAAAGGAAAGAGAGAGAGAGAAAGAGAGAGAGACAGACAAACAGACAGACAGACAGACAGACAGAGACAGAGACAGAGAGACAGAGAGACAGAGACAGAGAAGAAAACTGCCCAGAGCAGAGGCAGACTGGGGCGGGGTTTTGGGAGGAGGGAACTGGGGGCTTTGGTGGTGGGAAATGTACTCTGGGAAGGGATGGGTGTTGGAACATTGAAATCCAATCATGGACAACTTTGTAACTGTTTATCTCACAGTCATGTGAGGAAAAAATTAGTAATAAAAAAGAAAAGATTGTTATTTTCCCACTGGAACACTCCCTTCCAGAGCCGGAAGTAGGTGTGTGCAGGCGGCAGTGTGGGCTACACCGGCTCACACCCAGTGTGCAGGCCATTCACAGCTGTGCCTTTTGCCTCCTGAAGTATCACTACCTGATGCAGAGAAGCTTCTGTGGAGAGACCTAGAAACAATCCCAGTGACCTAGGACCAGCCCTGATGATCGGAGCCATGCTGGGGCTGCTGCCGGGTGTGGAAGATGAAGCTTTCTATTGCAGACACTGCTACTAAACTATAAAAGTGAGCAGAAAACTGGGAATATACCCACTCTTAGCCACCCCTCATTCTCTTTCTTGTGCATCTTGTCTGAAGCAAAGGAATTTTCTCTGACCCAATTATAGACTGATGTTTGGTTTAAGCCAGTTATGACATTTTTCTTGGTTAGTTTTTCTTTTAACAATACTTAGAAGTTAGGGGGCCACTCTCAGTGGTACTCTGGAATATCAAAGTGTGTACTCCAGTCCTTTGTGCCATCTCCCTCCAGCCCTGGTTTCACCATTAGTGGAGCTCAGAGAGGTGATGGGATGCTGTTCTGACCAAGAAGATAGACAGCCTGGTGGAAGCTCTTTGGAAAGTTTTGGCTTCACTCATAAAAGTCCAAACCTAGGGGCTGGGGCTGAAAGTGACACATGAATAAGGCCCTGATTTGATCGCCAACATCCCCTCACACCCCATTCCTGACATCACTGATGTAGTCCTGGTGTCTCTGAGAGCCACAAGGTATGACCACCCATAATAATAACAACAACAAACAATTCCAGATAGAGCCTTTGCCAGGTCCTATCTGTTTTTTCTGCCTTGGACACAAGCATTATGCCCATGCTAACACTTTGTGATCATGAGGCAAAGAGCAAGGGTGGGATTGAAGTGTGAACCAGAGAGGCCTGACATTAATGCTAAAATAACAGCGGAAATTGCTTTCCACTTCTTTTCTGTGTGACAAAAACAAGTTCATATTTATTTAAGCCACTGTTGACTTATTTTTTTCCTTTTATTATTTGCTGCTACAAAAAAATTGTTGATAGCAATGCTTAGAGACATATCGTTGAACAAAAAAGTGGGGAAGATCTGGAAGAGGGGGAGACAGGAGATACAAACGTCAGGCACAGCCTTGGGTTTGGAGAGGTAGCATAGCAGGTAGGGTACTTGCTTTGCATATGGTCTACTTGTTTGATCCTCAGCATCACATATGGTCCCCAAGTTCCACCAGAAATGATCGCTGAGTGAAGAGTCAGGAGTAAGTCCTGAGCACCTTTGGGTGTAGTCCAAAGTACAAACAAATGTTAGTTACAGCACAAGGCAAATTGTGAAATGAAGGTCATGGTCTCTACATCTTTTCCAGGTTTATTTCCCCTTGCCTGCTAAAGCATCTGAAAATTGAGCTTTAGAGACCATCCTTTCCCTGCTATAAACCTTTCCCTGGTTATAAAACCAAGGTATATGTGACTATTTTTTGCTAACACCAATTTAAGAAAGTTGTTTTCCTTCCATAGTACTCATCAGGTGTGTTGGTAATTTCATTCACCATTTTCCCCAAGCTTGAAAGATGGTAAGGAATACTCCTAGAAAGAATTGCAGAAGAAACAGAAGTAATTTTATTTTATTATTTTGGAGGTGGGGGTGGGGACTATGGTTGGCAGTGCTCAGGGCTTACTCCTTGCTCAGGAGTCACTCCTGGCAGTGCTCGGGGGACCATAACTGGTGCAGGGGAGTGCTTCATACAAAGCAAGTGCTATACCTGTTGTACCGCTTCTCTGGACCTAAGACAAATAAGGTTGAGACCTTGATGCTGGAAGACAATATGGTGGCTGTATGACCTGGCTGCTGTGTATCTAGTAATTGTAGAATATTCCTTTGATGTTTCTGGCTGGAGGCATATGAGCAGGGTGCAGCTTCGTGTGCAATAATTAGAATGCTGTAGCTGTGAGGTCAAGAAGCCAGGCTCAGAAGCCCTGGATTGACCTTACTTTCATTTTCTCCTCAAGCTGAAACTCCTTGGCTCATTTGCTCTGAGAAGAAGCACTTGGCTGGTCTTTGCACAGGAGCAAATGCTAATTGGGCCCTGAGGAAATCACCTGACTCCAGGGCATCTCAATGGTCTCAACAAGGATTGGTCTGGAAAAAATGGACTGTCAGGCTGATTTTCTCTCTGAACTACAGGAGGCCATGATGATTCTTGTCCCTGGAGAAGCATAGGTAATGACTAGTTTTTACATCAACTTGTATAGACCACACTGACCAATCATGAACCAGTTTTCTATAAAGGTGTCTCATAGTGATGGTTGGCCTCTGTAGTTCTCTCTACAGGAGGCATTCACTACATGCTGTGGATTTCATCCAACCAACAGAAGGCCTTAAAAGCAAAATACAGAAGAAATTCTGCTACAAACTTAGCATCAGCTCCTAGTCATATGATTAGCCTCCTAGTCTGCCCTTGGATTTCAGGCTTTTGACAGCAGAATGTACTTCTGCCTTTATTTCTTCCGTTTCTCTGGAGAACCATGAATACTACACTACAAGAGTTTGTATTATCACCTCTTTAGCTTTGTTATACAAAGCCTTTCTCCCTGACTTTGTTCCTTAAATGCAAAATTTCTCAGCTAATAAACTCGATAGCACATGCTCCCTTTGTGAAATGGAGTTTGCGTAGCAGAAGACTTACTTATTTGTGTGTGAATGGAAATTCATATTCTCCAATTCAGTCTCCAGGAACTGGGAACTACAGATTGACCAGTTCTGCCTTAGACTGAGGATTTCACTACCTCCTTTCCCCCTTGCACATTAGAACAATAGGAAAGGGCTGCAATATCTATCTAGGGAAGCAGACTTTTCTTGTAGGATTATTAAATAAAACTCTCTTGACCCTAAAATGACCAGTTAGAATGAACAACGCAACTCATGGAAAAGGAGGCAGGGGGCTATATGATATAATGTGCAACCTCCCCCCAGTGTAACATACACAATCTAATACTGAAGTTTTTGCCTCCTGTTTTGAGGGATGCTACTCTGCCTGCACCTTCACTAGGATGTTCTAAGAAACTTCTGAGTACATGACTGGGAGGGAAGTAGAGTCATGTCCTAATCATCTTCATAGGAACTGATGGCTTATATGAAGCCTCTGAGGAATCTCATGTGAAGTGGATGAGTTAGGATGTGTTGAAGGGATCTAGCCCTCGTATGAGAACTCAAGCACAAAAGGATGCATGGAAGAATTGAAGTGATCCAGGGTGAGGAGCTGCCAGGAAGGAGGAGTGAGCACCATGTCAGTGTAGAGCAATGAGGTGCTTGGGTGCCAAGGAGTACCTGTGTCTGAACTGCACATGCAAGCCCAACAAATCCTAAATTCCTTAAAAGCAGTTTCTTTCTGTACAGATGGCTCCAGCAACCTTGCCAGAACTCTGTGTGTGTGTGTGTGTATGTGTGTGTACATGGAGCTTGCTGACATTCTCACTCTGCCCTCCTCTCTCTCTCTCTGTATCTCTCTCTCTCTCTCTCTCCTAGAACTTCATCTCTTAGCAACTTCTTCAGTTGAATTGTATATCTTGTCTTTCACAAGCATTTAACTGGGAAGAAGAAAGCATGGCTAATCAGCAACGGTTCCTTGAGATGGACACAATTCAGGAACACTTAGGTGGCAGCATCCTTAGGACATTCTATCTCTGGACATGGAGTCTGGGGACCCCCTAGGCATCATGTAAGTCAGAGCTCTCTTTTTGTAGCCCTACTATGTAGATATAGGGGCCTATATAAAAGAGAACCTCAGGACCTGAGCCTGTCACTGTTTACACTAAAACAGGCCCTCGTTTTTCACAGGAAAACACCAAGGCTCAGTTTTAGGGAAGTGAAAGGCTGGGGATATCCAGATGGTGGCTAATGAGATGACAGCTCTTTTTTTTGTCCCATACTGATTTTTCTGGAATGGTGAAACCTGGTAGTGTTCTGATGTATGAACACTAGAGAGAAGGAACCATTCAACATAGCAGGCCTAGGTTTCCCACTGAGGTGTTCTGTTCTTTTTATGGGGTTCCCCAATACTGGTTCCCTAGTACTGCCTAGAATGCCTTAACAGAATAAATATGTTGGGGCCCAGCTGTAATAAACTCAACTAGAGTGTTTTGAAAACATTTCCTGGGTGTGTTTGTTGCCTGGTAGGACGTGGGAGCTTGTTGTTAGCATGGTTCTAGAGAAATTTCCACCAGAATAATTCAATCTGGGGCATATCTCTCATGCAGCTAGTTTTTAAATGATTACTTACCTCAAATTATTTAATATACATGTCCACCACATTTTTTTGGGAAAAGTACTTAACCATTTTATTCTTTCATTTTCTCTTCTACAAAACGAACAACTAATAATACCTACCTTGAGAATCACTGTAAAAATTGACTATTGACTTAATATACTTTAGTGTCTTGCTATCATTATAAGTGAATTTGAATTAATAGCTTTAAATGTGGGTTAGAATAGAAAAAAATTTCTCGGAACCTGTGGGACAGGTAGACTGGAATGCTATCTGTTTTTTCTCTTAGAGAAATTCATTGGTTACTCTTTTTAGAAATTTTTTTCAATTAGACTAGGAAGGCACATTTATTTATTCAAATTGGTTCAAGTTCACAGGTGCAGAGCAATTTAGAAATTAGTCTTGGCTAAAAATAAACAGGCTTGATCATTTCTGATTCCAGCTATAGAGGATATTAGATAGCCAGAAAAATGTTCCCATACAAAATAACTAAATTACTGGATAGAGTGTATTTTAAAAATCTAACAGTATATCTCTGAATTGGACATTGAGAAATCCTCTTGGTTCCCCAAGCGCCTGAAACCAATATTTCTGTTGGGTAAACAAACACCAAAGCTTCACTCTAGATATTTCTGATAGCTACTAGAACATTGGGAGAGTGGTGGTGAATTGAGATGGGGTGGGGGTGGGAAGGAGGGGGTTTCTGGAGATTGCATGGGGAATGAGAGACAGAAGTTTAAGTCTCAGACCTGAACAAAGTGTGGCACATCATAGGAGATCTTTAAATCGAACTGGGACTCTCAAGAACTCCATGTGTTGCTGATGGCCACTTCATACCTGCATTGTTCCCACCACTGGGGGGATAGTATGGGATGCTGAAGATTGAACCTGGATCACCTGGACCACAGGTGAAATGCCCTACATACTGTACTATGTCTCTTCCTTGCCCTACTGAAACTATTTTGCTTCACATATAATAGAAAATAATAAAATAAAATGAGTAGTAAAAAAAAAGAACTCCATGTGTTGCATTGTGGAGAGGAGAAGGAATGAGGAAAATGATTTGCTTCAAATCCAATCAAATTTTGGACAATCTTGCACTTAAAATTCAAATTCACATGAAACGGATGATTCTAAATATCTTTGTCTGAACATTTGAAGTGTTCTCAGTTTGATTTGATCTCATAAGATCAGCTGAAACAATGCACTCTGGAGTAATTCTGCTACCACTGAGGCACCTCAGTTTCTAAACATAAAGTCCAGGGCAAAATGACTACCTTGAGGAAAAAAGGAAGGAAGGAAGGAAGGAAGGAAGGAAGGAAGGAAGGAAGGAAGGAAGGAAGAAGGGAAGGAGGGAGAAAGAAAGAAAGAAAGAAAGAAAGAAAGAAAGAAAGAAAGAAAGAAAGAAAGAAAGAAAGAAAGAAAGAAAGAAAGAAAGAAAGAAAGGGAGGGAGGGAGGGAGGAAGGAAGGAAGGAAGGAAGGAAGGAAGGAAGGAAGGAAGGAGGAAGGGAGAGAGCAAGAAAGAGAGAAAAAAAGAAGAAAGAAGAAAGAAAAAGAGAAAGAAAGAAAGAAGCAAGGAAGCAAGAAAGAAAGATGGAAAGAAAGAAAAAGTTATAGGATATACAAGGGAAGGTACAAGGAAACAAAACATCATGATGAAATTATCAAGAAGGAAAAAATACCTAGTAGGAAGAGCAGCAAGAGCTTCAAATGCCAGATTTATTTAACATCAAAAGCAAAATCACTATGCAAAATATGTGTGAAGATATAAAACAAAACCTTTAAAAATTGAGCATGGAGCAAGTAGCCATAAAAATTATCATCCAAAAATGACCTCTAAAATAAAATAATTGAAATGAAATTTTGAAATATTATACATGTCTGTACACACAAAGTGAGAAGTTTCAGTGTGATAATGAAAGGGGATTTTGTCCTAGTAGATAATTACTGGCAATTTCCTCAATTTTCTGGAACTCTGACAACAAATTTCAACAAATCTGAAGGAGTATAAATAAAAAGAAATACCATTTTGGACATCAGATTAATTGCATAACAGAAAAGTTGATTGTCAAAGCAGCCAGAGAAAAAAGCTGGGTCCTTTACCAATGAATAACATTTACTGTTATTACTGACTTCTTTCCCCCTAATTCATTATTCCCCAGAGGGCAGTGGAATAATGTCTTCAATATATGAAGATAAAACAAAGACAACAAAAAATATGTGAAGATAAAATAATTATTGGGAACATATATATATACATATATATGCTTTCAAAAGATCTTTCCCAATGAGGGCAAAGATATTTTAATTAAAAAAGAAAAATTGTTATGATTTTTTGGGGAGTGAGGGGGTTATACCCAGTGGTGTGTAGGGCTTACTCGTGGCTCTGTACTCAGGAATTACTTCTACTGAAGTAGATGGTCACCTACAGGTGGTTATGTGAGGCAGAGAGAGAGAGAGAGAGAGAGAGAGAGAGAGAGAGACAGACAGACAGACAGACAGACAGACAGACAGAGACAGAGACAGAGACAGAGAGACAGAAAGAGAGTCACTTTATCCTCATCTGCTTCTTCACCTGGGACCAGCTGGGTGGCTAGGACTGATAAAGGCTACAATGAGCCCCTGGACGGGGGTCAGAGCCTTGCCAGCCCAACAGTGGCAACCAAACCACCCATATGTTTGGTCTTCTCAGCATGGGAGTTTGATCTCCACCACTCGATTTCTTTGGGAGCCACGGACTCTGGTTGAAGCGAAGAACTGCTCTTCGCAGGAAAGGAAAGTCATTACTAGGCCTTATCCAGGGATTCCAAGTTCTTGTCTTGCTTCACAGAAAAGAATTTCAGGAAGAGATGCATGGTGAACTAAACCAGATTTCATCTGGAGGCTTTTAGGAAGGGGATGGAGGGAGAGAAAGTGAGAGTAATGTGCTCAAGAGAGAATGTGATCTTCTCTAAAGGCAGAGAGAGCCCTTACACATCCCTGCATTAGATATGAAAGTATATATCTCAAGAGAAGAGAAGCAGGTGACACAGGTGCTTGGGCGCCACATGTGCTTGGCCACCAAGGCACAAGCAGCACATATGCTCAGGCAGAGTATGCATGCCCTTCCTTTGCTCAAGGTTGCTTTTATAGGATTTTTCCAAGCTGCCTCACAGGAGTCTTTCTAGCTAGGTAAGACTGTTGACAGGTGGTTGCCAAGACAGTAGAGTTGGGAGTGGTAGATGATCCTTTTTAAAAATTCCTTTTCTTGGCCTTCGCTCCTGCTGGATCTTCTTTTGGAGGGTGGGTTCAGCTTTCTCTGTTCTGGGCTAGGGGAACCTTGAGAGTTGATCAGATTAGAGGAAGAAATTGAGGAATTTCCTTTAGGCCCTTTCTGTAAGGAGGGATCCAGTCTCCTCAGGGTTGGCTGATAGAATAGGTCTTGCTTTCTGTATCCATATAGTGGGTCAGCCTTAGGACTAATGATTTTCTTACTTCCCAGGAATTTCATTGCCATGATGGGGATAAAGCAGGGGAGGAGGCCTTCTCTAACCTACATCACTTTTGTGTTGTTGTTGCAATGACTGGGGCCTGCACACCCTGTGCCCTGTGGTGCTCATAGGGGACCACACATTGGCTTGTAATATCCGCATACTTGATACTGGTGGTTCAGAGAGCACACACACATATGTGTGTGTATGTAGTACTGGGAACCACAAAAGTCATGATCACACTCAGCATGTAGGATAGTTCCAGGGATTGAATTGAGGCCTCATGCCTGCAGTGCAGGCATTTTGCCACTGAACCACTTCTCTGGGCCCTAAAAATACACCTTAAAATCTTTAGGACCACCAAAAAGGAAACAATATGGAGAATACAACTTTCAAATAAATAGGAGCCAATGGAGTAAGGGTGAAAATGGTGAAATATAAACTACAAAAATGTCTTAATTAGTCAGGCGATGAGAGACAGTAAAATAAGAAAGGGGTCTGGAGAGACAGTACAGCAGGTAAGGTGTTTGCTTTGTATGAAGTTGCTCTGGGTTCAATCCCCTGCATCTCATGTGACTCATGGAAGTGACCCCGGAGCCAGAGCCAGGAGTAAGCTCTGAGCACTGCCAAGTGTGTCCCTCCCACAACAACAAGGAGTGAGACAGAAAGTACAGGAAACATTTTAAAAATAAGTCCAAATATATTACTTATTATAATTCAAATCTCTTTCTATCTCTTTATCTATAAAACAGGACTGAACTTCCAGCTAAAAAGAAATGAAAATCTGGGAACTAAGGACTAAGATAACTGAGTAGATAAGAATTGTATAGAGCACTCCTGTCCTTATAGTAAAATACATCCCAAAGTTGAATTCAGTATAAAATCCTGCAGTGGTCTCTACTGGAAGGTGTGAGTTTGAAGTGTGGATGCGTTTGGTGGCTGAGAATTGTTCCCCCAGCCCGCCAATGGGGACAAAGGTGATGAGCGAATGGGGTCACAAGTTCCTTGGTAATCAGTGACTTATATTCAAGTATCACAGTGTTATATAGAAATCGTGAAAGGTGGGGTACACATAGATGTGGTTGAACATTATCGTAACAATGAACATATATAAAGCCCTTCCATCAGGGGAAGTTCTCCTAGGAGGTTAACTCAAGGACAAAATCTCATCTGGGAGTTCCACACTCTAGGTTACTGGGAGATCTGCTCATATTGCTTTCTCCATTCCTTAGCTAATAATCCATTTATTTATTTTTGTTTTTTTATTTTTATATTTTTTATTAGTAATAACTGTGGGGTACAACAAACTTATGAACTTTCATGTTTGTATTTGGTTTACATCCCTCCACCAGTGCCCATTCTCCTCCACCAATGTTCCCATTATCCCTTCCACCACCCCGACCCCAACTCCCACCACCCCACGTTGTCTCTGTGGCAGGGCATTCCCTTTTGTTCTCTCTCCTGTTGGATGTTATAGTTTGAAATAAAGGTATTGAGTGGCCATCATGTTTGGTCTATAGTCCACTTTTGGTATGCGACTTTCAACCTGTGTGGGCCCTCCCAACATTCTCTACTAGGTGTTCCCTTCTCTGTCTCTGCTGCCTTTTCCCCCAGCATGTGAGACCAGTTTCCAAGCTGTGGGGCAGTCCTCCTGGCTCTAATCTGTACTATTCTTGGGTGTTAGTGTCTCATTCTGCTACTTTATATTCCACATATGAGTGTGATCTTCCCATGTCTGTCTCTATCTTTCTGACTGATTTCACTCAACATGACACTCTCCATGTTGATCCACTTATATGCAAATTTCATGACTTCATCTTTTCTAATAGCTGCATAGTATTCCATTGTGTAGATGTACCAAAGTTTCTTTAACCAGTCATCTATATTTGGGCACTCTGTTTTTTTCCAGATTTTGGCTATTGTAAATAGTGCTGCAATGAACATAAAAATGTAGATGTCATTTCTACTATAACTTTTTTACCTCTCCGGGGTATATTCCCAGGAGTGGTATTGCTGGGTCAAATGGGAGCTTCACTGTCACTGTCATCCCATTGCTCATCGATTTGTTCGAATGGGCACCAGTAACGTCTCTCATTGAGAGACTTATTGTTACTGTTTTTGGTATATCCAATACGCACAGGTAGCTTGCCAGGCTCTGCCTCACGGGCTCAAAACTCTCAGTAGCTTGCTGGGTTCTCTGGCAGGGGCGGAGGAATCAAACTCAGGTCAGCCACGTGAAAGGCCAAAGCCCAACCTCTGTGCTATCGCTCCAGCCCTAAATGAGAGCTTAATTTCTAGTTTTTTGAGAGTCATCCATATTGTTTTCCAGAAGGGCTGAACCAGTTGGCATTCCCACCAGCAGTGAAGGACAGTCCCTTTCTCCCCACATCCACACCAACACCAGTTGCTTTTGTTTTTTTGGATGTGGGCCAGTCTCTGTGGTATGAGATGATATCTCATTGTTGTTTTGATCTGCATCTCCCTAATGATTAGTGATGTAGAGCATTTCCTCATGTGACTCTCAGCCATTCAGATTTCTTCACTGGGAAAGTTTCTGTTCATTTCATCACCCCATTTTTTGATCGGGTCGTCAGTTTCCTTCTTGTGGAGTTCAACCAGTGCCTTGTATATCCTTGATATCAACCCCTAATCAGATGGGTGTTGGATAAATATCCTTTCCCATTCTGTAGGGAAATCTTTGTACTTTGGTCACTGTTTCTTTTGAGGTGTAGTAGCTTCTTATTTTAAGATAGTCCTATTTATTTATCTCTGTTTTCACTTGCTTGGCCAGTGGCATGTCATCTTTGAAGATACCGTTGGCTTCAATGTCATGGAGGGTTTTGCCGACCTTGTCTTTAATGTACCTTATGGATTGTGGTCTTATGTTGAGGTCTTTAATCCATTTTGATCTGACTTTTGTACTTGGTGATAGGTGGAGATCTATGCCCATTTTTTTTTGCATGTGGCTGTCCAGTTTTGCCAGCACCATTTCTTAAAGAGGCTTTCCTTGCTCCACTTCACATTTCTTGCTCCCTTATCAAAGATTAGATGTTCAAACAATTGCGGTGATGTGTAGGGATATTCCACCCTGTTCCATTGGTCTGTGGCTCTGCCTTTGTTCCAGTACCATGCTGTTTTAATTGTTACTGCTTTGTAGTAGAGTTTGAGGTTGGGGAGGGTGATGCCTCCCATCATCTTTTTCCCAAGAATTGCTTTAGCTATTCGTGGGTGTTTGTTGTTTTATATAAATTTTAGGATTGCTTGATCAACTTCTTTGAAGAATTTCATGGGTATCCTTATAGAGATCGCATTGAATCTGTATAGTGCTTTAGGAAGTATTGCCATTTTGACAATGTTAACTCTTCCTATCCATGAGCAGGGAATATGTTTTCATTTCCTTGTGTCTTCTTTTATTTCATGGAGTAGGCTTTTGTAGTTTTCTTTGTAGAGATATTTAACCTCTTTAGTTAGGCTGATTCTGAAGTACTTGATTTTCTGGGGCACAATTGTGAATGGCATTTTTTTATGTCTCTTTTTTATGTCTTTTCATGTCTTTTTTATGTCTCACTATTTGTGTATAAGAAGGCCATGGATTTTTGGGTATTGATTTTATAGCCTTCAACTTTACTGTACATGTCTATTGTTTCTAGGAGTTTCCTAGTAGAGGTTTTAGGATTATCCAGGTATAGAATCATGTCATCTGCAATAGTGAGACCTTGATTTATTCCTTTTCTATCTGGATGCCCTTAATGTCTTTTTCTTGCCTAAGTGCTACTGCAAGTACTTCCAGTACTATGTTGAACAGAAGTGGTGAGAGTGGGCATCCCTGTCTTGTCCCTGATCTTAGAGGAAAGGCCCTTACTTTTTCTCTATTGAGGATAATGCTTGCCTCAGGTTTGTGGTAGATGGCTTTGACTATCTTAAGGAAAGTTCCTTCTAAACCCAATTTAGTGAGAGTTTTCATCATAAATGGCTGTTGGATTTTGTCAAATGCTTTTTCAGCATCTATTGATATGATCATACGGTTTTTATTTTTACTTTTGTTGATATGATGGATTATGTTGATTGATTTCCAAATGTTAAACCATCCTTGCATCCCAGGGATGAATCTGGCTTGGTCATGATGTATGATCTTTTTGATGAGTTGTTGGATTCTATTTGCTAGTATTTTGTTGCTGATCTTCACATCCGTGTTCATCAGGGATATTGGCTTGTAGTTTTTCTTGTTAGCAGTGTCTTTGTTTGCTTTTGGTATTAGGCAAATATGTGCCTCATAGAAACTGTTTGGGAGGGTTCCTGTTTTTTCGATTTCCTGGAAAAGCTTGAGGAGAACTGGCAACAGGTCCTCTTTAAATGTTTGGAAGAATTCGCTAGTGAAACCATCTGGGCATGGGCTTTTGTTTTTGGGAAGACTTTTGATTACAGTTTCATTTTCTTTTATATTAATGGGTCTGTTCATTTATTCCAAGTCTTCTTGGTTCAGTCTTGGGAGATTGTAGGAATCCAGGAATTTATCCATTTCTTTTAGGTTCTCTTGTTTTGTGGCATACAGACTTTCAAAGTAGTCTCTGATGATCTTCTGAATTTCATTGGTTTCTGTGGTGATGTCCCCCTTTTCATTTCTGATTCGGTTTATTAGGGTTTTCTCACTTTCTTTGTGAGTCTTGCTAGTGGTTTATCAATCTTATTTATTTTCTAAAATAACCAGCTGTTTGTTTCATTGATCTTTCGGATTGTTTTTTGGGTTTCCATGTCGTTAATTTCTGCTCTAAGTTTTGTTATTTCTTTCCTTCGATCTGATTTGGGTTCCTTTTGCTGGTCCTTTTCTAAGATCTTGAGCTGTGAAGTCAGGATATCCATGTAGGCCCTTTCTTGCTTCCTGAGGAATGCTTGCAGAGTTATAAATTTTCCCCATAACACAGCTTTAGCTATGTCCCATAAGTTCTGGTACCTTGTGTCTTTATTCTCATTTGTTTGAGGTTTCTTTTGATTTCTTCCTTGATTTCCTTTGTGACCCACACATTGTTCAACAGTGAGTTGTTTAATTTCCAGGTGTTTGATTTGGTTCTCTGAGTCTGTGTGTGATTAACTTCTATCCTCAGTGCATCATGGTCTGAAAATATAGTTGATACAATTTCTATCTTCCTGATTCTATTGAGGTATGTTTTGTGACCCAGAATGTGGTCTATTTTGGAAAGTGTTCCATGTGAGCTGGAAAAGAATGTGTATTCTTTCTTTTTGGAGTGTAAAGCCCTGTATAGGTCTATTAGCCCTGTCTCCTCCATTTCTTCCATCAGAGCCATTGTTTCCTTGCTGAGTTTTGTTCTTGTTGATCTATCTAGAGGTGGTAAGGCAATGTTGTAGTCTCCAACTACTATCGTGGTGCTAGTGATGTCCTCCTTAAATTCTCTTAGGAGTTCTTTTTTGTATTTAGCTGGTTGTTCATTAGGTGCGTATATGTTTAATAGTGTGATTTCTTCCTGTTGTACATTCCCTTGATGAATAGAGAATGACCTTTTCTGTCCCTTCTGATCTTTTTCAGCCTGAAATCTATGTTGTCAGATACTAGTATGGCCACCCCGGCTTTTTTGAGGGAGTTGTTTGCTTGCAGGATTGTTTTCGATCCTTTGACTTTGAGTCTGTATTTGTTCTGGCTATTCAGATGTGTTTCTTGTAGGCAGCAGAAAGTTGGGTTTAGTTTACAAATCCATTTTGCCACTCTGTGCCTCTTGATTGGTGCATTTAGACCATTTTAGTCCTTCTTTTAAGTTTGGTCTTGAGTCTATGAAGTTCCTGAGCTGTTGTTTCTCCGTGAAACAGTGTATGGTTCCTTCAAGTTTAACTGAGAGTTTAGCCAGGTAAAGTGTTCTTGGTGAGGCGTTCATTTCATTGAGTTTTTTCACTATATCCCACCATTGTCTCTGGGCTTGGAAGGTTTCCTCTGATAAGGTCTGCTGTGAATCTAAGCTCCTTTGTATGTGATTTCCTTTTTTGATCTTGCTGCTTGCAGTATGGTGTCTCTATCCATGGCATCCATAATTCTGACTATGATATGCCTTGGGGATTTTTTATTTGGGTCCCTTTTAGCTGGCACCCTTCATACTCCTTGGATCTGGATGCCTGCATTCTCTAGCTCTGGGAATTTCTTAGCAATGATGTCTTTAATTGTGTTTTTTTTCATTGGGATTGGTTCCCTGTGCTTCTGGTACTCCAATGATTCTTATGTTGTTTCTCTTGAGGTCATCCCCTAGGACTCTAAATCCTCCTAGAGCCATTTTGAGGCCTTTTGCTATTTTTTGTTGTTGCCTATATGCTTTCTGCAGCTCATCTTCAAGCTCACTGATTCTGTCTTTGGATGTAGCCATTCTACTATTGAGGGCTCCTACTGAGTTTTTTATTTCATCTACTGATTCCTTTGTGTCACTTCTGTTTGTAGCTTTGAAATTTCTGCTCTCATTTCTTCCTGTATTATCTTGGTGGTCCGTTCCAATGCTGCGTCCATATCCTCCTTTAATTTATTGGATGTTCATTTCATAGTTGCTTTGAGTTTGTCAACCATCTTCATGATTTCTTCTCTGAATTCTTTATCTGAGAGGAGATTGTATTTGTGGGTAGTCCCTGTTGAGGTTTCTTAGAACCTCTCTTCCTTCTCTCCTGGTGGTGGAAATTTTCACTGTTTCTTCATGCTGTTATGGGCCATGCTCTCAGGTGCTCTTCCTTAGCTTGAATGGGGCCTCTATTGGAAACGTGAGACTATGATCTCTTGATAAAGGACTTTTTGTGCAGCTTGTTGTGTTCACTGACAGTTTTTGTGAAATTAGGATAGGATAGGTTAGTTGACTATTAGCATATAGTGACTAAGATGACCAGGGTGTTCATCTTAGTCACTACTAGTTCAAAGGAATAGGTTGTACTGATTGTGACTTAAGCACAATGCAGGGAAGGGGAGAAATAACTGCAGCCCCTTCCAGTAATAGGCCACGCTCCTTTTGTGACCACGTCCCCTGACATAAGGACATGCCCCTCAACAACCTGGGCAAGAGGAAGGGGTCATGGCAGCATGGAGAGGTGGCTGAGAGCAGTGAGGTGGGGGTGGGAATTCAGAGTTCCAGACCGCAGGTGGGTGGGGGGGGTGACCGAAGAGCTCTTTCTCGCTGGGCAGAGTTGCAGGAGGGGGGGTCCCGATTACCTGGGCAAGAGGAGCAGCTAATAATCCATTTAAACAATTATAGTAAACTTACTTCTCACTAATATTTCTAGTCATTTTGTATAAACACAGTCACTGTCACTGTCATCCCATTGCTCATCGATTTGTTTGAGCGGGCACCAGTAACGTCTCTCATTGAGAGACTTATTGTTACTGTTTTTGGCATATCCAATACGCACGGGTAGCTTGACAGGCTCTGCCGCGCGGGCTTGATACTCTCGGTAGCTTGCCGGGCTCTCTGAGGGGGGCGGAGGAATTGAACTTGGGTTGGCCTCGTGAAAGGCTATAGCTCCAGCATAAACACAGTAAGATATATATTAAGCTTAAAGGGTGGCTTTTTCTGGGAACATCTCTCTATATATCCCAGACTACAGTCCTCAGGCCATGTTAGTCTTTTCTAACCCCAGCAGGGTCCTTATTCATTTACTTCTTTTGGGGTCATGACAAAATTTGTTCCATGACTGTGCTCTTGACTTATAGTACTTCTTACGACACTTAGCCTGCCCCTTTCGATGCGAGGGTAGCTTACAGCTTGTCTTGCGTCCATCCAAGTCCTTCTTTGGGACCCTCCTATTGAGGTTGTTAGGAACTAAAAGAAACTGAGTCAAGGCTTGAGTCAAGTAAATATGATGGATGCAAAGGAATACATATTATTTGGGGTCAATTAACTCCCGTGTTACAAAAGAATAGTATCAACTGTCTTCCTATGTCTATACAAAAAAAAGACATTGCTAGACCATGTGAAGGACATAAAGGGAAGAGAAAAGTAATATAACAGATAAGGGAAGAAGAGAAACAGAGGATTAGGAGTGCCAGATGGAATTGGCCTTGGGAGCACTGTGTTGGGTGTAATTCAATAAACCTAAAACCTGCAGGAGGGGCAAGGACAAACCAATGTTATCCAACAGAAAGGGCCACCAGAGAAACCATGTTCTTCATGAAAATAACAATGTTGTAGAATAAGGAGCTGGGACTGAGAAGCTAAGGGATATAACTTTGCCAAAGCCGTGGGTGGGGTGAAAAAAACCAGCAGTGCTGGAGGGATTTGTAAACTACTAGCACAAGGAAACTTGCTTTTAGGAAAAGAGACAAGCCAGCGGAAAGCTGGCAGCTCAACCTCAAAATCCTATTCTGACAATACCCAACCCAGAGGTCAGAACTGCTCCTGGCAAGGTTTTCAGGAGCATGAGGCTGCATCAGTCTGCATCTCAACAGCTTCTGGAAAGCCTGCAGGAAGACTTCGTCCCTGCCGCATCTTTGAATTCATAACAGCTGGGTTGCAAATCCTGTTATTCCTAAACTAAGAATCGCAGGGGTCTAAGTCACATGCCATACTGCAGGCTAAGCAAAACCAACTCCTCCCAATCTATATCTGTTTAAACTAATGCTTAGAGTCTAAGAACAATTTCAGAGTGGAAATCAGAGCCTCAAAAAGAACTCCCGTTGTGTACTGTGAATATTTGGTGACAGCCAGGCCTGGTCAAACTGGCCAAACACACTGTCGAAACCTCAGACACACTTCCCAGGACTACTGGAGCCTGGCATAGAGCTGCTGACAGACCCTGGAAAACACAAAAACCCTGTGTATATGTAGTTCTGCTTGTGTAACTGTTGTTGGACACGTGACTGTGAGTTACCCCTTGCTGCACAGACCTCCTGTACACTGATGCCACAGTCGCTGTCAGGGACCAGTAACTGACAGTGCTGGGGCAGACTCCAGGTCTACCAGGCTTCAGCGTTGCTGCCGTAAGCTTCTGACTGCAAATTTCTCAGTCCGGAGAAATAGAGCTTTTGTCTCTGTATGTAACTAGTGAGCATAAGTCCTGGAGGGCTACTTAGACCCAAATCCAGTACTCACCCCTCTTAGCCCCACGGGGCGGCAGGCACAACGCAGAAGCAGGTCACTTTACTTGCATTGATGGTGAAGGCAAACTTAGGGGCAAAGACTTCAAAGCAACAATGGTAATGATGTTCACTACATTGGAAAAATCAATAAAAGAGAGCTGAAGTGGTCTAGCAAAAGCCCCCTCAAAAGATGCTGAGCTTAAGTCCCCATTGCAAAGTCATAACAGGCCAAGACTCTCCTTGTTAAGATTACCTGTGCTCAGGAGTTCCCAGAGGCGCCATCACTATTCCACTCTGCCCAGCAGTTCCTAAGACTGGCCTGACACCCCTGCTTTATCAATGTGGCCCAGAAAGACACGTGATCTATGCCTTTGCCTATTCATAGAATTCATATGATTAGCCACACTATTTTAGTGTGAATTAGCCACAAATTCATAGAATTAGCCACACTACTCTCTTTCCAGGATAGAATGACATTCTTTTGTGTGCATTTTATTATTTTCATACAATTGGCTTAGAATATTTTATGTACGAAATCGGGTCCATGTCTCCTGCTAGCCCTCTCCCAAGACTAATCTATGGAAAGCTGAAACTTCCTGCCAGAGCAGCCCATATACAAAGTGTCCCCTAAGAGTCTAGATGGACCTCTCCCTGTTGAGGCCCCCACAGTGTTAGTGAACTCTCAATTTGTTTTGCCTAAACCATTCTAGTAAATTCTTTTACCATTCCATGGCTTGGACCCAGAGGCGTCTGAATTAGAGCACCAGCTCCTAACCTTTCTAAAGCTACAACAAGAAACCAACCAAAAATTATCAGAGTATAAGAAAACTTCTATCAGAATTCACTGAATTAAAAAACATAGTGTAGTATTTGAACTAGAAAACACAACAGAAGCACTCACATTCTGAGGGGCAGAATGACATGAGCAGAAAAACAAATCAGTATGCTTGAGAAAGTGAGAAGATTGAGCATCTCTTTAAGATAACAAGTCTCATTGAAATAGGAATAGAATGTTAATAGGATCTTAACATTATAAGGGCCATAGACAGTAGAACCACATCTAATGTATCATATAAAAATGGAAAAAAACTGAAAGATTTTCCTCTAATATCAGCTAGAGCAAATCGATGAACAATGGGATAATAGTGATACAGTGACAGTGATCAGAATAAAACAAAGACGCTCACTGTTGTTTCACCTATTATTCAACAGTAAAGGAAATTCTAGCCACAGCAATTAGACAAGTAAAGAAATGAAAAGAGGGGCTGGAGCGATAGCACAGCGGGTAGGGCATTTGCCTTGCACACGGCCGACCCGGGTTCAATCCCCGGCATCCCATGTGATCCCCCAAGCACCGCCAGGAGTAATTCCTGAGTGCAAAGCCAGGAGTAACCCCTGAGCATCATTGGGTGTGACCCCCCCAAAAAAAAGAAATGAAAAGAACAACAATTGAGAAAGAAGTTATCATTATTTGCAGATGACTTACTGTACATGTTATACATAGAGAAATATAAACATCACCAAAATATTAAATTTTTTCAAATTTTAATTTTATTTAAATTAAATTTTATTTGTGTGTGCAGTGTTGAACCTAGAAAAGTCAAATTGAACCCAGGGTTTCATACATGCAAGATCAGGTACTCTACCAATGGTCTACATCTCTAACCCTCCACCCAGAAAATATTTTTAGAAACAATAAGCCTATAAAATGGTAGACTACAAGGTAAGTACAAAAAAATTGTTGCATTTTAACATGCAAATAATAAACTAAAAAAGAAAGAAAAATTTAAAGTATGCTACTAAAAATTGTGTCCAAAAACATCGTGTGCCTAATATAGGAGTTCAACGACATACTAAAAAAAAAAGAAGTAAAAGATGCAAGGAAATTTTCTATTAACAAGTTTCAAATGTAATAAAGCTAGAAATAAAATATATGAGAACAATGTACATTTGAAAATGAGAACATATCTTAAATAATTCATAAAGCAAAAAAATCATAGTGGAAAATTAAAATACATAGGCATATACATGGTGAAAATTTAAAATATCTATATTGCTGGGAAAACAAAATAGAAATAGAAGAGATATTTGTTAATGAGAAAAAGAACCTCTTAAGAATCTACAGCAAAAAATAAGTTCAAACTAAAGGGAAAGAAAGATATGTCAGCTTCCAATATTATTCTTCAATAATGTAGAGGAGGTCTTATCTAGGGTTGTAAAAGAAAACAAATAAAACTATAAGAAAAGGAAGAAAGTAGGAAAGAAAAATGTATTATTTGTAGATGTAGAAATTCCAATATAGTCAATATATGAACTATTAGGTTAACAAGGGCTTTGCAAGATATTTAAATATAAAAATCAATACAATTTTTTTGTATTAGAGAGAATTAGAAAAAATAATTTTAAAGGATGGCACATTAGCAATAGAAAAGTGAAGCACTTGATACAAATTTATAATGGAGATATCTAATTAGAAAAGTTCTAAAAATATACCTACCATACATTTGAAAAGAAAGTGACAATTTAATAAAGATATGTTTCTCTCTTCCTGATTTATATATTTACTGAATTTTCAGTGGGAATTGGTAGGGGTTTTGTTTGTTTTTTTGGTGTGTGGGAAGAAAACATGATGAGATTTGTAGACTTATACAATAGCTCAGAAGTCAAGGATAATTAGAACAATTGTGAAGAAGCTGAAGAGAGTGGTAACACTGCCCTTATTATAGACCAAATCTTATACATAATTAAAAATTTAATTATTTTTCAGCTTAAAAACTTTTCTTTTTAGCATCACAAGATGCCTTTAAGAGGATGACTGGATGATACAAACGGAGATAGAAGTGTAACTTATATCCTAAAGGACTTGCAGTATATAACAAAATCTTCATAAAGCAATAAGAACAAAATAGCTCAATGGAATAGTGGGCAAAAGACATAAAGAAGCATTTCACAGTACAAAAATATGACTTGTAGAAAAAAAAGAGAAAAGAAAAAATATTGTACTTGTACTTACAGAGAACAATGCTTTATCGCATTATTAATTACAGATTACAAATTACAACTATGAGAAACAATTTCATACCACAAAATAGCAAAACATTAATAATATAGATTATTTTGATCTTTGGTGATCCTGCCTGAGGAAACACTTAATGTGTGTGTGTCAGGAGATCCAGGCAAGTGAGCACTTTTATTTTCTTAATGACTGCAAATTGGAAACAACCCACAGTCCCATCAGTTGTGTAGAACAAATCCTTTCCCCCCTGTATTTTGATTGATTTAATAAAAAAATTCATTGACCAAAGTTCTATGATTTATAATACTATTGAATTGATGATCGTTTCCTGTGTCCATAATTCCAACACCACTCCTTAACAGTGTACCCACTTTTCTTCCCCAATCTTCCCCAAGGATTCCAATGCCCCTCTTTTATAACCTTTCATCCCTCCTCCCCAACTTGAGTATATGGATTAGTTCTCCATGTGCTAACTTCATGTAGTATGATAAAGTCTAGTTGCTGTGAGTTGCATGATTTTGTTTTTTCCCTAGAGCTGCATTGTGAATATACAACACAATGTCTTGATCCATTCATTTGTAGGTGGGAATTTGGGTTGTTTTCATATCCTGACTATTGTTCTAAGTACTATGATGAATGTAGGTTTGCATATATCCTTTCAAATTCATGGTTTTATGTTTCGAGGATAGATGACAGCCAAATGGGAGTTCTATTCCTATTGTGTGGAGAGATCTTCACTGGCTTTCCATAGAGGCTGAAGCAGATAAAGCAACAGTCGATGAGGGTTCCTGTCTCACCAAAACCCTGCCAACACTGGCCATTGCCAAAGTTGTTGATATGTGCCATTCTCATTGACATGAGATGATATCTAAGTGTTATTTTGACTTGCATTTCTGTGGTCATGAGCACTTTTGCATGTGTCCATTGGCCATCTATATGTCTTTGGAAAAGTGTTCAACTCATTACCCCATTTGTGAATGTGGTCATTGGATTTTTTTGTTGTTTTTGAGTTTTGTGAGTGCTTTATAAATCTTGGATATCAGTCCTCTATCTGATGTGTTATACATAAGTATTTTCTCCCATTCAGTAGCTTGAGTTTATTTTACTATATAGGAGTTTTTGAAATTTGATATATTCTCATTTATTTATACTTGTTTTTTATATGTCTTCTCCATTTTGGTCATCTCTTTGAAGACACCTCTGAAACAGAACAAATTCTTAAATTATGGCACATGTAACTCATCTGTGTAATATAAAGTAACAGAATGGGAGACTAACACCCAAGAGTAGTAGAGTTAAGGACCAGTAAGTCTGCTCCATGGCTTGGAAACTGGCCTCACATGCTGGGGGAAAAGGCAGCTCAGATAGAGAAGGGAACACCAAGTAGAGGATGTTGGGAGGACTCATTCAGGTTGAAAGATGCATGCTGAACTCAGACTATAGACCAAACACTATGGCCACTCAATACTTCTATTGCAAACTACAACACCCAAAAGGAGAGAGAACAAAAGAGAATGCCCTGCTGCAGAAGTGGGGTGGGGATGTGGGGGATGGGGTGTGTGAGTGGTGGGAGGGATACTGGGAACATTGGTGGAGGAGAATGGGCACTAGTGGAGGGATGGGTAAACGATCATTGTATGACTGAAATGCAAACATGAAAGTTCATAAGTTTGTAATGTACCCCATGGTGATTCACCAATAAAATTTTTTTAAAATGGTGGCATATGTAATTCCATATACAAAGAAATACAGTGCAGCCATGAAAATCAGTATTCTCCAAATATTTAAAAGCATAAAGGACTCCTGAAAAAATAAGAACAAGAAACACAAGAAGCAAGGAAAGATGAAATTATAACACGATGGCCGTATTCATACACATGTCAAAAAAGAAAATGTTTAGATTAATTTACAAGGTGATAAGAAATGGTAAGCAAGGACCATTGACATCAGATGAGAACTATCCTGTTCAAGCTTTTCTACATAATTGAAGAAACATAAACATTTCCAAATAGCTTCTATGGGGCAAATATCACTCTAATACCAAAAGCAGACAGAGTCACCACAAAAAATAAGAATTGCAGGCTGATAATCCAAGATGAACACAGACACAAAGATTCTCAACAAAATACCATAAAATGGAATCCAATGACTCATCAAAAAGATCATACACGACAACCAAGTAGGATTTATTTCAGGAATGAAAGGATGGTCCAACTCACAAGTCAATCAACATAATACACTATATCATAAAAAGAAAGATAAAAATCATATGATCATATCAATAGAAGCAGAGAAAACATTTGGCAAGATATAGCATCTATTTATGATAAAAAGCTTTTAACTTTCTTCAGTACAGTCAAAACCATCTACCACAAGCCCACAGCAAGCACTATTCTCAATGGGGAAAACTAAGAGTCGGGAACAAGACAAGGTTGCCCACTCTCACCACTTCTATTTAGTATGGTACTGGAAGTACTCATCATAGCAGTTAGGCAAGAAAAAGATGTCAGTAGCATCCAGATAGGAAAGGAAGAAGTCAAACTCTCACTATTTGCAGATGACAAGATACCATACTTAGAAAATCCTAAACATTCTGCAAAAAAATCTCCTAGAAACAATAGGTTTGTATAGTAAAGTGGCAGGTTACAAAATCAATACCCAAAATCCCATGGCTTTCCTAGATACAAATAATGAAAGAGAACAAAGAGATATTAAGAAGAATCCTGTTTACAATTGTGCCACAGAAAATAAAGCATCTTGGAATCAACTTAACTAAGGAAATAAAGGACCTATATACAGAAAACTACAGAACACTACTTCAAGAAATAAAAGACAACACTAGGAAATAGAGACACACCCCCTGTTCATGGATCAGGAAAATTAACATTGTCAAAATGGCAATACTCCCCAAAACATTATACAGATTCAGTGCATTCACTATCAGTATAACCATGACATTTTTCAAAGAAATAGACAAAACACTCCTGAAATTCATATGAAACAATAAACCATGACGAATAGCTAAAGCAATCCTTGGGAAAAAGAAGATGGGTGGCATCACCTTCCCAAAGTTCAAAATGTACTACAAAGCAGTAGTAATTAAAACATCATGGCATTGGACTAGAAACAGACCTGCAGACCCGTGGAATAGAGTTGAATATTCTGACACAGACTCTTAAGCATATGATCACTTAATCTTTGATAAAGAAGCAAGAAATGTGAAGTGAAGCAAGGAAAGCCTCTTCAACAAGTGGTGCTAGGAAAACTGGACAAATACATGCAAAAAAAATGAACTCAGATCTTTGTCTAATGCTAAGCACAAAAGTCAGATCCAAATGATTAAAGACCTCAATATCAGACCTGAATCCATAAGGTACATGGAGGAAAATGTAGTCAGAAATCTCCATGGTATTGAAGCTAAAGTCTTCTTCAAAAATGAAATACCACTGACCAAACAAGTGGAAACAAATATAAACAATGGGATTACATTAATCTAAGAAGCTTCTGAACCTCAAAAGAAACAATGACCAAAATACAGAAAGAACCCACGGAATGGGAAAAATTATTTACCCAATATTCATCAGATAGGCACTTACTATCCAGGATATAAAAGACACTGGTAGAACTTTACAGTAAAAAACCTCCAGCTCCATCAAAAATGGGGAGAAGAAATGAAAAGAAACGTCCTCAAAAAATAAATTCAAATGGCCAAAAGGCACGTAAAATTATGCTCTAAATCACTAATCACCAGAGAGATGCAAATCAAAACAACGAGATATTATCTTGCATGTCAGAAATTGGCACACATCAAAAAGAACAAAAACAACCAGTGTTTGTGCAGATGTGGAGAGAAAGGGATTCTCGTTCACTGTTGGTGGGAATGCTGACTGGTCCAACCTTTCTGAAAAACAATATGGACATTCCTTCAAAAACTAGAAATTGAGTTTCCATATGACCTTGCAATACCACTTCTGGGAATATATCCTGAGGATGCAAAAAAGCACAGTAGAAATAACATCTGCACCTATATGTTCATTGTAGCACTGTTCACAATAGCCAGAATCTGAGTGCCCAAGAACAGATAACTGGTTAAAGAAACTTTGGTACATCTACACGATGGAATACTATATAGCAGTTAGGAGAGATGAAGTCATGAAATTTGTTTATAAGTGGATGGACATAGAGAGTATCATGCTAAGTGAAATGAGTCAGAAAGAGTGGGACAGGCATAGAGGGACTGCACTTATTTGTAGAATATAAAGTAACATAATATATGACTAACACCAAGAACAGTAGAGACAAAGGCCAGGAGGATTGCTCCATGGTTGGAAGCCTGTCTCATCTGCTGTGGGAGAAGGCAGCAGGGACAGAGAAGGGACTACTACATCAATAATGGCTGGAGGGATCACTTGGGATAGGAGATGTGTGCTGAAAGTAGACAAAGGGTCAAACATGATGATCTCTCAGTATCTGTACTACAAAACATAGTGCCCAAAAGTAGAGAGAGAGAAAGTAAAAAGGAAAATGCCTGCCACAGAGGCAGGAGGTGAGGTTGGGTGGATGGGAGGGATCTGAGGACACTAGTGGTGGAAAATGCACACTGGTGGAGGGATCGGTATTCCATCATTGTATGACTGAAATTCAATCATGAAAGCTTTGTGCCTATATCTCATGGTGATGCAATTAAAAAATAAGATTAAATTTAAAATAGAGAGAACTATCAATCCCAAATAGTTTGGTAAGTTTAGATGGGGAAGGGAGGGAAATATAGAGAAGAAAGTGATCTGGAAGTGACCTTTCAGGGGAATCATAAGGCGTGGCAAAATTCTTCTTCTATTCTATAATGGCTCCAGCGACACCCTCACCAACAGCGCCCTCGTACTGGTCTAAATCCAAAATCCTTGGGCGCAAATCCCCTTACCTGCAGGGACACCTGCCAGGGCCAGGAACCGGGGATGGCATCCTCACCGTTGACAATCCTGAAGAGACCGCTCAGGACGAGGTGGATGGCGGGGACACCGAAGCCTGGGGGACACGGGGTGGTAAAGGCTTCTTAGCCTGTGTGCACAGCTGGCTCCTCCATCCCCCCTGCCCCCTGGCATCTCTGCATCCCGTGTCACCCTCCTCCAGAACAACTCAACCCACAACCCTAGTGGAGGGTCCCCACACACAGCTGTGTCCCTGTCCCCCTTCACAACAGAGCTGATCCTCACTGTTCAGGATCCTCCAGAGATACACATATTTGTATATTTTAAACTCGTTATGGGGTTGAAGCAATAGCACAGCGAGTAGGACATATGCCTTGCACGGGGCCACCCGGGTTCATTCCTCCACCCCTCTCAGAGAGCCCGGCAAGCTACTGAGAGTATCTTGCCCACACGGCAGAATCTGGCAAGCTACCCATGGCATATTTGATATGCCAAAAACAGTAACAACAAATCTTACAATGGAGATGTTACTGGTGCCTGCTAGAGCAAATCGATGAGCAATGACAGTGACAGTGATTCTATAATGGTGCATACAGAAATGTTGAAGTGGTTCTTAGCTTGCAGATTGTACAAAAACCACTTAAACCACTTGTACAATTCCATGCCTATGGTATGGTTCACAATTAAAACAAACTAAAAATGTAGTTAAAACAGCTGAACCCCAACTGTGGGAAAATTATAATGGAAACCCAGGCTTAGCAGCAAGTATTTTGTCTGCCCAAAGGCACTGCCTTCTGCCTTCAGGTTGTAGGGTAGCCCCCTGTCGAGGCCCTCTGGCTCCTCCTAACTCAGAGTGGGGAAAGAAAGGCACATTCCTTTCTCTTAGATTGCTGTAATGAAATTGCAAATCTGGGTCAACTACTTTGTCCAAAGTCATGCAGCTACTGAAGTTCCCAGTCCACAGTTCATTTCACCTATTGTTATGCAGCATTTTATTTCATCTTTCCCTGGAGGGCCTGGAATAGAGAATATTAAAAGACTACAGTAATGAGCCTCACTTTGCAACACCCTCCTTGACTCCAGGCTGGCTCCTTCTGCAGAGGGGAACACTAATAAATGTTGCCCTTTGCATTCTGACTGGAAGGCAGGAGAGGATTCTGCAAAGAAGCACTGGGGTGCCTAGGGCTGATTTAGGTTGCTGTTATGCCCAGTGGTCTTTGAGTCCTACCTGTATGCACAGGTAAGGCAAAGCACTAAATCTCATGTTGGGGGGAGGGAGGGTTGTATGGGTTATATAGGTCGTATGGGTAACCACATGTGAGCAGAATGGATTTCTGGAATCATGTGACTAACTGCCTACAAAGGCTCCTGTTTCTGGACATCAGCTTTGACTGTGAATTAGAGTTGGTGAGCCCCACAAAATGTTTAAAATTCTCACTTCCAAAACCTCTTAATGTGACTTAAACTGACCAATTGACCGGCAGATTAAAAATGAATAATTGTGTCTTCACTGGGGACTCCTGGGGGGGGGGTTGACTTTCCCTCCCCGCCCCAAGCAGAGCCCCAGCAGCTGAAAACCTCCAGAACCCAGTTGCAGCCATGTCCAAGGCCACTCTCCACATGTCGGATGAACCTCACCCATGAAGGAACTAGCAGAGGAACCCAGGTATGCAGGACCCATGGCTGAGATCTCCAAGCCTGCTTGGATTGGGACTGGGCCTCCTCCACCCAGATCCCCAGTTTTTCAGTAGCTAGGCAATCACACCCACAAACTGCCCTCAGCGCCATGCAACCTCATCAACATCTGTGTATTTACTAAAAATAAATTAGGAGGGGCCTCTTGCAGCAACGCTCTCTCTCTCCCTGCTGCTGCCTGCACTGCTTCCCCCACCCCGAGGAGACCGATGGCAATGGGTAGGTGAAGGAAGTAATGAGGGGCAGGCTGGTTGGTGTCAGTTGCGGTTTATTCCATTCCCATCTCCACTCTCCTCTGATTCTCTTTCTGCTTCTTCCTTCCCCATGCTACTTCATTCTCCTTCTCGATCCCACTTCATTCTCCTTCTCGCTCTCTCATTCTCCTTCTCCTTCTGGCTGCCCCAGCCCCCTCTTACAGCCTCATTAAATACCAAAGTATGAAGGGTTAGGACTTACACATAGGTGTGATCATATAATCAACAGAGCTAAAGTATTTTCCACAGGGAAAGCTGCTTCTGGACAGATTCTCCTTCAGCAGGACGACCCACCCAAGGGCGGATTCCCATGGGTGTGTTTCTCCTCTCCTTGTCCAACAAACATATAAACATTCATAATATTAATCATTTTGTATGGGCACAGTAAGAGATGCATTAAGCTTATAGAATTGCTCTCCTGGGGTCATCTCAATCTCAGACTACAGTGCTCAGGCCAGATTAGTCTTTCCTATCCCTAGCAGAATCTTAATCTCGTTGTTACTTTTGGATCATGACAGCATTTGTCCCTGACCATGCTCTCAACTTATAGTTGAGTATCGTGGCACTTTGGCCTGGCCCATTGCGATGCCAGGGTAGCTCACAACTTGCTCTGGGTCTATTCAGTCCCTCGTCAGGACCCCGCTAGGAACTAAGGGCAACTGAGGCTTAAGCTGAGAAAGCAGATACCTGGGAGTGAATAATATTCGGAGTTAATTAACTCCCAAGTAACAAAAGCATAATATTAACTATCTTCCTGTGTCTACACAAAAAGGACTTTGCTTTAATGTAAACTATTCTAAAGACATAAGGAGAAGAGAAAGGCAATATTTCACTCATACATATAAAATCATAGATTTCTGAAGAATCTGACCTTACAAGTTAACAGAGTCTGACTAGGGAAAAATGGTGATAGACTGGTTGGGGAAGAGAGCATGGAGAGGAGCTTACAGATAAATACAATGGAATGGAAGTGCCTCTGGTGCACTGTGATAAACCTGAACTCCCTGTGGCAAGGACACAGGATGTACCAATGTTATCCTAAAATGTTTAGAGCTGCATTCCAATAAGCACAGAGGAGTGGAGATGCTTCAGGAGCACTGTGATGGGTATCACCCCAAAAATCTAAGCTCCCTGTAGCAGGGGAGAAAGGACAAACCAATGTTATCCTACAAATGGCCAAGACTCAGAGACTATAAAACAAAACTTCTGGAAGAGAGTGATGCACAATCTCCTGCCCCCCGCACCAGACTGTCTTCTCTGGGGTCCCCTCGGAGAGATGCAGTTTTTCCTGGAGAATGTGGCTACGTTTGCGGCCGTGTGACCTCTTATACCCTAGTCCACTGATGTACCTAAAGCAGCACACATGTGTTTGGTTATAACATACTTGCCCGTATTCTTTATATATAGGCGTAAAGGGCCCCAGAACGAAATCAGCAACCTTCACACACTTCCCTCTTACTGTGGTGGGAAGATGCTTGCTGGTTGGGTGGGTAGTTGAATATTATCTGTAATGAACTATTGTGAACTACTTTATGAAAATAAAATGTATAAAAATCGCAAAAATGAATAATTGTACTTTCACAGTAACTAAATATAAGAAAATTTGTTTTAAAGAGCTCATTAGGGAGGATCCTAATTCAACATAACTGTGTCACTATATGGGGGGAATGGATAGCAACAGACACAGAGGAAAGAGACTGTGAGGTGAGGGGCAAGGTAGACCCTACAAGGATGAGTCCTGAGGACCCAGATATGTCACCTTGGTATATCTGGGTACATTTCTTTTAGCCTCGCTCAACTGAGGCACTATCACTTCCTAGAAAACATTGACCACTTCCAGAACTACTTAGAAGAATAATCCTTGGGCATAATATGTGGAAATGGGAGCTTTCTCTGACATCACCTTTCTCTCACCCTTTATCTATGACAGGGCAAACGCTAACTGAAGAACATCTGGTTTTTCCTGAGTCCTCTCTCCTACCTGTGAATATCTGCACTCTTTCCTTGAAACCTCAGGAGCCCACCCATTCCTTAGCTCGGGATATATGCCCGAGTTCACACCCATTTGTTTGAAGTCTACATTCATCTACCTCTCTGGAGTATGCAATTGCATTTGGTCTTTTCTCCTCTCATGTTGGTTTGATTGCTTGACCAGCCAGAGAAGAAATTTGAAGGGTACAGGGAAAATTTCCTCTCCCCCTCTCCTGTCTCTATCTCCAGTTTCTCCTGTGACAGATTCTCTAGTGGAATTCTGGCATCAGCACAGTCAGAAGGAATACTCCCCTTTCCAATTCACTGGATATGATCCTGAACCACACTGGGGAAGTCAAGGGACAAATATTCCCTGTGTTTACTTGATAATAATGTACCCACATTGACTTCTTAGTTTTTTGGGTTTTTTTTTGCTTTTTGGGTCACACCTGGTAATGCACAGGGGCCATTCCTGGCTCATGCACTCAGGAATTACCCCTGGCGGTGCTCAGGGGACCATATGGGATGCTGGGATTCGAACCCGGGTCAGCTGCGTGCAAGGTAAACGCCCTACCCGCTGTGCCCCGGACTTCTTAGTTTTTAATCACATGAATGCTAGCAATAGGAAAGCCATGTGATGATATATAGGAACTCAATGCACTATTTTTTTCAAAATGTGCAAATTAAACATTATCTTAAAATAAAATATTCATTTTTTAAAAAACTTGGATTAAACATGTACCAGATTTGTCACTTTGGGAAGGTATTTAATCCTTCAGTGTCTCAGACTTTTTTTTTTTTTTTTGTAAAATGGTGGTTAATTCAACCCACCCTATGGTTGTGAGTATTAAATGAATTAAATACAAAAACTACTGGCTGGCACAAAGCAGGTATTCATTAATTTTGTTCTTGTTAAAATTTTTTGTTTCTTTTGTGTATAATTTATTCTCCATAGTTACTCATTCAGCGTGTGATAATCCAGCCCACAGACCTGTCTTTTTTGTGGGGTGTATCTTCTTTATTTCTGGGATTATGTCATTCCTATAATGTAAGAAGAAAAAGCAAATTTTTAAAAAATTTATTCTTTTATTGAATCACCATGTGGAAAGTTACAAAACTTTCAGTTTTAAGTCTCAGTTATACAATGCTCGAACACCCATCCCTTCACCAGTGCACATATTTCACCACCAAGAATCACAGTATACCTCCCCCCCACCTCCCCAGCCCCCCACCCCGCCTGTGTAACTGGTAAATTTCACTTTACTTTGATTACATTCAATATTTCAACAAAAAACTCACTATTATTGTTTGGAGTTTCTCCCCCCTAAAGTCAGACCTGCTGAAAAGGAAGCATTTGATAATTTGTTTTCCATTGGAAAAAGCAAAATTTTATCCTTTGAGTTTTCTATCTTTGTGAGAGTGCTATAATGTAGATTTTTCTCTGGCAGATCAGAATATAAGCTATAGATTATGATAAAAGGGGGAGGGTGCATCTACCCTTTTATTGATAGAGTAAATGACCAAAATGTGTGAGGGGGGCTCTTTGTGAGTCAGAAAACTCGCTTGCTGTATATGGGGCTCAAAGACACAGCCACTTAGGCAAACTAATTTTGCATTAAATCCTGATTCCTTTAAATCTGCATGAGTAATGTTTTATTCTCAAAAGCTAAAAATGTTGAGATTGATTCAATAGATATTTACTACTCAGTGTTCTTTCAGCCTGGATTATTTCTATTTGTTCTGTTACTGAACAGAATCTCCCCACTTATTTTAAAGAACTTAAATTTTCCCTCAGGCTTCCACCAGACCTTATTTATTACTTCACAATTGCTTCTTCAAGTTATTTCAGGCTTGGTAAGTTTATGAGTCTAAAGGTTTTTTGGATCCAGATGGTATTACTTGCAGCAAGATAGAATGGCATTTTTGAAGCAGGGAAAGCATAACAGACATTCATTACAGGCTTTGCATACATTCACTTATTCAAAATTATTTATTCACAATAATTTCCTCAAGTACTGAATTATTAAAAAATTTAAAAACAAGAACATTGAATAACCTTAGAAACAGTCAGGCTTCAGTTAAAATCCTGCTGATATTAAGAACCTGTTTCAAGGGTTGCCATTGACCAGTTGTGGGTCCTTGGACAATTTTCTGAGTTCCTTTACAGGTACTTCCTTGGTAAAAGCTAGAATGCTGGTAATGTTTATAATGAACAACAATATTTGCATAAGACACCAGACACAATGTCTGGGATATGAGCAGGACTTAAGACATAAATGATTTTACTATTATTTTTGTTATTTTATTCTTTGTGCAAATTCTCTAAGAAAATAAAACAAACTAAAAGACCAGCTAAGATATGACCCTTTCGTGTAGGGAATACACATACATAACTGTGTTTGTATTTTCAGGGTGGGATTTGGGCCACACCTGCCAGTACTCAGGACTTACTTCTGGCCTTATGCTCAGAGTTCAACCATGACAAGAATCAGGGGACCCTATGCAATGCAGGGGATTGACGGGTTGGCCACGTTTAAGGCAAGCACCTTACCCCTGCTATTGTCTCTCTTGCCCACACATAATTTTATTGACACAATTGATGTACTTGGTGAAAAGCAAAGACGAGCTTACAATGAATGGACAATAATATTCTCTTGGTCTGTGTCTGCTAAAGTCTAGTCCCATTCTAGCAAAGTAGTCTTTATTAGTTGTTTCTTTTTCATTCTTCTGTGGTTTGTGCCACAAGTTAAAATAATAATGAATGTAACTCTTTGTCGATTCCATTAGCCTGAAAATATTCTTTGAATCTTTGTTTGGATGACAGCAGGATGAAGATCTAGTTTACAGGTCTTTGTATTTTGCTACCTGTTCTCTTCTCTTTGATTGATAGTTGTATTTGTTTTTCTAAGTTAGACTGCCATCTTTAACTTTTAAATAGTTGTATTTTTTTTCTAAGTTAGACTGCCATCTTTAACTTTTAAATAGTTGTATTTTTTTCTAAGTTAGACTGCCATCTTTAACTTTTAAAACCATGCATAAGCTTTTTCTCTTAAAATGTTTACTTCTCTAGGTGCATAATATCACCCATCTTTGTAGCAAAGCTGGGGATCCATCTTACCTCCAAAGACCCTCTCCTCACTCTCCCTCCATTCCCTCTTTCCCCTCAGGCAACACCAGTTTCCACACAGTCTAGGAATTCTGTTGTTGTTTGTTGAAAGGCCATTTGCTTCATAATTGCTATTCCACATATGAATGAAACCATCTGCTATTTGTCTTTCATAACATGATATATTTAACTGAATCTAATCACCTCCAGTCTTATACATTTTATCTCAAAAGATGTAGTTTCCTTGTTCAGTGGCACACTATCATTCCATTGTATTAACATGCACACAGTATTTATCCTGCGATCTTAGACAGGACAGAAACTTAGGTTGATTCATTGTGGGAACTATTTTGAAAAGTGTAGCTATGAACAGATGAGTATATCAATCCTTTTGAACTAGTGTTTCTTGTTCTGACAACTCAGCCAATATTTTACTTCTCTCAAAACCAGCTATCATTCTTTCTCTTGAACCTTTTATCTTATGTAAGAAATAGCCCAATTTTTGAAAATGCAAATTGATGAACAACTAATTTGCAAATTTATCTAATTAACCTAATTTAGGACATTAGTGTTTCAGGTTGATGCCTCCTCAATAATTTTATTCTTGTGGAGGGATATAAGCCAGCAACCTATTGGATGAATCTAAATGTGGATGGTGCCTTTCTTCAGACACACCTTTACCTTCTTAAGATCTGCATTCAAACCTGCAAGCTGTAAGTTACCCTGCAAGATGTAACTTACCTGCAAGATGTAAGTTACATCAAAAGGGAACAAGCTAAGTGCTATAAGAAGTATAATAAGTGAAGATCATGGACAATAAGTTAAGTCATGGACAAACGCTGTCATAACCCAAAAAGAAGTTAACTGAATAAGGACCCTGCTGGGGTTAGAAAAGACTAACTAGGCCTGAGAACTGTAGTCTAAAATACATAGTGAGATGTCCCCAGGAAGAGCCACTCTTTAAGCTTAATATATCTTTCACTGTGTTCGTACCAAATGACTAGAAATATTATAAGAAGTAAATTTACTATATTGGTTAAGTGGATTACCGGCTGAAGAAAAGAGAAAGCAATACACCCTAGGTCCAAAGTCATCAAGATCACATGGTTTTCTTCTTCTTTGGGTCTGTGACTGACTTATAATCATACCACTTTGTTTTATGTTTGTCTTGTTGCTTTTCTGCATAGCCTTTTGTCTTCCTAGCGTTTCTTATCCTTTCTATTTTATAATCCCCTTTATCTTCTCCCTCATTCATCCTTTCTGATAGAATGTGCTGAATCATGGTATCAGGATGAGCAAAAGTTCTGGACACAGCAGCTCTTGCAGTGTCCTTGTCTAGTCCTGCTCCCAAGAGCTCCTAACTGGGGTTGGACCTGTCACTCTCTTCTGGACCAAACTCAGGGGTAGGCATCTCTTTTCTCTGCCTCTCAAATATTTTTTATAGGCTGTTCCCATTCATTTTGGATAGAGCACATTCTTCCTTCACTCACACTTGTTGCCCTCTCCCCCTTCCTCCTATTTAAGGGACACTGGTTTACCAGAATGTACACCTTCACATGTTTTAGGGGCACAGTGTTTCCACACAGCAGCCACACACCAAAGCCCCAGATTCCTTTACTGAAATCACTTCTTTGGAAAACCAGAAGTTGTTTGTTAAAAGCCTGTTTGTCTGCACATGCCATTATCAGTTGCATTGCTTGGAAAGCTTGGCTAGGTCTATGATTTCATCTTCAAATTTTGTTTTCCCTTCTTTACCTCTGAACCAGTACCACTCCTGGACAACCAGATGCCAACTTGTCTCTTGTCATTTCAGTTGGTTTCTCTGTCCTGTTTCAGGAAGCATGGAGGTTCTTTCTGTTTCCTTATTGTGCTGGGGGAAAGTCTTTTTCTGATGACACACTTCTCACTTATATATTTTTTCCTTGTTTTTATTTATAGTGGGGGGTGTCCCATGCAGTGATCATGAGGTCCTGATCTCTAGCCTGGAGGCTCTTCCCTGGGAGTGTCAGACAACCAGATGCAATAGTTTAATGTGAACACCTAAGGATGCAGCCCTGTTTGGGGCCAGCTGATACAGAATTACTCCAACACTGATGTTGTTTAGGGGGCCTCCAGGCCTGCATCTGCTGATACTCAGGGAACCATTCAGTGTTATGGAGAAAACCAGGGTGGTCTACATGCAGGACAGATGCCTTAAACTCTTTGCTCTCTCTCTCTCTCTCTTATTTTTATTAACTGTTTTTGAATCACACCAAATTATGCTGCTCAGGGTTTACTCCTGGTTCTGCATTCAGGGATCACTACTGGCAGTGCTCAGGGGACCATATGGAATGCCAGGGATAAAACCCACGTCTGCTCCATGTAAAGCAAGTAAGTGCCCTACCCACTGTACTGTATTTCCAGACCCCTCCTTATTATTTTTAATCAGTTACTTTCCTCCATTTATTTTCCTTTTTTTGGGTGTGATACATATTAATTCAATAATGGACCCCTTAAACTTATATTTTACAATCACAACTTCTCTGTCATTTCACTCACTGAAATTTTGGCCTGTTAGTGTTAGGTGACTTACATACATCTTACCTTTGTAATACAATTAATTAATGAACTTTTATTGTCTGGACTACATCTTGGTGGTACTCAAGGCTTACTCCTGGCTCTCTACTCAGAGATTACTCCTGACAGGTGTTAGGGGACCATATGGGGTGCTGAGGATCAAAACAGTGCTGGCCTCATGAAGAGCAAGCACCTTAACTTACACTTGTATTATCTCTAGCCCCTACTACAAATTTTTTTAACTTGCCTTTTAAAAATAGGACCGAGTGCCCCCACGCCATAGCTCTTGGCGGGCCATTCCCAGGGAGGTCGGCCTCGCAGCACAGGCCAGAGTTCGCAGTGCAGCAGTGGCAGTGTTGGAATGGAAGCCTCTGAATCAGTCACACCGAAAACATCTTGAGATGAAAAAAGACAGTAGAATTAGTTATTTAACATCAAGAACTTAAAGTGCACAGAGCACTTAAAGGAATTTTTCTAGCAATCATGGCAATGAAAAGACCAATAGGGGTGGAATTTCTTGCTTGGTTGTGTCATGACAATTCACTGAGGTACACTGAAGCAGGGGGGAGTGGGAGTACAACACAGGACTTAGAGGGGCTCCATGCTTCTCGGAATCTTTGAGGCAGATACATTCTGTTTCAGGTCCCATCGAGACATTTTTTTTTTGGTTTTTGGGTCACACCTGGCGATGCACAGGGGTTACTCCTGGCTCTGCACTCAGGAATTACTCCTGGCATTGCTCAGGGGACCATATGGGATGCTGGGATTTGAACCCGGGTCGGCCGTGTGCAAGGCAAACGCCCTACCGCTATGCTATCACTCCAGCCCCCCATTGAGACATTTATTCATTAACTAATTGCTCTGGTGGCCCTGTAGCCTGGAATGAAAAAATACCTAATCTTGATGTATTATTACAGTGATGGGAAGGTTAGAAACATGAGCAGGTAACTAGGTGACAGGTGCATTTGGGCCCTTCTATTTTGTTCTGGTCAGCTTGATGATTTATGACCTGTTCATCCTGCTAGGTTCCCAGAATGGGCCACTCGGAGCTCCTATCTATGGCTGCATTTTTGGTCACTTGTGCTTAATTCCCAGGGCACAGGGAGAGCAAATCAAAAACTTCTATTTAATACTTACTTATCACACCAGGATCACTAGGGCTGCCCCGGAGCTTCGTGCTCTGAGACCTGTGGGTACGTAGGTACTGAGCACTGGATCCGGGCTTTGCACATGCTTGGCCAACTCCATTCCTTTGAGCTATCTCCCCAGCTAATCATATACCTTTACAAAATTTCAGATCTTTTCTCTCCTTTTTTTTTTTTGACTCTGGCTAAAGTGTAACATAACTCCTTGTTTTATTTTAAGCATGTGGTACTGGTTGGATGTACTGTGACTTCTGTTCTCTGTGTTACACAACCTTGCTCTTTGCCACAGAAAATAAAAATATCCTTTACAAACCCCTTAGATTATTTTTATGGCTTTGGAGTCCAGACAACAGACATGACAGGCATTTGCATGTATGAAAATGGAACCCCAGGGCAATGCTACATGTCCTAGATGGAGGTACAAACTCTTTCTTTTTTATCATTATCCTTAAACAAAATTGCTGATTATTATGAGAAAAGATAGGTTTTAGTATTTTTTTAATTGAATCACCGTGAGATACAGTCACAAGCTTTCATGTTTGAGTTTCAATCATACAATGATCAAACACCCATCCCTTCACCAGTGCACATTCTCCACCACCAATGTCCCCAATATACCCCCCTTTTCCAACCCTCCCTCCATATGGAAATTGTCCATAGCAGACCATCTTTCCATACTCTCTCTCTACTTTTGGGCATTATGGTTTGCAATACAGATAATGAGAGGCCATCATATTTGGTTCTTTATCTACTTTCAGCACACATCTCCCATCCCAAATGATTCCTCCAACCGTCATTGTCTTAGTGATCTCTTCTCTATTCTAGCTGCCTTCTCCCTCAGATCATGAGACAAGCTTCCAACTATAGGGCAATATTCCTGGCCCTGTGTCTACTGTCCTTGGGTGTCAGGCTCATATTAGGTTATTTTATATTCCACAAATGAGAGCAGTCCTTCTATATCTGTCCTACTCTTTATGACTCATTTCACTTAGCATGATATACCCCATGACCATCCACTTATAAGCAAATGTCCACTTATAAGAAAGACTTCATCTCTCCTAACAACTCTATAGTATTTCATTGTGTAAATGTATCAAAGTTTCTTTAACCAGTCATCTGTTCTTGGCACTTGGCTTGTTTCCAGATTCTGGCTATTGTGAACAGTGCTGCAATGAACATATAGGTGAAGATGTCATTTCTACACTTGATCTTAGCCAAAAGGCTGAGAAGCGATGCAGATGCCATTTCTACTGTTTTTCTTCACCCTAACGATGTATTCCCAGAACTGGTATCCCAGAGTTATAAGGAAACTCAATTTCTAGTTTTGAAGGAATGTCCATATTGTTTTCTGGTTAGAATTTCCACCAACAGTGAAGGAGCGTCCTTTCCCCCCATATCCATGCCAGCTTTGGTTGCTTTTGTTCTTTTGAATGTGTGCCAGTCTCTGTGGTGTGAGATGGTATCTCATTGTTGTTTTGACTTGCATCTCCCTGATGATTAGTGATGTGGAGAATTTTTTCATGTGCCTTTTAGCCATTTGTATTTCTTTTCTGAGGGAGTTTGAGTTTATGTTCATTTTTTCTCCCCATTTTTTATGGGGCTGGAGGTTTTTTTTCTGTAAAGTTCTACCAGTGTCTTGTATATCCTGGATAGTAAGCGCCTATCTGATGGATATCAGGTAAACAATTTTTCCCAATCCGTGGGCTCTTTCTGTACTTTGGTCATTGTTTCTTTTGAGCTTCAGAAGCTTCTTAGTTTAATGTAATCCCATTTGTTTATATTTGTTTATACTTGCTTGGTCAGTGGTGTTTCATCCTTGAAGATGCCTTTAGCTTCAATACCACGGAGGTTTCTGCCTACATTTTCCTCCATGTACCTTATGGATTCAAGTCTGATGTTGAGGTCTTTAATCCATTTGGATCTGACTTTTATGCTTAGCATTAGACAGAGGTCTGAGTTCTTTTTTTTTTTTTGTATGTAGTCGTCCAATTTTCCTAGCACCACTTGTTAAAGAGGATTTCCTTGCTCCACTTCACATTTCTTGCTCCTTTATCAAAGATTAAGTGATCATATGATTAAGAGTCTGTGTCAGAATATTCAACTCTATTCCACGGGTCTGCAGGTCTGTTTCAGGTCCAATGCCATGATGTTTTAATTACTACTGCTTTGTAGTACAGTTTGAACTTGGGGAAGGTGATGCCACCCATCTTTTTTTCCCCAAGAATTGCTTTAGTTATTCATGGTGGTTTATTGTTCTATATGAATTTCAGGAGTGTTTTGTCTATTTCTTTGAAAATGTCATGGGTATCCTGATAGGGAAAGCATTAAATCTGTATACTGCTTTGGGAATTGTTGCCATTTTGATAATGTTAATCCACCCTATCCATGAACAGGGGATGTGTCTCCATTTCCTAGTGTCCTCTTTTATTTTTTTAAGTAGTGTTTTGTAATTTTCCTTGTATAGGTCCTTCACCTCTTTAATTAAGCTGATTCTGAGGTACTTGATTTTCTGAGGTACTATTGTGAATGGAATTGTTCTTTTAATGCCTCTTTCTTTTCTTTTATTACTTGTATATAGGAAAGCCATGGACTTTTGGGTGTTGGTTTTGTAGCCTGCTACTTTACTATACAAATTTATTGTTTCTAGGAGCTTTTCTTTAGAGTATTTAGGATTTTCTAAGTATTTGCAGTATTTTGTGCAAATACTGATAGCTTGATCTCTTCCTTTTCTATCTGTATGTCCTTGATATATTTTTCTTGCCTAACTGCTATGGCCAGAACTTCCAGTACTGTATTGAATAGGAGTGACGAGAGTGAGCAACCTTGTCTTGTGCCTGATCTTAGAGGGAAGGTTTTTAGTTTCTTCCCACTGAGAATGATGCTTGCTGTGTTTTGAGGTTTTTGTCTCAACTCAACTCAACTCAACAACACACGATACAATACATAAGAAGTGAGAAACGGAATGGTGAACTGTGGCAAAGGCAGGCCGGCACACAGGTCAGACACAGGCAGGACATGGGGGCCGTGTTCAGTGGACCGGTAACAGCCTTCCCCGGAACCTTCTGGGATAACAGGTGGACTCCCCAGCATTGTTGGATCTCTCCCTTTACAGGTCAGTAAATTGTCGTCATTATGACTGTAGTCTCGGTCGTCAGAGTTCCATCAGCCTAGTCTCCTCACGGATCTCAACATCTCCAGAGTCTCAGTTGTCCTCCTCGTCTCCTTGTCTTCTCTTCATTGCTGTGCTCTCTCTCTCTTCTTCCTTTGTGCTCTGCTTCAACGTGTGTCATTGAGGTCTTTGCTGTCTCTGTCTTCTGTCCCTGTTGACCTTGTAATCTTCTGACTTCTAACTCTGGCTTTGGTGACTTCCTGACTATATATCTGCCTTCTGTGACATTCTATTCTGACTTCGGCGACCACCCCAGACCCTTAGAGCATAGTTTATATGGAAATCATGTAGGGTGTGGATTCAAAGGTGGGGTTGAACATTAACAAATCAGCAAAGAGAGGTAAGGCCACTTCTCCAGGAGATAAACTCAAGGGCAAAATCTCATCGAAGGAGATTACTCCAGATTACTAGGAGATCCGCTCAAGGGCGGGATTCCATCCAGGGTGTGTTGCTTTCCTTTTCCCTCCGCTAGTAATCCACTTAAATAGTTATAGTAAATTCACTTCTAATATTTCTAGCAATGTCATTTTGTATGAACAAAGTAAGAGATATATTAAGCTTAAAGTTTGGTTCTTCCTGAGGACATCTCACTATATATTCCAGATTATAGTCCTTAGGCCAGGTTAGTTTTCCTAACCCCAACAGGGTCCTTATTCAGTTACCTCTTTTGGGTCATGACAGAGTTTGGCCATGACCGTGCTCTTAACTTATGTTAAGGTATTATGGTGCTTGGCCTGGCCCATTTCGACGCCAGGGTAGCTCACAGTTTGCCCTGGGTCCATCAGTCCCTTTTTGGGACCCTGCTCTTGGAGTGCTTCCTAAGGGCAACTGAGGCTTTATTTACTTGACTTGTAAATATGGATACCCAGGAGTAAATATTATTTTGGAGTCAATTAACTGCCATGTTACATAGCATAGCACCAATTGTCTTCCTGTGTCTATACAAAAAGGACATTGCTAAATAAACCATACAAATGACAGAAAGGAAAAATAAAAGCAATATAGGATTATTAGTTGTGCCTCAGTTGCTCTGTTTGAGGAGTGGATCAATAGACTGTAAGCTCCCTGAGGGAACAACAAAGTGTTTTCCAACAGCTGTGGGCTTGTGGTAGACGACTGTGACTATATTGAAGAAAGTTCCTTCAATGCCCATTTTGCTGAGCATTTTCATCAAAAATTGGTGTTGGATCTTGTCAAACTCTTTCTCTGCATCTACTGATATGATCATATGGTTTTTATCATTTAATTTATTGATATTATGGATTATGTTGATTGGCTTGTGAATGTTAAACCATCCTTGCATGCCCGGGATTATCCCACTTGGTCATGGCATATGATCTTTTTGATGAGCCGTTGGATTCTGTTTGCTAGGATTTTGTTGAGGTTCTTTGCATCTGTGCTCATCAGGGATATCAGCCTGTAATTCTCTTAATTCTCTTTCTTTGTGGTATCTCTGTCTGCTTTTGGTATCAGGGTGATTTTTGTTTCATATAAACTGTTTTGAAGTGTTTCTGATTCTTCAATATCCTGGAAAATGTTAAAGAGAATTGGGAGTAAATCCTCTTTATAGATTTGGAAGAATTCACTATTGAATTCACTTGGGTCAGGACTTTTGTGTTTGGGGAGACTTTTTATTACCGTTTCAAGTTACTTGATGGTGATAGGTCTTTCAGGTATCCCAGGTCTTCTTGGCTCAGCCTTGATATGCTATAGGAATCCAGGAATTTTTAGTATTTTTATTACTGTTAGAAATTTTTGGTCAAGTTGTACTGCTTTTAATTAATCAATTACATCTATTGAGAAGTAACAGTGATACAAAAATATTTTGGAAAGTTGGCATCCTTTGGCAAGCAAGAAATGTAAAGGATGTGTTAATTTAGCATTATTTGCCATCTCTACCCCCAGTGTAGTCAGGGATCATTTGCCCTTCCCACAGGAATATATATGGCCCCTTTCTCTCTATGGCATTTAGCTAATTAGAGTTCATTTTAGCTAATCTAAATTTTAAATAAAAATTTAGTATGTCCATAATCAAATATGGGCACTTCCTTATTTTTTTAATGTGGGATCATTACCATACATCCATTGCCTCTGCGCCAGGTTGTCTTCACCAGGGCCCCTCAAAGGGGACAGGTTGAGTTTTCCTCCCCACCCTAAGCAGAACTCCAGCAGCCGAAAACCTCCAGAACCCAGCCACAGCCATGCTCAAGGCCACTCTTCACATGCTCGGATGAGCCTCAAGCATGAAAGAACTGGTAGAGGAACCCAGGTATGTGGGACCTATAGCTGAGATCTCCAAGCCTGCTCAGTTTGGGACTGGGCTTCCTCCACCCAGACCCCACATTATCCAGTGGCTTGGCAGTCAGACCCACAAACTACCCCCGCCCCCGCGCGCCATGTAATCTCATCAACGGCCAACATCCAGAGACTATAAAACAGAGCTCCCGGAAGAGAGCGAGGCAGTATTTCCTCCATCCCTCTGGAAGAGCCCAGCAAGCTACCCAGAGTATCCCACCCTCAAGGCAGAGCCTGGCAAGCTACTCATGGCGTACTCGATATACTAAAAACAGTAACTAATGATGGCCCTCGTTTCCCTGACCCTGAAAGAGCCCCCAACACGCCATTGGGCTACACTATGCTAGCACGCGACAGGGATGAATGGAGACGTTACTGGTGCCCGCTCCAGCAAATCGACGAACAATGGGATGACAGTGACAGTGACAGTGATACAGTGAATTACCGTACAACATATTATGGAGATAGATAATATAGAGATTTTGTATCTGTATATATCGTGAAATGTATCAGCACAATAAGTCCAGTTAATTTTCATCTCACATTGTTATATTATTTTCTTTCTGATGAGAACTTCTAAGGCCTACACCCTTAATAAGTTTAAAATCAGCATTACAGTATTATTAACTATTGTCACCATTCTTTGCTACATCCTCTGACTGGAAATAAAACCCAGATGCAGTGCCAGAGCCTGGTACAAGCAGCAACATTGGTTGCCACTTCTTTTTCTTTTTTTTTAATTGAATCACCGTGAGATATAGTTAGAAAGCTTTTGTGTTTGAGTTTTAGTCATACAGTGATAGAACATCCATCTCTCCACCAGAGTTGCCACTTATTAGTTTCTCTTGCACCCTAGATCAGAGTGTGTCTGGGTTCTGAATTATGGGCCTCCAGGTAATTGATCCAATCCTTCATTAATGCATATTTATTAAGGTCTTATTATGTCTTGGGTCTTGATAAGGCCACAATGAACAAAGAGTAATTGTCCCTGTCTGCAAGGGCCCTTACAGTCTGGCTTAATGAACTATAATTGGTTTGTGGGTGTCATTTTGTCCCCTCAAGAGGCCGATAATTCCCTGTTGGCAGGAACCTGCTCTCTGGTCCTCTGTAGTCTCCACACAGTGTCATACAGTGCTAGGAGCTGCAGAGTAACAGTAGCAATGCATAATGGATAGTGTGAGCTATAAAACATTTATGGCTTAAGAAGCAGTTTTCAATGCAGACTATCTCATTTTTAAATAGAATCTTGAGTCCTGTGGACTGGGTGGTATAAAATAAAAGAATGTTGGTCAAGTCACTTAATGATCTTAGAGCTCTTAAAATCCGTATTCAGTAAATATTGCTCCACATTTATTAAGTGAGAACAGAGAAAACTATCTTCCCCATTTTTCTCTTCAGGGGAAAAATGTAAATCCTTTTGTTACATGCATATGCTTCAAAAGAATAATATAGGAGGGCATATAATGAAAAATCTGCATTTGGTTTTGATTTTCCACAGAAGACCAAATTTAAATCATACAGGTTTTGTTTTTCTTTACAGAAGAGAAATGTAGTCATGGCAGACAGGGAATTTGTGGGCCACAAATTTCTCCTTTGCTTTTTTGCTCAACCCTTGGCTTTGTGACTTTGTGAGTCTGTGACTTTGTGAGTTTCCTTCTAGTCAGTGACAGAGGCTGGGCTGGAGACCGAGTATTCTGAGACAGTGACAGGAGGCAACAACACAGTGTTCGCTCAATTCTGGGACTCAGCCTTAAGAGGTTGTGCTGCCTTTGGTCCCTCCCCTCCAGAATGCTGTCCTGACACTGTCATTTAAGAATGTTGCCCAGATCTCTGGAAGAGAGGGGCTATGGTGAGGTGACCACAGTGCACTCAGGACAGGCAGACGTGCAAAGGCCAAGGGCAGCGAGCGCAGTGAGTTTCAGCAGAGCAGCCCAGCACAGCCACTGAGGAGGAGAGAAACAGTTGTGTGTTCTAAGACTTCTTTATCTGGCTCAGAGATTGCCCTCAGTTTCCTGCTATGATATGTGGGAACTGAGCTCAGTAATTCGCTTCTAAACACACTCACTTTTCCCTGTTATCACTGACTTTGACTTCTCTGTTCACCGCCTTTACAACTGCAATCAAATTAGACTAAGTTACAAACAATGCAACCTATCCCACTTTGGGGTTTTTATTTGTTTCTGAGTCACACTTGAACATGGTGTGGGGCTACTCCTGGCATGGTGCTTGGGGGGACCGGGCAGTGCTGGGGATTTAACCTGGGCCCCCCGCATGCAAAGCATGCCTGAGCTACCTTCCTGGTCCCCAAATTCTATTTTTTAAGATAAAACTAATTATTCTGCCCTTTTCCTCCCCATATCATTCCTTTACCTCCCAGTTGCTTTATAGCGTATTTTTTAAAATTACCCCTTTGAAACACAACTTCTAGACTCCCAAATAAATCTCTTGGAAGAGAGCAACACAGAATGAGCTGCTGTAGAGATTCCTGCAGACCCACATCAGGCTGTCTTACTGGGGGCAACGAGGGGGGGCATGGATAAGTTTTCCGCCCCACCCCATAAGAGCCCCAGCAGCCATAAACCTTTAGAACTCAATCACTGCCATGCTCCTGGCTGATCTTCACAGCCTCAGATGAGCCTCATCCATGAATGAAACTGTTGATAAAAACAGGTATGTGGGACTTGTGACTGAAATCTCCAGGCTAGCACAGAGTTGTGAATGGGCAATCTCCCCAATCACCCTGTACTTCCAGGATCCTGGGGTCACATCCAGGAATGGCCACTGGCCTGGGGCCATATAAGCTCATTAATGGCCACGATCCAGAAACTCCCAAATACTGCAGGTAATTGGCATTTCCCCTTGGAGACCCTGCCCCATGTGGAGAAGCTCTCTTCTCGTCCCCTGCCCATGGTTGGGGGCCCAATCGGAAGCCCCCAGACCCGGCTGGCAGCTCTCAGCCATCTCGCGCACCATGCCTGACCCCTCCCTTTTCTCCAGGTTAGGGGCGTGTGCTCTCATCAGGGGGCGTGGTCTCAAAAGTGGGCGTGGCCTATTTCTGGAGCTGCAGCCGCTAACGCAGCCGCACTTGTTTCTTTCATTCCATGCATGGTGCCTGGGTCACAATCGGTATAACCTATTCCTTTTAAGATATCTGGTCGTCTTAGTCACTATATGCTAATAGTTAATTAGCCTATCCCATCCTAATTTCAAAAACTCTATCAGTGAACACATCAAGCACAAAAAAAAGTCCATTTAAGACATCATAGTCCCACATCTTCAATTGAGGCCCCTCATAAGCTTAGGTAGTGCGCCTGACAGTAAAGCCCATTAACAACATGAAGAAACAGAGAAAATCCCCACTACCAGGAGAAATGGAAGAGAGGATCTCAGAAACCCCAACAGGGACTTCCCAGAAATAAAATCTCCTCTCAGATAAAGAATTCAGAGAGGAAATCGTCAAGATGGTTCACGAACTCAAAGCACCTATGGAACGAATATCCAATAAATTAAGGGAGGATATGGATGCAGAGTTGGAATGGTCCACTAAGATAATCCAGGAATAAATGACAGCAGAAATCTCAAAGCTAAGAACAGAGGTTACACAATTAAAAGAATCGGTAGATGAAAAAAAAAAACTAGGTAGGAGCCCTCAATAGTAGAATGACTACAGCCGAAGACAGAATCAGTGAGCTTGAAGATGACTTGCAGAAAGCATATAGGCAACAACAAATAATGGCAAAAGATCTCAAAATGGCTCTAGAGCGAATTAGGGTCCTAGGGGATGACCACAAGAGAAGCAACATAAGAATCATTGGAGTGCCAGAACCACAGGAAACCAATCCCAATGAAAAAAACACAGTCAAAGACATAATAGCTAAGAAATTCCCAGAGCTAGAGAATGCGGGCATCCAGATCCAAGGAGTCCGAAGGGTGCCAGCTAAAAGGGACCCAAATAAAAAATCCCCAAGACATATCATAGTCAGAATGATGGATCCTGTGGATAGAGACACAATACTGCAAGCAGCAAGATCAAAGAAGGAAATCATATACAAAGGAGCACCCCTTAGATTCACAGCAGACCTATCAGAAGAAACTTTCCAAGCCCGAAGACAGTGGTGGGAAATAGTGAAAAAACTTAATGAAATGAATGCCTCTCCAAGAATACTTAACCCGGCTAAACTCTCAGTTAAACTTGAAGGAACCATACACTATGTCACAGAGAAACAACAGCTCAGGAACTTCATAGACTCAAAACCAAACCTAAAAGAAGCACTAAAGGGGCTGTTGTAAGACAAGAAGAACCTCTACAAGCACAACAAACCCTTACACAAAGATGGTGCAAAATCTCATAACAATAATCTCCCTTAATGTTAATGGTCTAAATTCACCAATTAAGAGACACAGACTGGCAAAATGGATTCAGAGACTGAACCCAACATTCTGCTGCCTGCAAGAAACACATCTGAATAACCAGAACAAACACAGACTCGAAGTCAAAGGATGGAAAACAATCCTGCAAGCAAATAACTCCCTCAAGAAAGCTGGGGTGGCTTTACTAGTATCGGACAACATAGACTTTAGGTTGAAAAAGATTAGAAGGGATAGTGAAGGCCACTTTTTATTAATCGTGGGATATATACATCAGGAAGAAATCACTCTCCTAAACGTCTATGCACCCAATGAGGGACCAGCTAAATTCCTCCAACAGCTGCTAAGAGACCTTAAGAAGGACATCTCGAGCAACACAATAGTAGTTGGAGACTTCAATACCACCCTGTTTCCTCTGGACAGATCAAGAAGATTAAAACTCACCAAGGAAATACTGGCTTTGAAGGAAGAAATAGAAGAGAGAGGGCTAATAGATCTATACAGGGCTTTAAATCCCCCCAAAAAGGAATACACATTCTTTTCCAGTGCACATGGAACATTTTCCAGAATAGACCATGCGCTGGGCCACACAGAATACCTCAACAAAATCAACAAGATAGACATTGTACCAGCTATCTTTTCAGACCATGATGCACTGAAGATAAAATGTAATCATGGACAGATGCAGAAAACCAAATCAAACACCTGGAAATTAAATAGCTCGATGTTGAACAATGAGTGGGTCAGGAAGGAAATCAAGGAGGAAATCAAAAGGTACCTGGAAACAACTGAGAATGAAGACACGAGCTACCAGAACCTGTGGGATGCAGCTAAAGCCGTTTTAAGGGGAAAATTTATAGCTCTCCAAGCATATCTCAGGAAGGAAGAAAGGGCCCGCATAAATAACTTGACTTCACAGCTCAAGACCATAGAAAAGGACCAACAAAAGGAGCCCAAACCAGGCAGAAGGAAAGAGATAATAAAACTTAGAGCAGAAATTAACGACATGGAAACCCAAAAGACAATTTGAAAGATCAATAAAACCAAGAGCTGGTTCTTTGAGAAAATAAATAAGATTGATAAACCACTAGCAAAACTCACAAAGAAAGAGAGAGAACACTTATAAGTCGAATCAGAAATGAAAAGGGGGACATCGCAACCGAAACCAATGAAATTCAAAAGATCACCAGAGACTTCTTTGAAAATCTGTATGCCACAAAACAAGAGAACCTAGAAGAAATGGATAAATTCCTGGATTCCTATAATCTCCCAAGGCTGAACCAGGAAGACCTGGAGTTTCTGAATAGTCCTATTAACATCAAGAAAATTGAAATGGTAATCAAAAGTCTTCCCAAAAACAAAAGCCCAGGCCCAGACGGATTCACTAGCAAATTCTTCCTAACATTTAAAGAGGACCTATTTCCAGTTCTTCTCAAACTTTTCCAGGAAATTGAAGAAACAGAAACCCTCCCAATCAGTTTCTATGAGGCTCACATCTCCCTAATACAAAAAGCAAACAAAGACATCACAAAAAAAGAAAACTACAGGCCAATATCCCTGATGAACACAGATGCGAAGATTCTCAACAAAATATCAGCAAACAGAATTCAACAACTCATCAAAAAGATCATACACCACGACCAAATGGGATTCATCCCGGGGATGCAAGGATGGTTTAACATTCGGAAATCAATCAACATAATCCATCACATCAACAAAAGTAAAGATAAAAACCATATGATCATATCAATAGATGCAGAGAAAGCATTTGACAAGATCCAACACCCATTCATGATAAAAACTCTCACCAAAATGGGTTTTGGAGGAACTTTTCTCAAGATACTCAAAGCCATCTACCACGAACCTAGGGCAAGCATTATCATCAATGGAGAAAAACTAAGGGCTTTTCCTCTAAGATCGGGGACAAGACAAGGATGCCCATTCTCACCACTTCTCTTTGATATAGTATTGGAAGTATTAGCAATAGCCATCAGGCAAGAAAAAGATATTAAGGGGATTCAGATCGGAAAGGAAGAAATCAAGCTCTCACTATTTGCAGACGATATGATACTATACCTAGAGAAACCTAAAAGCTCTAGTAAGAAACTCTTAGAAACAATTGACCTATACAGTAAAGTCGCAGGCTATAAAATCAATACCGAAAAATCCATGGCCTTCCTATATGCAAACAATGAGACAGAGGAAAGGGGCATGAAAAAAGCAATCCCATTCACAATTGTGCCCCAGAAAATAAAATATCTTGGAATCAGCTTAACTAAAGAAGTAAAGGACCTCTACAAAGAAAACTATATAACTCTACTCCATGAAATAAAAGAGGACATGAGGAAATAGAAACATATCCCCTGCTCATGGGTAGGGAGAATAAACATTGTCAAAATGGCAATACTCCCAAAAGCATTATACAGATTTAATGCGATCCCTATAAGGATACCCATGGCATTCTTCAAAGAAGCGGAGCAAGCAATCCTGAAATTTATATGGAACAATTAACGCCCACGGATAGCTAAAACGATTCTTGGGAAAAAGATGATGGGAGGCATCACCCTCCCCAACCTTAAACTCTACTACAAAGCGGTAACAATTAAAACAGCATGGTACTGGAACAAAGGCAGAGCTGCAGACCAATGGAGCAGGGTGGAATATCCCCACACACAACCTCAAATGTATGATCATCTAATCTTTGATAAAGGAGCAAGAGATGTGAAGTGGAGCAAGGAAAGTCTCTTTAACAAATGGTGCTGGCACAACTGGACAACCACATGCAAAAAAATGGGCTTAGAACTCGACCTGACACCATGCACAAAAGTCAGATCAAAATGGATTAAAGACCTCAACATCAGACCACCAACCATAAGGTACATTGAAGACAAGGTCGGCAAAACCCTCTACGATATTGAAGCTAAAGGTATCTTCAAAGATGACACGGAACTAAACAATCTATTAAAAATAGAAATCAACAAATGGGACTACACTAAACTAAAAAGCTTCTGCACCGCAAAAGATACAGTGACCAGAATCCAAAGACTATCTACAGAATGGGAAAGGATATTTACACAATACCCATCAGATAAGGGGTTAATATCAATGGTATATAAAGCACTGGTTGAACTCTACAAGAAGAAAACATCCAACCCCATCAAAAAATGGGGCGAAGAAATGAACAGAAACTTTACCAAGGAAGAAATACGAATGGCCAAAAGGCACATGAAAAAGTGCTCTACATCACTAATCGTCAGAGAGATGCAGATCAAAACAACCACGAGATACCACCTCACACCACAGAGACTAGCACACATCCAAAAGAACAAAAGCAACCGCTGTTGGAGAGGATGTGGGGAGAAAGGGACCCTTCTACACTGCTGGTGGGAATGCCGGCTAGTTCAGCCCTTTTGGAAAACAGTATGGACGATTCTCAAAAAACTAGAGGTTGAGCTCCCATTTGACCCAGCAATACCACTGCTGGGAATATATCCCAGAAAAGCCAAAAAGTATAGTCGAAGTGACATATGCACTTATATGTTCACCGCAGCACTGTTTACAATAGCCAGAATCTGGAAAAAACCCGAGTGCCCTAGAACAGATGACTGGTTGAAGAAACTCTGGTACATCTATACAATGGAATACTATGCAGCTGTTAGGAAAAATGAGGTCATGACGTTTTCATATAAGTGGATCAACATGGAAAGTATCATGCTAAGTGAAATGAGTCACAAAGAGAGAGGCAGACATAGAAAGATTGCACTCATCTGTGGAATATAGAATAATAGACTATAAGACTAACGCCCAAGAATAGTAGAAATAAGTACCAGGAGATTGTTTCCATGGCTTGGAGGCTGGTCTCTCATTCTGGGTAACTCAGGGAAGGGACCACCAAGTAAAATGTGGTTGGAGGTCATGTGGGGGAAGGGTGATGCGGGCTGAATACAGACTAGAGACTGAACACAATGGCCACTCAACACCTTTATTGTAAACCACAACACCTAATCAGAGAGAGAGAGAACAAAAGGGAATTCCCTGCCATAGTGGCAGGGTGGGGTGGGGGGAGATGGGACTGGGGAGGGGGGGAGGGATGTTGGGTTTACTGGTGGTGGAGAATGGGCACTGGTGAAGGGATGGGTTATCGAACTTTGTGTGGGGGAAACATGAGCACAAAGATGTATGGATCTGTAACTGTACCCTCACAATGACTCTCTAATTAAAAATAAACTAATAAAAAAATAAATAAAAAAAATAAAAAATCATATAATCATATCAATAGATGCAGAGAAAGCATTTGACAAGATCCAACACCCGTTTATGATGAAAACTCTCACCAAAATGGGTATAGAAGGGATCTTCCTCAATATAGTCAAAGCCATCTACCACAAGCCTACGGCAAGCATCATACTCAATGGGGAAAAACTAAGACCCTTCCCTCTGAGTACAGGGATGAGACAAGGATGCCCACTCTCTCCACTTCTGTTCTATATAGTACTTGAAGTACTTGCAATAGTGATTTGGCAAGAAAAAGATATTAAGGGCATTCAGGTAGGAAAGGAAGAAATCAAGCTCTCACTATTCACAGATGATATAATACTATACTTAGAGAACCCTAAAACCTCTACCAAGAAACTCCTATAAACAATAGACTTGTATAGTAAAGTTGCAGGCTATAAAATCAATACCCAAAAGTCCATGGCTTTCCTATATGCAAATAATGAGAGAGAAGAAAGCTATATGATAAAAGCAATCCCGGTCACAATTGTGCCTCAAAAAATCAAGTACCTCGGAATCAGCTTAATTAAGGAGGTAAAGGACTTGTACGAAGAAAACTACAAAACGCTACTTCAGGAAATAAAAGAAGACACGAGGAAATGGAAAAATATCCCCTGCTCATGTATTGGAAGAATTAATATTGTCAAAATGGCAATTCTCCCCAAAGCATTGTACAAATTCAATGTGATCCCTATAGGGGTACCCTTGTCATTCTTCAAAGAAATGGAGCAAGTGCTCCTGAAATTCATATGGAACAATAAGCCCCCACGAATAGCTGAAGCAATTCTTGGGAAAAAGAAAATGGGAGGAATCAACCTCCCCAACTTCCAACTCTACTACAAAGCGGTAGTCATTAAAACAGCTTGGTACTGGAACAAAGGCAGAGCAGCAGACCAATGGAACAGGGTTGAATACTCTGACACATCCACCCAAATATATGACCATCTAATCTTTGATAAGGGAGCAAGAAATGTGAAGTGGAGCAAGGAAAACATGTTTAACAAATTTTCTGGCAAAACTGGACAGCTACATGCAAAAAAATGGGGTTAGACCTCCACCTATCACCATGTACAAAAGTCAGATCAAAATGGATTAAAGACCTCAACATCAGACCACAAACCATAAGGTACACTGAAGACAAGGTGGGAAAAACCCTCCACAACATTGAAGATACTGGTATCTTCAAAGCTGACACGGTACTGGCCAAGCAGGTTAAAACAGAGATAAATAAATGGGACTATCTGAAACTAAGAAGCTTCTGCACCTCAAGAGAAACAGTGACCAAAGTACAAAGACAATCTACAGAATGGGAAAGGATATTTACGCAGTACCCATCTGATATCGGGTTCATATCAAGGATATACAATGCACTGGTTGAACTCCACAAGAAGAAAACTGCCAACCTGATCAAAAAATGGGGTGATGAAATGAACAGAAATTTTCCCAAAGAAGAAATCCGAGTGGCTGAGAGGCACATGAGAAAATGTTCAACATCACTAATCATCAGGGAGATGTAGATCAAAACAACAATGAGATATCATCTCACACCACAGAGACTGGCCCACATCCGAAAAAACAAAAACAACCGGTGTTGGGGTGGATGTGGGGAGAAAGGGACTCTTCTTCCCTGCTGGTGGGAATGCCGACTCGTTCAGCCCTTTTGCAAAACAATATGGAAAATTCTCAAAAAATTAGAAATTGAGCTTCGATTTGACCCAGCAATACCACTCTTGGGAATATATCCCAGAAAGGCAAAAAGGTATAGTAGAGATGGCATCTGCATTTCTATGTTCATTGCAGCTCTGTTTACAATTGCCAGAATCTGGAAAAAATCAGAGTGCCCCAAAACAGATGACTGGTTAAAGAAACTCTGGTACATATACACAATGGAATATGTAGCTGTCAGAAAACACAAAGTCATGAAATTTGCATATAAATGGATCAACATGGAAAGTATCATGTTGAGTGAAATGAGTCAGAAAGAAAGAGACAAACATAGAAAGATTGCACTCATATGTGGAATACAATATAATTGAGAAGTGCAAGTTTGCAGTGATGCAATTCGTGGCAGATATTTCTCTGGACTTAGTGTTTCATGAATGTTTGTGCAGTCGGAGGCGCTGAGATAGGAACGTGGAAGAAATGCATTGATTGGAGGACTAAGGCTTGCTCTGGCTCTTAGCAAAAGCAGAGGGCCTCTTGGACCTCCTTTTATTGATCATGGTACCTCTAAAGGGTGCAATATAGTGACGTCACCAAAGGCATCAAAAGATGTTACAGGAAGAACACTGAAGCAACATTATTTCCTTGTATCTGCAGGCCAGTAATCTAGGCCTCTGGAAAGAAGATGCAAAACCAAAACTGGAACCTTCCTTGGGCTAAAAGCACTTGGATTTACATCCCAAAGACCAGGCTGGGCTGCCATAGGAAATCTACATGTCAATTACAAACTAGGCATCACCTGAAATCTACATCCCAAAGACTAGGCTAGGCCAGAGCCTGGAATCTACAATGTTAAGTCAGGCCTGGCTAGCACCTAAGATCTGTATGTCAAAGACCAGCCAGGTTTCTGTGAAAAAAGGAAAACTGTCTCTGAAATTATTTCCAGAAGGCAGCTGAAAAAGGGAAAATATTCCTGTCTGCTGTACAGTGTCCCCAACAACTTAGTTACTAAAATACTAAAATACAGAAACCCAAAACCGTGAGGCCACTAGGTGCCATCACTCGACCTCATACCTCTTCATTCTCAGCAATGGAAAACAAATTGTCAAATGCTTCCTTTTCAGCAGGTCTGGCTTTAGGGGAGAGACTCTCCAAACAATAATAGTGAGTTTTGTTGAAATATTGAATGCAATCAAAGTGAAAGTAAAGTGAAATTTATCAGTTACACAGGCAAAGGGGGGCTTGGGGTGGTGGGGAGGACTAGGGGTGTGGGGGGCTAAGGGTGTGGGGGGACAGGGTGGAGCTATACTGTGATTCTTGGTGGTGGAATATGTGCACTGGTGAAGGGATGGGTGTTCGAGCATTGTATAACTGAGACTTAAACCTGAAAATTTTGTAACTTTCCACATGGTGACTCAATAAAAAAAATAAATAAAAAACTCATGTTTTCTGATTCTGTCCTAAAAAAAAAAGAAGAAAGTGGCACAGAATGACAAACCATAAAGATAACTATGGACCTCAAAGTCACCACCCAGTTGAAAAAAATAAATTAAATTAACCGCTATTCATACTCTACACCACTGATGTACCAAGAGTAGCACATCGTATTTGATAGGGTGTAAAGTAGAAGACAACCCATCTCTGGTGGGGGGGAATATATATATGTATATATATATATATATCTGTAGATATATATGCACACAAGACTCAACCTTTAACAACATGTTAGTAATCTCTTATACAAGGGCTTAAATGGCTCCAGAGTGAAATGCAACAATGTTCACACATTTTTCTCTAAGGAAAAATTTTGGATCATCTTTTAGTGGATTATTCATAACAAGGAATAGAAAATAAATTATTTAGATCCTGCTTTGGGGGCAGAGTTTGGAGGTCAGGGTGGAAACATTTGAAATATGGTGATGGGTAGGTGTAATGGTGGTGGGATTGGTGTTGGAAAATTCAATGTAACCAAATTATTGTCAGTAAGTTTATAAAAATAAAATGAAAATTTAAAAAGTTTGGTATTGAAGCAAGTGAATCATGGTATTCAAGAAACAAATAAGTATAGGCACTGGAAAAAAATAGCAGTGGACTGTATCAGGCCTCATGCACTAGTTGAGGAACAGAGGCATTGGCCAGGGGCTGGATCTAATGTCCCCAGTGTCCCACACCACAGCTGGGGCTCTGGGGTTAGCCACATCAAAACTGTATGTCTAACTTCTTTGGAGAGGCATAAGCTGGGGAATAACAAAGGCACAGTTTCTATTTTATTTTATTATTTTTTGCTTTTTTTGGTCACACCTGGTGATGCACAGGGGTTACTCCTGGCTGTGAACTCAGGAGTTACTTCTGGCGTTGCTCAGGGGACCATATGGGATGCTGGGAGTCGAACCCGGGTCAGCCACATGCAAGGCAAAAGCCCTACACGCTGTGGTATCTCTCCAGTCCCTCTGTTAAGTTGAAAGAAATTATATTGAGTTAAAATGGTTGGCAGCCCACTCCTGACTTTTGTAACCTCGCTTTGTTCTGCTTCTGTAACCATGCTTATGCCCCCAAACTGTATATTACAATGTACTATGCCTGGATCCTGTCACTTACATCCTGACATCTGCCTGTCAGTTGGGTTGGAATTCATGTGTGTGCCTAACAGATAGGGACCCGCTCACAGAAGGAGTTGCTGAAAACAAGGAGCCCAGATAGTGACTCCATTCCCACGGCCCATCAGATAGTGACTCCGGCCCAGCAGATGGTGACTCCGGCCCAGCAGATAGTAACTCCGGACAAACCCCAGGTAGCGACTCCGCCCCTGACGCAGAGCCCAGGTAGCGACTCTGGTCCCACAGCGTTACAGATAGTAACTCCTGATGCAGGGCAAGGAGATTGAAAGAATGTCTTCGGACACACGAATTCTAAGAAAGTGGCTCTGGACGAGGCTACGTGACAAACGTGACTGACCCAGAGGACTCAAGCCCTATAAAAAGGCTGCCCTAACTAGCACAAATTGCTGCATCTACTAGGGGTGCAGCCCCAGCATGCTGGTCTGAATAAACTTTTGTCTTGCAAGACTGGCCCGTCTCTGCTTCTTGCGGCTCCGGACCCAACACCTCTATTTTAAACTAGAGCAAAAGAAAGACAAAGAGTACATCACAACCTTTCTCCTATGCCATCACAGCATTTCTGCCTAAGTGATGCCTTCCTGTACCCATCCTCCAGTTCTTAGAACCTACAATATTTGTCCAATGGATAGGTTTTGTTGATGGTTGATATTAAGTCTATTTATTAGAAAAATTTCCATAGAACTTATACATACACTTTTTAGTGTTATTATTATATAATAGTTTATACTATATTTATAATACTGTTATATATAATAATACTGTTATATATAATAATAAATTGCATATTTATTATTATGTTTTGGTACATTACTTATGGGACAGCACAGGTTTGGAGTGTTTGCCCCAGTTCTATTTTCTTGCACAGCTATTCTTATAAGCAGTCACACTGTGTGGTGGCTTTATTTTATTATTTTTATATTTTTATTATTATTATTTTTTTGCTTTTTGGGTCACACCTGAAGATGCACAGTGGTTATTCCTGGCTCTGCACTCAGGAATTACTCCTGGCAGTGCTCAGGGGACCATATGGGATGCTGGGAATCGAACCCAAGTTGGTCGCGTACAAGGCAAATGCCATACCTGCTGTGCTATCGCTACAGCCCCTGTGTGGTGGTTTTAGAAGCATTAGAAGAGTATTACTAGCTGAAGGATGGAATTCAGTTGGCACCAGTCACTGATCCCTCTCCTTTCTGTTAGCTTTTCAGGCATTTCCTGCAGTGCATTGAAAACTATGTTTATTATAATTTATGCAGCCCTTGATTGCCCAAAGCCTTCAGAAAATCCACCCCAGTATGGTCCCAAAAGGAAAATTTCTAACCACTTTGTATCTAACATTGATCAGTTGAAATTTCCTGATTTTCTTTGTTTTACTTTTGGATCTCACCGAGATATGCTCAGGATCACTTCTGGTGGTGTTCAGGGAGCCTCATACATCCAAGGCTGGCAGTGTGCAGGGCAAGCTCCTTAGCCACTGCACAGGCTCCACACATTGTCTTCAGTGGTGTTGAATTTTTCCTTAAAAAAACCTTTTACTTTGGGGGTTTGGGTGTGAAGGGGCGGGGTGGAGCTATACTGGGATTCTTGGTGGAATATGAGCACTGGTGAAGGGATGGGCATTCGAGCATTGTATAACTGAGATTTAAACCTGAAAACTTTGTAACTTTGTAACTTTCCACAATAAAAAATTAAAAAAAAAACCTTTTACTTTCATCTAATATAGACTATGAAGAAAAGAGATGAATGCCTCTGATTATTTGTTTGTACATTATTATAAACCATAAACCATAATAGTTTTTTCCAAGCAATTTTTAAATTAATTGTTCTGCTTTCATCTTTAGTGGTTTTAAGTACTTACCAACCTACCAAGATGACAAATTTAAAATAAATAAAAATGTCAGCCTAAGTTTGAGGAAAAACAAATTACAATTTAATTAATAAACTTCAAAGTGATGGAAAAAAATTCAAAACTTTCCAAATGACTTCCAAAGATTTTCAAAGACTTTTGCAATAGTAAGACTAACTTACTGTATGTAGGGAATCATTGCTATCAAATTGATTTATATATATTTCATTAGTCTAAATATAAAAGGTAGCTCTTTAAGTGTGTTGAAATAACCTTCACCTTTCTGGAATGCTACCTATAACCTTTGTATTATTGTGTACAAATACACATCTTGTGTATTATTATTTGGTAATAATGTTTTCTTATTTAGAGAAACTATGTGTTATTCAAGTGGTTACAAAGTCTTCTAAGAGTCAGTTCATAGGTTATTCTTTTCTTTCTAGAGGTTTGTACTTTGAGCAGGGTACTTTTTAGTTCACAATAATTTATACCATTAAATGAGAGCAAAATTTATTTCATCATTTATTATAGTCATAGAATTTAAACTAGAAAAACAGTGATAAGGAAAACTTTAAGATGGATAGGCCAGTTTCACTGTGCACATGTACCTCTGTGGGAGAGTTGTCATTGTAACTGTCCAGCATTCAGACCCTTTTGTATGTGACTCAAATTAACAGATGAAGCAGAGGCAGGCTCCTCCCTTCAGAGTCAAAGGTTTCAGCTTGTCATTTTAAATCCTGGTAGCAAATTAGAACATCTAAAGTGTATGCCAATGAGTAAGTCCCCCCAACTCTCTCTGCCACCAAAGCCTTTGAACACATCTATTTATGCCTCTTGCCCACTTGGTTTCTCTTGTCCCTTCTTCCATTCTCAAAGAATGAGGATTCTTTCCCACACATCCTCTTTCTACCTAGTCTAGCCCCCACGCCCTCCACACTTCCCTTGCTGCCACAAACCACCTTAAGTAATTTAACCAAGACCCAATAAAAGTGAGGGTCAAGGATCAAGGGTCATCTAGTATGTTGGCCTTTTCTTACTCTCACATGCTAGAATTGTAGTATCTAGCCTAAAACAAGAGTTTCCATCACTGCTACAGTTCGGAACTGTAGAGCAAATGGCCTGATGCTGCAGAAAGTAGCATGATTTCCTTCTGATGTCTTTTTTCACACTTGAAAGGGGAATCAGAATCTGCAGAAGCCCTTCACAGACATAGAAGAAACGACCTTGATGCAGCTGTGAATTATCTTAAGTCTACCCAGAACAGAGAGGTGCTCACTTGGTATCATTGTTTCTGCTTTTCTATGTGTTATGTTTCCTTTTCACATTTTAAAATGATTTTATTTAGGGGACCTTTTAACAACCAGAAAACAATGTAATGAAAATTATATTTTGATGCCTTAATATAGTAATAAATTCAGGAGTTTATAATAGGAAAACAGAGGATAGCAACTTTACATTTTCTTTTCTGCCATGAAAAGAAATATGGAGGCCAGGCCAGGCTAACTTGGTATCTCAGAGATGCTAGGGAGAATCCTCTCTTGCAGTTTCTCCAGAGACCCTTGACCCCATTTCAAGTGGCTTCTTTTTATCTTTTTATTTAAAAAATTATTTTTTAATTGAATCACAGTTACAAAGCTGTTCTTGTTTGGGTTTCATTCATATAATGTTCCCATACCAGTCCCTTCACCAGTGCACATTTCCCACCACCAATGTCCCCATCCCCTCCAGCTGCTAATCCCTGCCTCTATGGCAGGCACTTTTCTTCTCTCTCTATGTCTCTGTCTGTCTCTATCTACTTTGGGGCATTATGATTTGCAATACAGATACTGAAAGGTTATCAGGTATATCACTTTACCTACTTTAAACACTCAGTTCCTGTCCAAAGTGGTCATTTCAAACTATTATGACAAACACCCAGTCATTGACCAGTCCTCCTGGCCCCTGTTTACTCTGGCATTTACTAATGGCATTAGTGTCATGCCATTGATTTTTTATATCCCACAAATGAATGCAGTCATTCTCTATCTGTCCTCCTTCTAACTCACTTCACTCAGCAGGACACTCTCCGTGTTCATCCATTTATAAGCAAATTTCATGACTTTATTTTTTCCTAACGGCTATGTAGTATTCCAGGTTGCTTCTTTTCAATCTTTTTTTTTTGTGGGGTGCACACCCAGTGGTGCTCAGAGTTTATTCTGGGTCATATGCTCAGGAGTGACTTCTGACAGTGCCTTGGGGATTTGAGCCAGGGTCAGTCACATGTGAGGCAAGCACCTTCCCCACTCTACTATATCATGTGCCCCCACAGTGTCTGCATATGGCTGCTGCCACTGCCACCTCTTGAATTCTAGACAAGAAGGAGTCAGAGGAGAATTGTTTCACCAGTAGAGCTGTCCTCTTTGTTGTGTCACACCTGGAAGGCAATCTCTAGAACTTATGCCTGTCTCTCCTTGGCCAGAATGATATCATAAAGTCCTAATAGGCTACAAGAACTTGGGAAAGGTGATATTATCCACCTCATCAGAACTGGAGAAGTAGATCAGTGTGTTCTTTGAAGGCAGAAGGCCAGGTTTTATCTGAGATACTATGTGGTTCCCAGATCACCATCCTGGCTCAGAGCCAGTTCTAGTCTCTGAGCATTGTCAGTTGTACTCTACCCAAATTGGGATTCCTTTACTAAAATATAAGAAACCCACCTTTTAATTCTTTTCAAGACATAAAACACTGCAAATAAAGTCAAGATCTATCCCTGTTTTTCTCTCTCAGAAGTGACTAAGGGGTATAACTCCCAAACAAAAAACTGTTTTTATTTGAAAAACTGTGGTTTACAATGATGTTAATGTAGGGTTTCATACATAGGACATTTCAACCCTACACACTCACCAGAGTGTCTACTTCCCTCCACCCTTGCTTCAGGGTCCCCTACCACCCACCCTTTCCCCACCTACCTCTGGCCCTAGTAGATTCAGTTTTGTAAACCAGTTCTTGGGCTCTTTTGTCTTTGATTTGTTATTTGTCATTCCTATTTATTATTACCAAAGTTGGTTTCTTTATATCTCCACAGTTACATATGAGAAAGATGATTTTGTTTCTGTGCTTCACCTGACTACCTCCACTACGACACCACCGCCACGCTCCAGGCTGCTTTCCACCTGGAAAACACCCTTCAATTCCATCCACATAGTGGAGAATGACTTGATTACATTAGATTTCTAACTTTTATCACATACAGAGGTTTCACTGTATCACTGTATCACTGTCATCCTGTTGTTCATCAATTTGCTTGAGCAGGCGCCAGAAACATCTCCATTGGTCCCTGTTGTGTGCTAGTGTAGCCCAATGGCATATTTGGGACTCTTTCAGGGTCAGGGGAATGAGAACCATCATTGTTACTGTTTTTGGCATATTGAATACACCACGGGTACCTTGCCAGGCTCTGCCATGCAGGCAGGATACTCTCAGTAGCTTGCCGGGTCCCCTGAGAGGGAATACAGAGGTTTAGTTTCTGATAATGTTGTGCTAAGTAACTGAAGGCCATTTTCATGATAATTGCACCTAAAAGCTATAAAGGTGTGTGTGTGTGTGTGTGCATATGTGTGTGTACATACATATATACATCTGCACTAAATAATATTTTAAATTCAGTAAAATGATTTAAAATTGACAAAGTCATTAAGAACTATGAGACCAAGGAGATGAGTTATGTTTAGCCTGAGGCAACTGTCACACAGAACCTTGGGGCTGGGTCGGGACAGGTGCAGTTCTGGTTTACCTTACTCAGAGTGTGGGCTATTGGTACTGGCTGATATGCAAAAGTGTTACTTATTAGGATCTGAGTCTCGGGGTCAGCTCAGTGTCGTTCCTTCTCTTTCTCATTCCAAGAGGTCCTCAGAGGTAACATTCAAGTTTGCCTTTGCCAGTAAAATATCTTAGGGTAAAAGTAACATCACTGCTCAGCTTCCACTTACTTTCAGGGACGATCATGAATGCAAAATAAATGAACATTATTATTTTATCTATTAATATTTTTAATTTCTCAAGCATGTTTTTGTGTTTTTCTTCCTTTGATTTTCTTTGAATTTATTCTATTTTCTTTATCTAATTGTTTGATTTCTTAATATGTTGTAATTGACCACAGTAAAACCTAACTGGCACCTTTAACCTCTGTTTAACCTCTGTTCAGCAGGGTCTGTTGCAAAGAATTAGACACAGACTCTGTAGCTTGTTCTGGCTTCAGGCGAACCTTAATAGCCCTGAACAAGGAGATAAGTGGGACATCTATTGATTGCAATTTCTGTCCCCCTCCCATTCTGGCTCCTTTGCTTCAGAGACATGTGCCATTGTTTATGACAGATACATAAAAGACAGTTAGCAGGGACTTTAAGAGTCAACAGTTTCATCAAGATTAACAAGTACATTAAGCGCAAAGGCTGGTTTATTTTCCTAGGTGTGGCCATAGTGTGATAAACAATCAGCAAATACCTTTAGTGTCTAGCATAAAAGTCAGGGTAATCTTCTATCCTACCTATGTGCACATTTGCAGGTTTAATTTAAACTAGATATTAAAGTTATGATCTATAGAGATCCAGGGGTCACACCCATAAGCCACCTTCTCATCACCCTCCAGAACTCATGGCTGCTTCTCCTAGAAGGGAGCACAAAATGAGTTCCCCATAACCATGCACCGGACTCCACACCAGGGGTGCCCCAGAGGGGGCGGGTGAGAGCCCTCCCCATCCCAAGGGACCCAGGCCTGGCAGCTGACCTCCACTACCTCACCACCGCCACGCTCCAGGCCACTTTCCACATGCTCAGGATGAGCCTCATGCACCAGTGAACATATTCCTGGCACAGCTGCGCAACATGTCATCATAAAGAAAAAAAAAAGTAAGAAGAGACTGCTAAAATCTCAAGGCTGGGACAAATGGAGATGTTATGCCTACTGGAGTAAATTGATGAACAATGAAATGTCAGTGATACAGTGATACAGTGATTAAAGTTATGATAATCTCATTCTATTTTTGCTTGGGCACACATTTGCAAGATCTCCTTGTCTAAATTAAACTTGTCTTACTCAGGGAACTATCCTGAGCTTTGGGCTACTAGTAAGGGGACAAAAAATTTGATAGCACAGTGGGTAGGGTGCTTGCCTTGTACACAGCTGACCCAGGTTCGATTCCTCTGCCCCTCTTGGAGAGCCTGGCAAGCTGCCTGTGACATATTTGATATGCCAAAAACAGTAACAATGAGTCTCACAATGGAGTTGTTACTGGTGCCCGCTTAAACGAATTGATGAACAACGGGACGGCACTGCTACAGTGTTACAGTGTGGCTTAAATAATTAAATTATTCTTTATAAGTAAAGCTTTCTTTACGTATTCAAAGTTTTGATATATAAGGTTTGATTGTGGTTTACTTGGAAAACATGACCATTTCTTTAACCAATAAAATATGTATAGTTATATTTTTTACTAACATATATGTAAAATATATGATGATTCATAAAACTGCAGGAATACAATAGGAAAGTTGTAAAAATGTTTACAGAATTAACATATCCATACAAACACAATTCAAATTAGTAAATAAAACAAAGCTTTTATAATATTTGTATTCTAGTTAAACTATATCGCATATTGGTAGATTATGACTGTTACTCTTGAGTTATTAGTATGTTAGACTCTCTCAAACATGGTGGAAAGACTTGTATAGTGGTTATCTCATGTGACTTTCCTGTGTGCATTTGAAAAACATTCCAAAGATGAATTTATGACAGCAAGGAGAGAAATTAATTTCCACCTGAGAGGCTCCGTGGACTTTGGTGGCTGTAGAACCAATATCCATCCCATTAGTTATCTAAGATACCATTTATCTCATCCTTAATAACTAGAGCTACATTTCTGATTTATTTCAGCAATGTCTTAACACGACATGTAGATTGTGCTTTAAATTGGCCTTCTCCTTAGTGTGATTATGAAGGCTAATGTATTCTTTCACTACAGAAACTGAAGCTCTTAAATTTAAGGTCATCCTCTGAGACCCTGAGATATCTTTCATCAACCTATACTATATTGTCTAACTATTGCATTATAACTTTATTTTGCTTGTTTAACATTTCTCGACAGTAGATCATTGAGGATGGAATTTTGCTTTCTATTCTAGGACTAGCACAGCTTCAGAAAAGAGACAATAATAAAATATTTGTTGAAGAAATATATTTTTCCCTGGAATCAACACAGACAAAATAATTAAATGTAATTTATTATTATTAACAGGGACCATAGTCTGGGCCCCGAGGGTCATATCTGGTGATACTCAGGGTGAGAAATTGGGGATCAAACTAAGGGCTTCACATAAGCCAGGCCTATATTTGATAACTCCTGCTTTAAAATTTTTATTTTAGACACTGGGTTTACAAAACTGTTATTAGTAGTATTTCATACATAAAACATTCCAGCCCCACACCTTTGATTCATATTCCTATCCCTCAATATAATTTATTTGAAGGATTATGGAGAGTAGCTGTGGTGGTAAGCAGAGAACAAATCTTTGGACATTGCTTATAGCATACTGGAGTTTGGGGACTTTTCTCATGTCATTGGGTAGTTATGGGGTAGACATTCAGTAGTTTGCCTGACGGTAAATATAATCAGATATGCACTTTGGAAACATCACTCTGTTGCTCTTATGTAGACCATATCATTAAAAGAATGACTCTCATTAATTATTGGTAGAATGAAAATGGATAAAAGAATGAGTTAGAGGAATGCACCTTGACTTTCTTTCTTTTGGTTGAGACATAATGTATGCTTAGAACACACTATGGATGGAGCATATCTCCTCCCCTAATCTCAATGCCCAGGTTGCAGCCTTAAGTCCAGAAGCTTAGGCTATGATTACATTAGGAGAAAGGCTCTCTAAGGAGTTAACAACATTAAAATGGGACCATTACGGTATGCTTTAGTCCAGCCTGATTGATTTACTTACAATAGAAGATGGGAACAGAGAAACAAAAGCGCAGAGACAATCCTGTGAGGAAGCAGAAAGAAGGTGGGCACATGCAGTCCAGAGCCCTCAGAGGAAGCAATATTGTTGATTGTTTTTGAATTTCTAGCACCTAGAGCTATAAGATACATTTCCATTAAGCTGTTTTGTCTCAGCTATTTCATTCTAGTAACCTTAGCAGAGTAATAGAGACAGCTTCACAGGCTGCCCAATAGGACCATTCCAAACTATGCATTTGCTTATGTTAAGTCTCAGCCACCTGGATGGATGTCCACATTCAGAACCTTCCGATGCACTGGAATAATGCTTAAAGACCTCCATTAGGTGTGAGAGCTATAGTGCAGTGGGTAGGGTGCTTGCCTTGCATGCCACTGACCTGGGTTCAATCTCCATCATTCCATATAGTCCCTTGAAACTGCCAGGAGTACAGAGCCAAGAGTAAGCCCTGAGCACCACTTGGTGTGGCCCCCAGACCAAAACAAATGAAACAAAATGAGACATTCCATCAGCTGAGAAATTTTTCACGGTGTATGCATCAAAGAGAATACCCTGCTGGTGGCAATGACACACGAGGTGAACTCCAGCACAGCCTTGCTGCTTCCATTCTATACCTTCATTCCTAATCTCATGGTTTTCTGGCCTCTGAGTCAGCTCTACAGCTTGCAGCCAAGAACCTTGCAGAAGCAGAAGGTAGCTTTCGCCCAAGAATTGTGTGAAGTCTACTTTATAAATCAAGACCCTTTTAATCTGAGCAACCTTCTCTCTCGACATGGAGTGATAGAAGATTATAGAAGCTTCACTGTAAAGTATTATTCAGAGGAGAACAAGGGGAGAATAAAAAGTAGGCAGAAACAGAAGGATATGAACAGAAGAATAAAATCAAATATGTTTTATTTTAAAATTATAAAAATATTTTTGATAAGAATAAAATATTTTATGTCAGAGCCAGAGTATAAAAAATTTTGAGTATTTCATAGGAAAATCAACAAGTTTTTTACTTTTTAAATTTTAGAATTGCTTTAACAATATTTTGAAGAGAGCTGCTAGTTAGTTTTAAATTCTATGCTTAAGAATGCTAGATGTTCTGATTATGTAATGATTATTTATTATGAACTGTTTCCTATATTTTGGATTTTTGTTTCTGTTTTGCATTTTATAATCTCTGCTGAATTGATGAGGTCTTATTTTATTCAACTAGAAACCTAATTTCCAAATAATGAGCACGGATAAGATGGTGGCATGAGGCCGAGTGTCAGGTGTAAGAACTCAATTTTACTCTGAAATCTGTATGGGACTTTCTAAGTAAGGAATCTGAAAGGAATGATCTTAGAAACTTTTTGCAGCCATAAAATCATAAAATTTTGATTCTACCTTGAACAAACAAAAACAAATAAAAGGGTTGTTTTTTTTTTCCTTTTTGGGTCACACCCGGCGATGCTCAGGGATTACTCCTGGCTCTGAACTTAGGAATCACTCCTGGCGGTGCTTGGGGAACCAAATGGGATGCTGGGAATTGAACCCAGATCAGCCGCGTGCAAGGCAAATGCCCTATCCGCTGTGCTATCCCTCCAGCCCCTAAACAAATAAAAGTTATTAGAGCATTTTATACATGAAGATAAGAAAATGGAATTACAGATGTGAATGTATCTATCATGAAGCAAAAAAAATATTAACATTTTGCAACAAATCTATCTATCTATCTATCTATCTATCTATCTATCTATCTATCTATCTATCTCCCTATACAGGGGCCAGAGAGATAGTAGAGTGGATAGAAACTTGCCTTGCACACAAATGACCTAATTTGTTCCTTGGCACCACATATGATCCTCCGAACACTACCAGGAGTAATCTCTGAGCACAGAACGAGGAGTAAGCCTTGAGCAATGTCAGGTGTGGCCCTTACATCAATAAATAAGTAAAGAAAGAAAGAAAAAAAGTGTATCAGTGAACTCTAGTTGGACCAACTGGTTTTTATATTTAATGTGTCATGAAAATTTTCCTTCATATATATACTTATTTTATTATTTTCACTGGGCAAATGGTATTCCTTTGATTCAACTATCATTTATTATGCAAAGGCATTTGGGGGATGTTTTATTGTGGACCACTAGAGACAATTTTTTGAAATAGATATTCGCTTGTTTCCATCTTCAATCATTTGTGTGAGGACTAAACTGTTCCATTTCCTTTGAGTCTGCATTTCTTGGTGAAATCTGAGTAACTGAATTCCTTCAGGGAAGAGAGAAGATTCTGGCAGGAGAGATTAGTGAAGGCAGCAGGTATTGTATGAATTTGTTTTTTAAGTTCTAAGCTACACTGGAGATAGGTTCTTTTAGCTCTATTTTCTACCTTACCTGCCCAGGTGCTAAGATCGACCTATGGCATGTTGATTTGGGCAGGGTTAGTCTTCTATTTTTTGGACTCAGTTCATGGTCAGGAATGATCATAAATAAACTATTTTAAAAATCCAAACTGTAGGAATACATTGGTTTGTCCTTTCTCCCTTGCTACAAGGAGCTTAGATTTTTCGGGTGCTACCCATCACAGTACTCCTGAAGCACCTCCACTCCTCAGTGCTTACTGGAATGCAGCTCTAAACATTTTAGGATAACATTGGTATGTCCTGTTTCCCTTGTCACAGGGAGCTCAGATTTATCACAGTGCTCCCGAGGCACTTCCGTTCCACTGTATTTTTCTGTAAATTCCTCTCTATGCTTTCTTCACCAACCCGTCTATCACCTTTCCCCCCTAATCAGACTCTGTTAATTGTAAGGTCAGATTCCTCAGGAATCTATGATTTTATATGTATGAGTGGAATATCACCTTTCTCCTCTCCTTATGTCTTTTGAATAGTTTGCTTTTGTTTAATTAATTATGCTTTTGTAACTTGGGAGTTAAGACTCTGAATATTATTCACTCCTGGGCATCTGCTTTCTCAACTTAAGCCTCAGTTGCCCTTAGTTCTTAGCACTCCAAAAGCAGGGTCACAATGAGGGAGTGAATGGACCCAGGGCAAGCTGTGAGCTACCCTGGCATTGAAATGGGCCGGGGGCCAAAGAGCCACGATACTCAACTATAAGCTGAGAGCATGATCATGGAAAAATGTTGTCATGATCCAAAAATAATGACAAGATTAGGACCCTGCTAGGGTTAGGAAAGACTAATCTGGCCTGAGCACTGTAATCTGAGATCTAGATGACCCCAGGAGAGCAAGTCTATAAGTTAGTGTATCTCTTACTGTGTCCATACAAAACAATTAATATTATGAATGTTTATATGTTTGTTGGACTAAGGAGAGGAGAAACACACCCATAGTTGGAATTTCATTCTTGGGAGAGTCATCTTGCTAGATGAGAATCTGTTCTAGAAGCAGCTTCTTCTGAGGGAAAGAACTTTACCCCTATTGATTGTGGCCACACCTATGTGTAAGCCCCAACCCCTCATGCTTTGGTATTTAACTAGGCTATAAGAGGGGCTAGGGGAGCCAGGAGGAGAAGGAGAATGAGAGAGCAAGAAGGAGAATGAAGTGGGATCGAGAATGAGAATGAAGTAGCATGGGGAAGGAAGAAGCAGGAGGAAAATCAGAGGAGAATGGAGATGGACATGGAATAAACTGCAACTGACACCAACCAAATGGGCCCTTGTTCCTTCCTTCGCCTGCCCATCACCATCAACGTCTTGGGGTGGGGGAAGCAGCCTGAGACTATCAAATGCAGGCAGTGGAGAGAGACAGCTTCCGAGGCCCTTCGTAATTTATCTTTAGTGCATACTCACCAAACATGATAAAACGGCACAGAAAGCATTAGGTGCCTCACAGGACATAAGTGGTAAATGTCATTATTTGGATTTGTCTTGCTTTGTTGTTCTGTTATGAGGCCACACCTGGAAGTGCACAGGAGTCCCTCCTGGTGATTTTGGGGAACCATATGATGCTGAGAGACCATACCATTCTGGGTGTGGAACCTCAACCTCTTGCATGCAAAACACGCCTGTGAACGATCTGGCTTTTTTTTTTCCTTTAGTTTAGAGAGGTGTGTTGCAGGTCAGGCAATGGGTCAGGTATGTTTGTGTTTCTAGAAAAGATGTGAGTGTGTGATCTCTCTAGGGTTCTGGGTGGGTAGGAAGGGGTGCTGGAGAGTGGAAGGAGCTAAAACAAGTTGTTCTCACAATATAAATGCCAAGGGTACTCTGAAGCTTGCATTGTACTCAAGTTGATGCCCAGATTAAGGGGGCAGCTTCCTAAAGTCCCAAGTCAACATTCAGTCATTGAGCAGTATTACTGTATCACTGTCATCCTATTGTTCATCGACTTACTTGAGTGGGCGCCAGTAACATCTCCATTTGTCCCAGCCCTGAGATTTTAGCAGCCTCTCCTTACTCATCTTTCCCAGTGATTGGAGACTCTTTCAGGGCCAGGAGAATGAGACCTGTATTGTTACTGTTTAAACCACCGGGAGCTTGCCATGTGGGTGGGATACTCTCAGTAGCTTGCTGGGCTCTCTGAGAGGCATATATATATTTATATAAATATTAATATATATATATTTCCCTCTATGATTTTATGGAAAATGGGTAGGAAGTGTGTCTTATGATGTGTTGCGGCCACGTGATACAGGAATATGTTCACTCATACATGAGGCTTGGCCTGAGCATGTGGAAAGTGGCCTGGAGGATGGCGGTGGTTGGGTAGTAGAGGTTGGCTGCCAGGGGGGCTGGGTCGCTTGGGACAGGGAGCGCTGTCACCCGCCCTCCTCTGGGGTGCCCCGAGTAGAAACAGCCTCTGGTGCAGAGTGCGGTGGTGCGGTTATGGGAACCTCAATTTATGCTCCTATCTGGGAAAAGCAGCCATGAGTCCTGGAGGGTGGCCGATAAGGAGATTATCTGGAGCCGGCAGGAGGTGGCTTATGGGTGTGGCCCCTGGGTGGCCAGTCCGTTGAGCTCAGAGTCCAAGGTCACAAAGTTCTGCATTACATGGGTTCCATAGGACTTCGCTCATGCTTGAGGCTCGTCCCGAGAGTGTGGAAAGTGGCCTGGAGCGTGGCAGTGGTTGGGTAGTGGGGGTCGGCTGCCAGAGCTGGGTCCCTTTGAACAGTATACTGTGAGGAATTTTGGCTCACATCCTCCTGTAGGAGCCGTCTTGGTAGAGCAAGAAGCAGCTGGGATCTGCAGCCGGCCGAGCCTATGCTGGTTCCCAACAGCATCCTTATAGGAAGTGATAGAAATGAACTTCTCACTGTGGGTCATGGTCGAAACCGTGAGAAACACTGGTGGAGAAGAATTCAGCCCATCGACCTGTGAGGGAGGCGTTTAACATCATCCTTTCCTTATTTCTTTGGGAAAGGCAAATTTCCACATACTGGATGAATGCTATCCCCATGAGAGTCCACACAAACACTAAACAAATGCAGATAATTTTTTTAGTGCTTTAATCTTATGCTTTAAGGCCATAACAACTATCTAAAGGAGGCTTATATATAGTTCCTGCCAAGTGCACACCACCCAGATGTGTGTGTGTGCATGTGTGTGTGTGTGTGTGTGTGTGTGTGTGTATGTGTGTGTAGGAAAGAGGTGAGCTTGGTTCTTCTTAGGAGGATCTTAAATACACAAGATAAATATGATGCATTTCAGGAAACATTTTTATATTTTAAAACTTTTTGTGGCTATGGATCCAATCTGGAGCAAATAGAAAATTCTCTTGAGTTTTTAATATGAAGGATAAAATTACAGAGAATTTAGATGCTAGAGAGCCACTTTGGGCTACCTTTACAATTCCCAGAGGTTGTTTTTCACTTTCATCTGAGGTTAGAGACTCAAAGAGAAAGATGATAAAACACAAGAGTTAGGGTAACCGTTCTTTCCCTTTCAGTTGGATCTAGTTAACATAGAAGTTGTGTTCTGAGTCCTCCAGGGTCCAAGTCATTTGCTGGGAGATGATTTTCATGAACTAATAGATTGGATGAGCAGTTTTAAAATACCAGAACCATTCAGCAAGTCCACAGAGTTATTAGTACCCACTAGGGTCAGCCTTGGGATAAGATGATGAATAAGCATCTGCTGAATAATTCTGGTTACAAGAAAGAAAATCAAATAAAGAATTTAGTAGTCACTGGAACTGCTCAGTGCAACTGACTTTCTGCTCTTTTTGACATGCAGAGTGGAATGTGGCTAAGGGGCTTCGGTTAGTTCTGGTCAGTGAATCCTGATTGGGAACGATGTGCAGCTGTTGGGGCTGAGCAGCCAACAGGACACCACCCTCTCCTCTCCCTGCCTCTGAAACAATGCCCAGTGCTCAGAAGTTCTATCTCAGGGCAGCTCCAGCACCTGGCCCCTCTCTGAGCACCCATCCCAAGAAAGGATGGGGCAGCAAGGGAGGAGGAAACTTTGCTGCCTTCAGTTTCTCACATGTGTGGGATTAACATCAGAATCTAGACAAATATATTTCACCCTCTTCACCACCATGGCCTCCTTCTGGCCTTATTTCCCTCAAGTCCCAAACCCCACCCAGTCCTACCAGTTGACACTACTATGTCATGGCCCCCCATTTGCATGCTTTTCACCAGTGGACCCCATAGAATAGCCTAAAGATCCACAGGGCGGAGGAGGGCATATTATTGTTGACTGAAAAACACTTCTCTAGAGTATCCTGATATAATATGAAAAAATATAAAGTTGTTGTAATTGACATGAATGAAACAAACATGTTGCTAATTGCACGTGACAGGGAAGACACAGTCATGAAGACTTGAAATAGAAGCCGGGTTCCTACCGACAGTCTCTGCACTTAACCCTTGTGTGGTAGTCACCAAGGTGAGAGGAGAAGCTGGAACAGGAAGGAAAGTGGGCAGAGATTTGTCCCTACCCCACAGTGAACTTATGGGGAAAACAGTGAACTGGTAGCAGGGCTGGTGCTCTAAGCCCAGTGCCTCTACAGCAGGACTAACAAAAAGTTGAGGAAGAGAGTTGCAGTGCCTGTACTGAAGCACTAATGAAAACCATTCTGGGATAGGGACGGGTCTGCCATACTCCAGTGAAATCCTGAGAGTAGGCACTGGTTTGCCTGCTCTTAAGAAGGCAGTCCCTCTCAGGGCCATATTAGTGTAGAATCCATTCCTGGGAGTGTCTTTTTGTCCACTCACAGCACCTGGCTCACCACACTTCCAACTCTACTCTAGCCCACTGTTCTTACTAGCAACATCTGAGCACAGTGACTGTGTCCTTGCAATCTGGGCATGTTTGTTGATCTAATAATCACTTGATTCATGAGAACTACTAAGACAGAGGACAACACACTTCAAGGTGGGCAAGTGCAGAGAGTTTAAGTTGCCTCCAAATTTTTCTTCCACCTTTGTGGCAAGATTTCAGAAGTTTGAAATGAGGAAGGATTAAACATAGGCTGTGGTTTGTTTTTCCCATAAGCTTAGAAAAAATATCATTTCTTCTCTGTAAAAGACAAACAAACAAACAAACAAACAAAAAACTGACTTCAACTGCAAGGAAGGAATTTAATGACAGGCATTTATAGTAAGGTGTAAAAGACTATCAGCACTTCTTGCCTCAGAGTCAGATCTGCCCCAGTGGCAGACCTGGGGAATAGGATAAAAAAGCTAACAGTTTCCATTATCCATGCACTGACAATCCATCATCTTCATGGGGAGGGTTCAATAACCCTACTTTTGGAGTTGGAGAGATAGCATATGAGGTAAGGGAATTGTTTTGTATGTAGCTGACTAAGGTTCGATCCCCAGCAACACATGATTCCTTGAGGAGCACCAGGAGAGAGCCCTAGCACTGAGCCAGGATTGGTGCAGAATCTGGACTAAGTCCTGGATACTGCTGGTTAGTGACTCCTGTACTCCACTCCAAATTATCCCCACTTTACAGAAGAAAAAAAAACTTAGCTCTAAGCAATTTGACCATTTGAACACAAGTCAGTCAAAATTGTTCTCTTATCCACTTGAGGATAGGTAATGGCAGAAAGCATGACAACTGTGCCACTGAACTTATAGGAGAGGATAAATTACCCTACTTTCTCTAAAAGGTTGTCTAACCCAGACCACACACACAAATCCACCATAAGCCTTTTCCACCTAGACTGTAGAATAAAATTAGGACACCAAAATCTGGTGATTAAAGAGTATGATCCCTAGCCAACTCTGAAATTAAAGGGTGCCAGTTCCACCACCAAGCATGTGTACTGTCCAGTCTCCACAACAACAAAAATGTACAATAAATGGGAAAGTAGATATCTACAAACCAAATTTCCTTCAGGGGCATAAAGATAATTCATTCTTCTAGTCATTAATGTTTTCCTTTTAGTGAGGCATAATTTTCAAGGTATAAAATATATGTGATATAAGAGCATAGTTGACTATGTTTTAAAATTTAGATATTATGATTTACAGTCCTGTTAATAATAGAGCTTCAAGCTTATAATATTCAAAACTTCAATTCAACATCAGTGTCAGTGTCCCTCCACAATGGCTCAGATCCCCTTAATACCACCTCCTCAGCTAACTCATTTTGGGGGAATGAGAGGCTTGGGGACACATCTGTTGGTATTCTGGGATTACTCTTGACTGTGTGCTCATGGTTCAATTTCTGCAGTACTCAGGAGATTATATGCAATTTTGTAGGTAGAACTTGAGTTCATCACATGTAAGTCAAGCACCTTAACCCCGTATGATCTTTCTGACTGTCAGTGTACTAAACTTTCTCATCAAAATACATAGAGTTGACTGGATATATCAGGAAACAAAATCCACCTATTGGCTGCTTAGAGTAAACACACTTAAATTAACAGGATAAATACAGGCTCAAAGAATAGAAAACAATGATACAAGCCAATGGTAACAAATAGAAGCTGGGGCAGCCACACTTATGTTAGAAAAAAATAATGTTAAATCTAAAGAAAGTGAATATCCCTACACACAACCCCAAATGTATGAACATCTAATCTTTGGTAAGGGAGCAAGAAATGTGAAGTGGAGCAAAGAAAGCCTCCTTAACAAATGGTGCTGGCATAACTGGACAACCACATGCAAAAAAGTGGGCTTAGACCTCAACCTAACAACATGCACAAAAATCATATCAAAATGGATTAAAGACCTCAACATCAGACTAGAATCCATAAGGTACATTGAAGACAAGGTCTGCAAAACCCTCCACAATATTGAGGCTGACGATATCTTCAAAGATGACATGCCACTGGCCAAGCAAGTGAAAACAGAGATAAATAATTGGGACTAAGAAGATTCTTTACCACAAAAGATACACTGATCAAAATACAAAGACAATCTACAGAATGGGAAAGAATATTCACCCAATACCCATCTGATAAGGGGTTGCTATCAAGGATATACAAGGCACTGGTTGGAATTTGCAAGAAGAAAACATCCAATCCCTTTTAAAAATGGGGCAATGAAATGAACAGACCTTTATAAGGAAGAAATACGAATGGCAAAAAGGCACATAAAAATGCTCTTCATCATTTATCATCAGAGAGATGCAGATCAAAATAACTATGAGATACCACCTCACACCACAGAGACTGGCTCACATCCAAAAGAACAAAAGCAACTGCTGTTGGCGTGGATGTGGGGAGAAAAGGACTCTCCTACACTGCTGGTGAAAATTACAACTTGTTCAGCCCTTTAGAAAAACAGTATGGAGGCTTCTCAAAAAATTAGAAATTGAGCTCCCATTTGACCCAGCAATAACACTCCTGGAAATATATACTGGAGAGGCAAAAAAGTATAGTCAGAATGACACCTGCACTCGAATATTCATTGCATCACTGTTTACAATACCCAAAATCCGGAAAAAATCCAAGTGCTCAAGAACAGATGACTGATTAAAGAAACTTTGGTACATCTACACAATGGAATACTATGCAGCTGTTAGAAAAGATGAAGTCATGACCTTAGCATCTAAGTGGATCAACATGGAAAGTATCATGCTAAGCGAAATGAGTCAGAAAGAGAGAGACAGACATAGGAAGATTGCACTCATCTGTGGAATATAAAGTAACAGAATGGGAGACTAGCACTCCAAAAAATGTAGATATAAGTATCAGAAGGCTGGCTCCATGGCTTGGAAGCTGGCCTCACATGATGGAGGAAGAAGCAGCTCAGATAGAGAAGGGAACACCAGGTAAAGTGTGGTTCGAGGACCCGTTGGGGATGGGAGACATACGCTGAAAGTAGACTATAGATCAAACATGATGGTCACTCAATACCTCTATTGCAAATCTCAACACCTAAAGGGAGAGGAAAAAATAAAAGGGAATGCCCTGCTACAGAGATGGGGTGGGCTGCGTGGAGGGGGGTGAGAGGGATACGGGGATCATCGGTGGTGGAGAATCGGCACTGGTGGAGGGATGGGTACTCGAGCATTGTATGACTGAAACACAAGCACAAAAAGTTGTAAGTCTGTAACTGTACCTCACGGTGATTCACTAATAGAAAAAAATTTTTAAAAATGAATAAAATAAATAAATCTAAAGAAAGTGATTAGACGATTTATTGGACAATTTATTAGCTAAGAAGTATTAGCTCTTATCTACATATATGCACCAAATAAAGAGGCATAAAAGTTTGTAAAGCTTGTACCTAAAGAAATATGTTGATGGAAAAACAGTAGTAATGGTAGACTATAAAACTCTACTTTCATCACTGGACAGATCAAGCAGACAGAATATCAGAAAAGATATAAAATCCCTAAACAAGAAGTTAGAAGAACTAGGATTAATCAACACATACAAGATACCCTATCCTCAAAAAGCCAAATACAGATTTTTCTTTATTGATTGCACTTGTAACATTTTCTAAAAGAGATCACATACTCAAAACATGCATAAATATACAAACGAAAGCATTGAGTCATCCTCTTAGATCACAGTACCATGAAGGTAGACATTAACAATGGAAAGATCAAATTACTGGGGACAAACTCCAATAATTGGAAGCTGAACAAAATACTGCTAAATAGTAACTAGATCAAAGAAGAAACAATTTTTGAAATGAATGAGACTAATAAAACAAATGAACAAAATCTATAGGGCACAGCAAAAACAGTACTGAGGGAGAAATTCATAGTAATATAGACCTACATTGAGAAACAAGAAAAGTCTCATTTGAAAAAACATGAATGCATGTCTTAAACAACTGTAAAAGCAACAAAAATATCTCCTTTAATCTCTGATACAATCTCTGATCCAACCTCAAAACTAGTAGAAGGAAATAGTAAAAATCAGAGCTTTAATCAATGATAGACAAACTTAAAAATCAATACAAACAGGACCTGGATCTTTGAAAGAATAAACAAAATCTATTTTGTTTAGATCTTGTTTAGCTATAGTCACTATATCACTGTTATGCCGTTGTTCGTCAATTTACTCGAGTGGGCACCAGTGACATCTCTATTACACTCAACCCTGAGATTTTGGCAACCTCTCCTTACTCTTCTTTCCCAATGATTGGAGGCTCTTTCAGGGTCAGGGGAACGAGACCTATCGTTACTGTTTTTGGCATACTGAATACACCATGGGTAGCTTGCCAGGCTCTGACATGTGGGTAGGATACTCTCGGTAGCTTGCTGGGCTCTCCGAGAGGTATGTATATATCTGTTACTATATGAATATGAATACCTTATGGGGAGCTTGTCAGGATCTCCCGAGTGGGCAATAGACACTCGGTAGATGTCAGGTTCTCCCTCTTGGAGGTTATTAGATGTCATGTGGCCGCAGTGCTTCCAGGAGTTTGGTTTTATAGTCTCTGGATGTTGGCCATTGATGGAATTACATGGGGGCAGTTTCTGGGTGTGACTGCCAGGCTACTGGAAAATGGGGGACCTGGGTGGAAGAGGCCCAGTCCCAATCTGAGCAGCCTTGGAGATCTCGGCCCTGGGTCCTGCACAGTCCCAATCTGAGCAGCCTTGGAGATCTCGGCCCTGGGTTCCTCTGCAGTTCCTTCATGCTTGAGGCTCGTCCGAATGTGTGGAGAGTGGCCTTGAACATGGCTGTGGCTATAGTCACAAGAGAAAAAAGAGAAGATGTCCAAATAAATTGGATCAGAGATTAAAGAAGATAAGATACAATATATTCCTCAGATCTTCATGATTTCCTGAGAGATTACTATGCACAATATTATGCTGTTAAACTGAAGAAACTAGAAGAAATAGACAGACTCTTAGAATCATTTAATATCATAAAGAATGAGGAGGAGTAAATAGAAAATTAGAACAGGCCAATCATAAACAAGGACATTTAAATAGTAGTTAAGAATCTCTCCAAGAACAAAAGCCCTGTTCCAGATGAGTTAAAAAAGACACTTAACTACTTATGCTCCTCAAACTCTTCCAAAATATTGAGAAGCAGAAGTCCTTCTTAAAAGCTCCTATGAGGTTAACACTAATAGCCAAATCAGATAGAGATGCTACTAAGAAAGGAAAATTTAGAGATAATTCCCTAATGAATAATTATGCAAAAATCCCCCCCAAATTTTATCCAACTGAATCTAGTAGTTGTCAAAACAAATAATACTATCCCTAAGATAGTAGTGGCCATCTATAACAAACCCACATTCAATATGATTCTCAATGGTGGTAAAAGAAGAA